>NC_092542.1:7739039-8078719 GCF_037038585.1 Patagioenas fasciata
CCACTGTCCCCAAGTCCATGGCCAATTCCGTCTGGGACACCAGGGCCATCTCCTACACAGGATGTGCTGCCCAGCTCTTTCTCTTTGTCTTTTTCATTTCAGCAGAATATTTTCTTCTCACCATCATGTCCTACGACCGCTACGTTGCCATCTGCAAACCCCTGCACTACGGGACCCTCCTGGGCAGCAGAGCTTGTGTCCACATGGCAGCAGCTGCCTGGGCCACTGGGTTTCTCAATGCTCTGCTGCACACGGCCAATACATTTTCACTGCCACTGTGCAAGGGCAATGCCCTGGGCCAGTTCTTCTGTGAAATCCCCCAGATCCTCAAGCTCTCCTGCTCACACTCCTACCTCAGGGAACTTGGGCTTCTTGTGGTCAGTGTCTGGTTAGGATTTGGGTGTTTTGTGTTCATTGTGGTGTCCTATGTGCAGATCTTCAGGGCCGTGCTGAGGATCCCCTCTGAGCAGGGACGGTACAAAGCCTTTTCCACCTGCCTCCCTCACCTGGCCGTGGTCTCTATCTTTGCCAGCACCTCCTGTTTCGCCCACCTGAAGCCCCCCTCCATCTCCTCTGTTTCCCTGGACCTGGCGGTGTCTGTTCTGTACTCAGTGGTGCCTCCAGCAGTGAACCCGCTCATCTACAGCATGAGGAACCAGAAGCTCAAGGATGCCCTGAGGAAACTGATGACTGGATTATTTCCTTATAGCTATTAACTGCCCATCATCTTCTGCATAACAGTTATAGTGTAAATTGTTGTAGGCCCTAGCTGTCTTCTGTATTTTTTGTTGCTGCTTGTGGTTTTTCACATGTGGTAATATTGTCATCCCCTTTTCAATTCACTGTCTTCTTTGCTTACTGAGGGGCTGTGTGAATGAGAAGCTGTGCTCTATGTGTGTTTCAGCAAATTAAAAGGCCTTGCATTATCTATTTTTTTCTGAGATCCTTTCCTCAAGACGTGCTTGGAGCTGCAGGGACAGTTCCTGCGGTCGGTGGAGGGGAAAAGAGTCCATCATGGCAGCCCTGCCAGGGAGCACCAGCGCTTGTTCTTCCAGAGCTGTTCTGGTTCCACTCCCCCACTCTCCTTCTCATCCCTTGTGTTGGTGCAAGGCCTGAGTGCTCTGGCAGCTTGGTCCCCGTCCTGCTGTGTGTCAGTGCTGTGAGCGCAGGCAGGGACAGGCAATGGGCACTGCTGTGACAGAGCTGGCCTCACAACAGCCTTTCCAGATTGAAAGGTGATCTTGTCAGGGCAGGACCAGAAGGTTTAGGTCTTCTTCAAAAGATTCTCTGAAGAATTTGCCCATGAATATGGCCACAGATGAGACACGAGTGTACAGCTGAGCAGTGTGTGTGTGCAGGGCTGGTACAGCAGTGTCCTCTCACAGCCAGGCCTCCTGCCAGAGACCTGCAGGACCAGCAGAGCAGGGGCTGGGCTGTGCCCCTGTGCACTGGACACCCCACGGAAGGAGCCTCAGGTCAATCACCATGCACTGGCCCTCACAACCACCATTCCCAGCACTGACCTCTCACCCACAGTGTCCCTCCACAGAGGGACACTGAATGCGTAGTTCAGCAGTCTGTGTTTGCTTTGTACAGGTGTCGAGGTTTTGATTGCGGGATGGCAACCGTGGCAGATGTAGTGTTACCCCACTCTCCTCCCCCTTCCTTTTTCAGCTCCTTCCTCTCCCCGGTTCCCACTAAGGACAGGTGATCAGGAGAGAAAGGAGGACAGAGAAAAGAGAGATGGAAAAACTATAAATGTTTTACTAATAAAAATAGAGAAAATACAAAATATACAAAACTGATCTTTAAAGCCCCAGCAACTGCTCAGGCAGATGAGGGGCTGGCAGCCGACGTCCTGGCCTGGACTCTGCAGCCAACCGGAGCTGGATTCAGTCTGTCACTGGCCTCAGTTCGCAGGGACGACCAGCAAGGTCCTCTCCTAATGTCGGCCATCAGCAAAAGGGACGAGATCCTTGGGATTTCCCACTTTTATATGAAGTATTCATATGAATGGAATGTTATACTCCATTGGTCAGTTTCTTGGCCACTTGTTCCACAGAATCACAGAATGCTAGGGATTGGAAGGGACCTGGAAAGCTCATCCAGTGCAATCCCCCCCCGGAGCAGGAACACCCAGCTGAGGTTCCACAGGAAGGGGTCCAGGCGGGTTTGAATGTCTGCAGAGAAGGAGACTCCACAACCTCCCTGGGCAGCCTGGGCCAGGCTCTGACACCCTCACCAGGAAGAAGTTTCTTCTCTTATTTAAGTGGAAACTCTTGTGTTACAGTTTGTACCCACTACCCCTTGTCCTACCATTGGTTGTCACCGAGAAGAGCCTGGCTCCATCCTCCTGACACTCCCCCTTTATATATCTGTAAACATCAATGAGTCCCCCCTCAGTCTCCTCTTCTCCAGCTCCAGAGCCCCAGCTCCCTCAGCCTTTCCTCACACAGGAGATGCTCCACTCCCTCCAGCATCTTTGTTGCCCTGCGCTGGACTCTCTCCAGCAGTTCCCTGTCCTTCTGGAACTGAGGGGCCACAACTGGACACAATATTCCAGGTGTGGTCTCCCCAGGGCAGAGCAGAGGGGCAGGAGAACCCCTCTGACCTACTGACCACCCCCTTCTAACCCACCCCAGGTACCATTGGCTTCCTGGCCACAAGGGCCCAGTGCTGGCTCATGGTCACCCTGCTGTCCCCAGGACCCCCAGGTCCCTTTCCCCTGCACTGCTCTCTAGCAGGCTGTTTCCAAACTTCTACTGGAACCTGGGGTTGTTCCTGCCCAAAGTCAAGACTCTACACTTGCTCTGGTTATATTTCTTTACATTTTTCCCTGCCCAACTCTCCAGCCTGTCCAGGTCTCTGGATGGCAGCACAGCCTTCTGACGTATCAGCCACTCCTCCCAGTTTCGTGTCACCAGCAAACTTGCTGATAGTACACTGTATTCCCTCAGTTTCTCGTTGCCCCTCTCACAAGATGTACATCTGTCCTTATCAGTGACCTCACATTCCACTGCTATGTTTACCAAAACATGTATCTCTTTCTCCAGGAAAATGCAGCTAATATGAAGCTTTAGCTGACAGGCAAATTCACTAAAAGAGAAACTTGTGTGTAACAAAACCAGGACAACAGATGAGAAGTGAACATGTGCATCATGTACGTGAGGT
This sequence comes from Patagioenas fasciata, assembly GCF_037038585.1. Classification (NCBI taxonomy): domain Eukaryota; kingdom Metazoa; phylum Chordata; class Aves; order Columbiformes; family Columbidae; genus Patagioenas; species Patagioenas fasciata. The sequence continues at coordinate 7,742,211 of NC_092542.1, forward strand.
GACATGAACACAAGTGAGCACAAACATCATCTGCTATTCCTTGCCGTTCCATGAAGGCCTGTGGCACAGACAAGGTCTTGAGGTCACTTCATGTTGGGAGGAACATCCCATAGGAAATCACCTGAATGCAGCAGTTGTACTTCTTTGAACTGAGGTCCCCGTGTCCATTCCTCGTGATGTGGGACATGGGTGACACACCAGAGGCCTGAGGTGTCTCCTGTCCTTTGGGAGTGGCAACAGGAGGCCAGTGCCCCTGTGTCTAAAAGGGACAGACTCTGTCTCTGAGCATCCCTGGGTGCATAAGGAGTCCATGAAGCCATCTCAGATGTGGACACCTGTCAGACACTGACATTTCTGTGTGTGACTCCAGAAACAAACCCCGCTGCCCAATGAGATTCATCTCAGCTGCCTTAGGATCCTTGCAAGTCCTCCAGTGTGCTACGTCACCATTGCCCGTTATTCTGGATTGTGATCTCATAGGAACCAGGGTAATCAGAGAGGTTCTGGGGTCCTTGGAAAAGGCAAATATCAAAGCCATGTTCAAAAAAGGCCAGAACAAGTATTGGGAGAATTGCACATGGATCAGCCTGCCTCTGTCCCTGGGAAGGGGGTTGGACACATCCTATCATAGAGTGGGATTTCAGCTCTTTTTAGGGAGAGGAAAAGGTGGGTCGAGGCCGCGAACAGCTTCCTCTGGTTCACCCGGCCTTGAGCAAGACAGTGAGATAAGATGTGTGAGACAAGGGCTCTCTTCAGGCAAGGCGAAGAGGTGGGATGGGTGTCTACAGGCTGCAGGGAAAGAGGGACAGGTGCAGCACTGTGTAGGACACGCTTCAGTCTTGGTCAGGTCCGGGGTGCTAAGGAGGGGAATGGATGGGTGTGGTATTATGAGTTCAGTTGTGTCTCAGACACTCATAATCCAGTCAGCAGTGTGTGGCTTTGAAGGGGACAGCGAGGTCAGTTCTGTCTCTGGAGGTGACAGCCCAGCAGCAGGGACATGGCTGGGAGAGAACCTCTGCCAAGGCACCCACAGGTCTTACACAGGAGGATGCCTTGGGGACGGGTTGTCATGTCCATCCCACCTGAGAACATGACGGGACAGCAGCAGGAACATGGTCGTGTCTGTCAGAGAAGCTGGAAGAACAGCAGCAGTCATGGGATTTAGGAGATCATGGTGAGGTTACTTCTCTCTGGTCAAGTGCAAGACCACAAGAAGACTAACAGGTTGGGATCCCTGCTTGATGGGCAGTTTATGACGCGGTAAACATTTCCCAAGCAGTGGGAAAAAGCAGCAGAGAAAAAAAAAACAAAAATCCACCAAATGCTGATTGGGAAGTGAAGATTGGATATGAGGAGGAAGAAATGTCATCGGAAGGGCAGTGCTGTGGTGCAAGAGGTCACCCAGAGGGAGCTGGATCAGCCCATGGTTTGTGTTCCAAAGAGCAGCCAGTGAGGGTGCAGACACAGCAGTGAAGGTGCAGAAATGCTGGGGTGAGAGCAGGCGGGGAAGCGAGATGGGTGTCTGCAGCCTGCAGGGAAAGAGGGGCAGGGGTAGGACCGTGTAGAACAGCCTGTGGTGGAGATGGAAAAGGGCGCTGGCAAGGCTGGAAGGGACCCACAGAACCCAGGTCTCTGTCCCCTTGACCATGGCAGTTGTCTCTGCCACTGAGGCCCAGGAGAAGCCATGTTGTCCTCATGGCACTGGGGCCTCGGTGCCTCCTTGCAGCCCCATGGGGAAGCTGGAAGTTGTTGTCCCAGTGTTGTCCTTCCCTGGGCCTTGCACACCCACATCCCACGGTCTCAGGAAGAGCCCTGAGCCGTGTGTGAGGGACAGGATCCCCCTTCCCATTGCCTGGAGGTCATGGCCTCTCCTTTCTGCTTCAGAAAGCAAACCAAGGGGTTTCTCAGCATCAGAGCTGAAGAAAAGACTAAAAGGAGACCTCATGGTGGCTACAGCTTCCTCACAAGGGGAGAAGGAAGGGAAGGTGCTGATCTCTTCTCTCTGGTGGCAAGTGACAGAACCCGAGTGAATGGCAGAAGATGTGCCATGGGAGGTTCAGGTTGGACATGAGGAAAAGGTTCTTCACTCAGAGGTGTTGGACACTGAACAGGCTCCCAGGGAGGTGTCACGGTCTCAACTTGACAGTGTTCAAGAAGAGACTGGACAATGTCCTCAGACACACGGTGTGACCTGTGGGGTGTCCTGTGCAGGGACAGGAGTTGGACTCCATGAGCCTTGTGGGTCCCTTCCAACTCAGGACAGTGATTCTATGAAATACTAGGTCACAAGTCCATGTTTTCATTGTTCAGATGAGATGTAACCATACACATCGTGTGCATGTCCACTGTGTGCATGTGGTGAGATGAACCCAAGGGAGCACAAATGCTGTCAGCTATTCCTTGGGGTGCCATAAAGGTCAGTGGGACAGAGATGGTGTTCAGGGGTCTCTTCCAACCTGTGTTATTGTAGGATTCCATGAATCTTTTCTTTGGAGAGCTCTTTCAAGTCAGAACAGACAAAGGAAGAAGAGAAAAATAATAAGAGTCAGAAGCAAAGATGTAAAATGTCCCAGAGTAAATACAGCAGCTCCTCTGAGGAACGTTTCTCCACTCAAACCCTTGATAGGAAATCTATTGGCTAAATTTGATGAAAGCAGCTAAAGTCTACCTGCTCACACACTGGAGCACAAGGAGGGTGATGGCTGGGTACGATGCCATGTGGTCACTTGTGTCTCAGGAACTCATAGTCCAGTAGAAGCCAATGGCTGTGGAGGGGACGGTGAGGTCACTTCTGCCTCTGCAGGGGACAGGCCAACAGCAGGAACATGGCTGGGAAAGGACTGTGAGGTCACCCATACCAGACGAGCAATCGGGCCCAATCGGCATGGCTTTGTGAAAGGCAGGTCCTGCTTGACCACCCTGATCTCCTTCTATGACAAGGTGACCGGCTGAGCAGATGAGGGAAAGTCTATCGTGGGGAGTGAATGCGCCACCCAGGCTGTGGGTGTTGTGTCCTTAGACTGCAGTAAAGCCTTTGACACCGTATCCCACAGCATCTCCTGGAGAAGCTGCAGCTCATGGCCTGGATGGTGTATCTGCGATGGGTAAAGAACTGGCTGGAGGGCCGGGCCCAAAGAGTTGTGGTGAACAGAGCCAAATCCAGTTGATGGCCAATAACGAATGGTGTTGCCTAGGAATCAGTATTAGAGCCAGTTCTGTTTAATCTCTATCAATGATTTGGATGAGGGGATCCAGTGCACCCTCAGTAAGTTTGCAGATGACACCAAGTTGGGTGGGAGTATTGATCTGCTGGAATGGAGGAAGGCTCTACAGATGAATCTGGAGTTGCTGGTTCATTAGGCTGAGACCAATTGTCTGAGGTTTAACACGGCCATGCACGGATCCTGCACTTGGATCATAACAACCCCCTGCAACATTACAGACTTGGAGAAGAGCAGCTGGAAATCTGCGTGGTGGAAAAAGACCTGGGGTGTTGATTGACACCAACTGCACATGAGCCACCGTGTGCCCAGGTGGCCAAAAAGGCAACCAACATCCTGGCTTGTATAAGGAATAGTGTAGTGGACAGAATCAAAGCAGCGATCATCCCCTTGTACTCGGTGTGGGTGAGGCCACAACTCGAATCCTGGGTTCAGTTTTGGCTCCCTCACTATAGGAAAGACCTTGAGGTGCTGCAGTGAGTGCAGAGGAGGGGGACAAGAAATCATCCAGAAGGAGCATGAGATCAGTCCATGTCCTTGTGTTTCCAGGAACAGAGCATGAGAGTGGAGACACATCAGTCAACGCACGGAAATACCAGGGTGAGAGCAAGGGGAGGAAGCGAGATGGGTGTCTACAGCCTGCAGGGAAACAGAAGCAGCTGCGGGACAGTGTAGGACAACCTGTGGTGGAGATGGCAAAGGGCACTGGCAAGGCTGGATGTCACCAAGAGAACCCAAGTCTTTGTCCCCTTGGCTATGGCCATCGCCTCTGCCACCAAGGCCTGTGAGGAGACATGTTGTCCTGAGGCACTGGGGCACCTCATGGCCTCCTTGCACACCCCCAGGAAGGCTGGGAGCTGTCACACCATTGTCCTTCACTCAGCATCACACAGCCCACATCCCCCTGGCCCAGGAAGAGCCCTGAGCAATGTGTGAGGGACAGGATCTGCCTTCCCAGGGGCTGGGGGTCAGGCCTTGGCCTCTCTGCTTCACCCAACAAAACCAGGCTTTTCTCAGCACCTCAGCTGCCTGCACATTTCCCTTTGTTTATCTGCCACCATGGCCTCCAATCCTCTGCTCTAACGAGTCCGTGGGGAGGCTCTGCTGGTACTTGCCCTCAGTGGAACTCATTAATACTTCAAGGTACTTAGTACTTTTTCTTCTGACTTTATCTCTTTGTGTAATTTCCTTTTAACCTTGTACAGTTAATTAAAGAGTTTTCCTAGTCTAGTTACAGAGAATGATTTCAAAAGCCTTGTAATAAAATTATTTTTCTTTTTTAGTAAAGTGTATAATTTAGTATTTTTCAGTTTGGAGAAGAGGTGATTGCAGCATTGATGCTGATCTAGGGTCTCTCCTATGTTCTAGAGTCTTCTCCTGCAGCCTCACCTGGAGCACTGTTTGCAGGGCTGGGTGCCACAGTATTAACAAGATATTACGTGCTAGAGAGTGTCCAGAAGAGGCTATGAACTTATTGCAGGGTTTGGAGGGGAAGCCGTATGAGGAGTGGCTGAAGTCACTTCTTTTTTTCAGCCTGGAGAAAACTGAGAGTTGAGCTCATCATGGTCTACAGCTTCCTCACAAGGGGAGGAGGAAGGGCAGGCATTGAACTCTTGTCTTTAGTGACCAGTGACAGGACCCGAGGGAATGGCAGGAAGATGATCTGGGGGAGGTTTAGGTTGGACATTAGGATAAGGTTCTTAACCCAGAGGTGCTGGACACTGAACAGGCTCCCAGGCAGTTGTCACAGCCCCAACCTGACAGTGTTCAAGAAGATACTGGACAACGTCCTCAGACACACGGGTGACCTGTGGGGTGTCCTGTGCAGGGACAGGAGTTGGACTCCATGAGGGTGGTCAGCAAAATTGCTACTTTGGCCTTCTGAAAGGCAGACTTTGATCTGTTCAGAAGGTTGGTTGGCAGAGTCCCTTGGGAGGCAGTCCAGAAAGACAACGGACTCCAGGAAGGCTGTTCTCTCTTCAGGAAGGTGATCTCAGAGGTGCAGGAGCAGCTGTGCCCTTGTGCTAGAAGGCGAGTTCTCAGGGATGAAGTTCCGGTCCGGCTGAACAAAGCTGTGGCTGGAACTTGGGAATAAAAGGAGAATGTATAACCTTTGGAAGAATTGGCAGGAGACTCAAGGGGACTACATGGATGCTTTAGCTGGGCCCAAAGAGTTGTGTTGAATGAAGTCAAATCCAGTTGGTGACCGATTATGAGTGGTGTCCTCAGGGCTCAGTATTGGGGTCAGTTGTGTTTAAACTCTTTATCAATGGTCTGGATGAGAGGATCCAGTGCACCCTCAGTAAGTTTGCAAATGACACAAAATTGGGTGGGAGTGTTGATCTGCTGGACGGTAGGAAGGCTCTGCAGAGGGATCCGACTGGCTGGAGGGTTGGGCTGAGGCCACTTGTATGAGGTTCAACAAGGCCAAGTGCCGCATCCTGCACTTGGGTCAGAACAACCACAGGCAACGCTACAGTCTCAGGGAGAGTGGTTGGAAAGCTGCCTGGAAGTGAGGGACCTGCGGTGTTGATTGACAGCAGCTGAACATTAGCCAGTGTGTGCCCAGGTGGCCACCAGCCTCCTGGCTTCTTTCAGGAATAGTGTTGCCAGCAGAACTAGAGGAGTGATCATTGCCTCGTACTCGGCACTGGTGGCGTCGCACCTTAAAGGACAAGGAAGACATCGACGTGCAGGAGAGAGATCAGAGGAGGGTGACAAAACTGGTAAAGGGGCTGGAGCACAAGTGTGATGGGGAGCAGCTGACGGACGTTGGGGGATTGAGTCTGGAGAAAAGAAGGCTGAGGAGAGACCTTATCACTCTCTACAGCTATCTGAAAGGAGGTTGGAGCATGGAGGGTGTTGGTCTCTTCTACCAAGTACCAAGTGACAGAACAAGAGGAAATGGCCTCAGGTTGTGCCAGAGGAGGTTCAGATTGGATAGTGGGAAACATTTCTTCACCGAGAGGTTTTGAAGCAATGGAACAAACTGCTCAGAGAGGTGGTGGAGTCACCATCACTGAACGTCTCTAAAAGACAGATAGATGAGGTTCTTAGAGACATGGTTTAATGCAAGGTTTAGGTTATGGTTGGACTCAATGATTTTGAGGATCTCTTCCAACCACTATTATTCTATGATTCTATGGTAAGTTATGTTTGATATTTTCTTTCTCAGAGGACCATGCAACCTCCCTGAGAGCCAGGACTTTTCTGAGGTGTTTGAGAGACGTCTCACGGTCACACCAGCCAGTTCCACCAGCACCTCTCTGTCCCTTCCCGCACCAAAAGTTTTCTCTATATTTCAACCTTCCATGCGAGTTTCTGGGACACAGCAAATTCTGTCCTCTGAGCCTGTTCAGAATAGAGCAGGAGGCCAACATGTTGATGGGCTCTCTGTGCACCTCAAAGCTTTCCTGACCATTTTTCTCAATGCCTCACTTGTACCCAACCTTTCTGGTCCTTAAGCTGTGGATAAGGGGATTGAGCAGGGATGTGGGGATGGTGTAGAAAAAAACCTGTGTCAAACTGTCTCAAGAGGGCTGTTCTGGGCATCCCACAGTCAAGGATGAGGGTGCTATAGAAAACAGTGGCACTGGTGAGGTGAGAGGAACTGGTGGAGAAGGCCTTCTGTCTGTCTACACTGGGATAGAGAGCAGTGATGCATTCATGCGATGCCCATGTGAACAGGGAGGGGACAAATGGCTCTAAAATACAAACGGTACATGCAAGAGTTGCAGGAAATAGTCCTAGCACGTCTGTGAGCAGAGATGGTGCCATTGTCAGTCACAAAACTGGGCAGTAGCTGGGTCCGGGTGGTGGAGCTGTATCGGGTCTCCAGGGAGGTCACACTGACCTCGGTTCAAGGAAGCACATCCCAGTGCTGCATTCAGGTGGTTTCTTGGGGAAGTCACTTTCAACATGAAGTGACCTTGATACACCACCCCACAGGCCTCCATGGCCCCCACACGAATAGCTGATGGCATTTGTGCTCATTTGGGTTCATTTCTCTCCACACAGGATGTGGATGCTCACATGTCCCCTCAGTGCATACCTGGACTTCTGACCTAGTCATCTGGTGTCCTTCCATGGGGGGAAGACCAACCTCTCTGAGCTGTGTTGAGAGGACAACGATCAAAATGGTGGCTGCAAGAGGCAACAGCCCCAGGCTGGCACCTGGTAGCATGAAAGACTGTTTCCAGGTCTCTCTTGCACACACACTGTGTCCTGCTCTTCTCCTGGGACATCCCATCTCCCACAGAACCTTTGCCCAAGGAGAGCACACCTGCACTGGCCTGGCTGCCATTCCTGCCCCCTGTCCCCATGCTCCCCACAGCCCCGAGCTGGGGGTTTTGCTCTGTAGATCAAGTGGGCTGTGGTGCCCGGGCTGTGGTGACTCTGCAGGGCCATACTGGTCAGGCGGGGAGGCAGCCCCCGCTGATGGTGGTCACTGCCACTAACAACCTCCCACACAGACTCTTGGGTGGCCATGGAGGGTGCTCAGAGGGACCCTGCCTTATTCACCATCTGTGTGGGTGCTGGCCACCAACAAGCAACACCTGAACAACCAACCTGAAGTCCCTCAAAAGCCACACTGGGATCCTGATCCCATCACACTGAGTCCACAGAGAAACAAGCAAAGCAACGAGCATCGTCAGAGTCTATTCCTTAGGCATGTTATTTAAAACAACTCTGGAAGAAGATCTAAACCTTCAGGCACTGTGCTAAGGAGATGCCCTTGCTGATGGAGATGCTGTTCTGAGGCCAGCTCTGTCACAGCAGTGCCCATTGCCTGTCCTGGTCACAGCACTGACACACAGCAGGACGGTGACCAAGCCTTGGGAGTGCTCAGGCCTTGCACCAACACAAGGGATGAGAAGGAGAGTGTGGAAGTGAAAGAGAAGGATTCTGGAAAGAACAAGGCTGGTGCTTCCTGGCAGAGCTGCTCTGCTGGGACTGTTTGCTCCATCTTTCCACACAGAGGAAAGATCTCAGACAAACATTTCAATCCAGGGTCATTTATTTTGATTAAATACACAGAGAGAATTTACAAGGTCTATGACTTGAACTATCAATGTGGACAGAGAATTAGAAGTGGGATGATTAATGACATCTCTTTGTGGGCAATATTATCATAGTTTAAAAAGCAAACCAATCAGTCCTTGCTCCAACTCCAAACAATCATCTACAACTACAGACTATAACAAAGACAGGTTGGATCTGTCATGAGTTTTGTCATAAGTGATATGCAGAAGATGGAATGTTTAATGCCTTTGAAGAGAATCCAGTGATCAGTTTCTTCAGGGCATCCTTGAGCTCCTGGTTCCTCATGCTGTAGATAAGGGGGTTCACTGCTGGAGGCACCACCGAGTACAGAACAGACACCACCAGATCCAGGGATGGGGAGGAGATCGACGGGGGCTTCAGATAGGTAAACATGGCAGTGCTGAGAAACAGGGAGACCACGGCCAGGTGAGGGAGGCAGGTTGAAAAGGCTTTGTGCCGTCCCTGCTCAGAGGGGATCCTCAGCACGGCCCTGAAGATCTGCGCATAGGATACCACAATGAACACAAAACAGCATAGGTCGAAAAAGACACTGACCACAAGAAGCCCAAGTTCCCTGAGGTACGTGCCCGAGCAGGAGAGCTTGAGGATCTGGGGGATTTCACAGAAGAACTGGCCCAGGGCATTGCCCTTGCACAGTGGCAGTGAAAATGTATTGGCCGTGTGCAGCAGAGCAGTGAGAAACCCAGTGGCCCAGGCAGCTGCTGCCATGTGGACACAAGCTCTGCTGCCCAGGAGGGTCCCGTAGTGCAGGGGTTTGCAGATGGCAACGTAGCGGTCGTAGGACATGATGGTGAGAAGAAAATACTCTGCTGCAATAAAAAGGAGAAACATAAAGACTTGTGCAGCACATCCCAAAACCGAGATGGTTCTGGTATCCCAGAGGGAGTTGGCCAAGGACTTGGGGAGAAGAGTAGAGATGCAGCCCAGGTCCAGGAGGGCGAGGTTGAGCAGGAAGAAGTACATGGGGGTGTGGAGGTGCTGGTCCCAGGCTATGGTGGTGATGATGAGGCCGTTGCCCAGGAGGGCAGCCAGGTAGATGCCCAGGAAGAACCAGAAGTGCAAGAGCTGCAGCTTCCCTGTGTCTGTGAACGCCAGGAGGAGGAACTGGGTGATGGAGCTGCTGTTGGACATTTGCTGCCTGTGGGCATGAGGATGTGTGCAAGGAGGAAAAGACAGTGACGGTTTTGATGAGACGTCTCTGGGAAAAACCAAAACCATTTCCCACAGACCCTCCCACCTCGTCACATACAAAGAGCCATCTTTCTTTTCCATAAGAACGTCCTGGCTGGAGCCCTCGTGTGTGCTTGATGAGTGTGCAATGAAGAGCAGGGTCTCTGCCCAGGGGCTCTTAGGCAGTCAGCCTGACCCTGTGTGATTGGGTGGGCAGGGGCCAGTCCTGGGGTTCAGCTTTGTCAGCTGGAACCGCTCCTGGTGCAGAAGGGACTGTCAGCATCTGTACCCCCAGGCCTGAGAAACTGAGTTGGAGAGGTTTGGTGTTTGTACAGCTCCTTCTGCCCTCCCACCCTGAGGAGTGTTGTTGGGTGTCAGAAACCCTCAGCATTTCTGCTGCACTCAGGGAGAACAGAGTGAGTCCTGTGAGACCAGAGGATGCCTGTGGGTCAGTGCAGAGTGAGGGCAGCTGCTCTGTCCCTCTGTCTTGCTCCAGCTGCCCTGGGCTGGCACCTTTCTGAGATGGGGGCTGATCACACTCCCATGTTACCCTGCAAAGCCACCAGGCACTGCTGAGAGCAGAGGGATCCACCTCAGTCCATGACATCTCTCACCCTTTCCCAAGGTCTCATCACCCCATGTTTATCCCAGGACACAGACAACCCATTTCATGAACCAAACAGCATTTTCGCTGTTGTTTCGTCTCTGCACTTCTCTATGGGCTTTCACATACACACAGATGCTGTAGGACAGGTTTGCATCCTGGAGGGAAGCTCACAGCTTGGAACGAAAACCTCAGTGACACAGCCAAGAGTCCTAATGATGGCATTTGATTCAGGGAGACTCAGTTCACACCCCAGCCCCACAGACTGCATTGCCCACACCCCACAGGTCAGAGCAAAGCTGGGACACGTGTTCCCATGGACACACCTGCAGGAAAGGACCCACAAGATCAGGCTGTGACTCTGCAGCTGAAACTGCCATCCCCAGAGAGCCTGACAGCAAGAACAAGATCCCAACAGCAGTGACCCAGAGCAGGGGAGCAAGAAGGACAATGCGGTGAGGGTGGGTGTGAGAGAGGCCAGGGCAGAGGCAGCCGGGCACTCAGACAGCGTCACCCTTCCCCAGCTGTGCAGCCACCTCCCAGACACCAACATTGCCGGGCAGCTGCTCTCAGCCCCTGTGCTCTGCAGAGGAACTGGAGCTCTGGCTGCACAGGAGCTGCTTCATGCCTTGGAGCCCCCGGCCCTGAGGGCAGAGGCTTTGCTGGGTGGGAGAGTTGGCCAGGGGTGGCTCACAGGAGGGATCTGCACTGCAGGGGATCACAGGGACTTTTCTCTGTTCTCCCTCTCATAACAATGCCGGGTTTAGTTTCCTCTCATTTCTGATCATTTCCCTGCTGCCTGGAGATTCTCCCCCTGGGAGGTGTTTCCCTGTCCATGTCTCTTCCCTGTCAGTGCTCACAGACCCCATCCCACCCTCTGTGCCCTCCCACTGGCCCTACAGATCCTGCCTGTTCACAGGGCACTGCCTGGGGGCATCTTCCTGTTTGCAGGCTGGAAAACAGGACAGGTCAGACTAGGCTGAGGGGTCCAGCAAAGGTGATGCAGAGGGGTGGTGAAGGGATGTTATGAGCCTTCTGGCAGATGTACTGATCACTCAGAGTTGCAGCTCAGGAGTCTCAGTGACTTGTTTAAGCATGAGAGCTCATTTTCATTCTATCCCTTCCTGCACTCCACACCCCTTGGGAAAGGAAACTGAAAAGACAGGCTCAGGAAAGCTCCTTTTCTGTCTGGTAATCCTTGCACTGATCTTGTCCTTGAGGCATCCGATTGGAAAAATGCTGGGGGTGATCTGGAGCTGTGAGCACCACTGACCCACACAGCACCCTCTCCACAGCAGAAACACATTTCCTGCCCTATAGGGTTTGCTCCTTCCAGTCACATCTTCTCCCCTTCTGGTTGTTAGGATCTCCCCGGGCAGGTTGAGCGTTGACCCTGGCAGGTGGCAGAGTTCCTGCCCCAGCACAGCCGGGGGTGCAGGGACCCTGCTCTGCAGGACAGCCCTGGGCACCCCTGGGTGCTCCCCCTGCAGTCACCCTCAGCAGAAGGTGCCATGATGCCCTTTCTCATTGATGGTGCCGCAGGGAAGCCCTGCTCTGGCGTGTGTTCTTCTCTGTAACAGAGATACTGTGAGAGAGACCTGACAGATCCTGTAAATTGTGGGATGTATCATCTTTAGGGTCTCCCTCCAGGAAATGCAGCTGCACTGTCCCACAGCCAGAGACTTACCGTGTAAGGATTGTGAAGATTTGTCTCTCAGTGAGCTCTCAGCAACGAACCACCTACATTGCCTTTCCCTCTCTCTGCCTGGCTCCTGTGCCCTCGGTGCTGCAGGCAGAGCCCTCAGCCCTGCTGCGTGTGCAGAGGAGCTGCTCCTGGGCAGAGCTGTCTCTCTGCAGCGCTGCCGCTTGCCAGGAGCTCCCTCTGTCCCAGGAGCCCAGCCCAGCTCAGCAGCACAGGAGCAGCCCATGATGTCCCTTTCTCTGTCCCCTCTGGGCTCCCTCCGCATGCCCCTGGGGCTCCAGGGGCACAACTTCAAAGTTGAAGTAATCAGTGATGTTGATTCTCTCTCCTCTTCAGAGACACTTCTTTCTAGCACTGTAGATTTAGTTTTAAAAAATAAAGCACTATGAGAATCATATTTTCTTGTCCCATCATTAGGCAGGACACCAGGAATCTTACATCAAAGTATCTAATTCCTCAAAGCTAGAGGAGGAATATCTTCAGTTGAATGAGTTAAGGCATTGTATTCTGGTTTTATATCCTAGGTCTAGAGAGACATTCATCAATCTTTGGCCATGTCATGTCTGTGCTCTGAGGCAAAGCCTTTGCACACATGGGCTCTTGGACACTTGGTACCAGGTTTCCTGTGGCAGGTCAGAGCTGGGCTGGTGCCACAGCTGGGGTGGTTCAGCCCAGATGTGAGGCAATGTCCTCAGCCAGGGACCTGACTGGGGAGCTGGAGCTGTCAGTGCTGCAGACAGAGCTGTGACACGGGTGGAATGAAGTGCCAGGCAGGGTGGCAGAAGTGAGTTCATCTGGTCTGCAAGGACAGCAGCCTCCAAGCACAGAACAGCCCTGATCAGAACTCAGTCTGGACCTCTAAGGCAATTCAAGGACCCATAATGAGCTGTTACTACTGCAGGAACAGTTAAAGGAGAAAGAAACACACTTTGTAGCCACTGATTAATGCAGTAAGGGAAAGTGTATTATTTGTGTCTCTTATCCTCCATCTTCACCAGCAAGATCTCTCAGGCCTCTGTGACTGGAGGCAGAACAACCAGCAGTGGATGCGATCAAGTCACGGGCCACTGGATCTAACACAACCCTTTCCAGTCTATGGGACAGCAGGGGCAGCATCCCAGGAGCTGAGACAGCAGGACGGTGTCACAGTGAGGCCACTCTGCACCATCTTGGAAAGCTCATGGAGACTGGGGGGACTCCCTGACCACTGGCAGCTCTCACACAGTGTGTGCACTTTTCAAAATGGCCAATGGGTGAGCAGGGGAACTAAGGGCTGTGCCCCAGAACATGTCCACTGGGACCCCATTTCTGGGTGTCTGGAAGAGAAGGTGACGGGGTTTACCCAGGGCAGGTTCTGCCTGTCCATCCTCTTTGTTTTCTGTGAGGAAAGGATAGGGTTTGGATGTGGGCAGAGCAGGGGTGGTCTGTTACCTGGAACTCAGCAAGGCATTCAGCATCATCCCCCACAATATGCTTCTGTCCAAGTTCGAATATTATGGTCTGTGTCAGTGTGCAAGTAGACGGGTAAAAGGCAATCTGGATGGTTTGGCTTAGAAGGACAGTAGATAAAGGGAGAAACTTTCCACTCCTGACGGCAGTCAAGCACTGGAAGCTGTTTCCCAGCAGTGTGCATCCACTCTACATCAGAAAGTTACAACAATGTGTTTGTATAGACCCCTGACTAATCTGATCTGACCCTGCTTTGAGGAGGAGGTTGGTCAAGACACATCTTGAGGTGCCTTAGAGACTGAATGACGCTGTCCTTCCTTCCCCTTCATATTTTTCATTTGGAGAAAGCCCTCAGGTTCCCTCTGATCACAGAAATAATTCGCATGAGGCGCAAGGCTGCTTTACAAGTAACCGTAAACAGCTATGATCACAACCGTTGTATCCTTTTACACTTCCTCCAACCCAGCTTCCTCTTGTTTGCTGTCCTAATAACCTTCCAGAAGGAACACATCACCTTGTTCATCCTTTCAGAGCAGGTTTTTCAAGAGGTGTCAGCATCCATGTACAGAGTCTGCGCATCAGCCAGGCAGCAAAGCCATCGTTACAGAAATGCAGACGAGGCTCTTGACCAGCTCCTTGAACCCAGATATCAGCGTGACACGTCTGCTGAGATTGCCGGGAACACCTGAACTTTAAGTTCAGAGCATGTGAGTGCTGGTTGGGTATCCTGGATTGTCTCCTGACCCACGTGGTGCTTCAGGCTGTGAAGAGAATCAAAACCAACTTTTTCACTGGGTTAATTAATTTTACAGACTGTCACACGGGGAGTTGAAGGGAGCTCAGAACTCCAGTCTCTGCTGTACTATAAGGCTTCATACCCCATCCACAGGTACATTTCTAAATGGTCCAGATAGAGGGTGATCTTGCAAAAGTCACTCTTTGTGTCCCCAGGTGCATGGACGCTGCTCATGTGCCTCTGCAGAGAGTGGCAGAGGTTGGATCCCTTTCTCAGGAGAAACTCCTTGCTGGAAAGACACAGCGACGGGGCTGGCTCAACAAGGTTTTATTGCATTTCACTCGGCATCAGATTTGACATATTTGGTGCTTTTCTGTGATCACTTCTTCTGCACAGATGATCACAGAAGGACAACCATTTCATAAGAGCTGGTTACAAAGGCCCTGTCATGAACAAGAAATCTCACTGTGAGATCTGGAGGGAGTGAGGAAGATTATAACAAGCACCAGGAAGAGCCAAGAAGCTCAAGGCCTCTTCTGTAGAGCACGAGGCCCTGAGCAGCAGTGACCGGCCATGTGTGGTGTGGGAGAGGGTCAGGGGATGTGGGGTAGAAAAGGGTGATGGCTGATGACTTCAGCAAATCCTTACAACCATGTCTGAGCCACAAGTGGAATGCGGCTGATATCTGGGGGTTGAAGGGGAATGGTAGAAAGATTGTTGTTGATTTTGGAAAGAAGGCAGGCTTTTTTGGACTAATGATATATGGCAGTGCCATTTGCATGCTGTGGGCTTGACTGTGCCTGGGAGATGGGGAATGGCTGCTGCTGGGGTGTTTGTGCTCAGTCATGGCCCATGAGCTGATCCTGCTCTGCTCCTCTCTTACACTGCCCACACTTGGATGGACCTAAGGAATCATCCATGAACCTGGTGGATGCATGGACCTCCTGGAGTGATGGGTATGGATCCAAATAGAGGATTCAAGCAAGTTTGGGACTGGGACAGCTCAGGTGATTGGTGACCATTGCCAGGTGTATGAAAGAAGTTGAATGGGTTTGGGGGACCTCACAGGCATTGCCAAGTCCTCATAAAACCAGAGCCTTGTGGTTAAAGCAACAGCACTTGGCACCAAACCCACCCCAAAACACAAAACACTCACAGTGACCACAGGCAGAGCCTGAGAAACATTTGACTGAAAGGGTCTCCTTTGTCTGGTCCTGGGGACAGGGTTTGGCCATTCTGATGATGAACCAACATCAAGAGCTCACGGGGCACCAGAGCCACCTCCACATCGCCTTTACCACCTCTGACCATTGTCTCCAGGGACAGGGACTGCTTGTGTCAGCAATGGCCCCTCCTGGGGTCCCAAACACCCTCAGAAACTTGGGGTTTGTTTCTGCCCTTCAGTTCATGACAGGTTTGTTCATTCTTTCAGTACCTGCAGTTCAGGATCGCGGCAGCAGAGGGCTCAGTAACATCCAAAATGCCTTTACAAGACAAGGCTCTGTGCAGCACGTTCCTAAAGGTTTGAACTCTGGTGTGGATGATTTCAGAGATTTCAGAATTGTAGTCAAACAATGAGCATTTCCATAATAAAGAGTAATAAAGTCAAATCTCTAATATTTCCGTCCCCCTCCCAAAACCCTCATTTCCAGAACAGCTGGTATCAACAATCTCCAATAAATATGGATCTAGAGAATCTCCTGATAACGACTGAATGTGTCAGAGAAGTGGGTGCCTAAAGCATCACTTGATGGACGAGACAGGCCAGGACACCTCAAGAGGAATCACACAACTCTGGGCCAAGAGGTGGGTGTTCCTGGGAATCTCAGGTGCCACAGCACAGTGATACTTGTGTTCAGGGAGCTGGTCAAATGACCCCTCTCCTGTTCTGTAATGGTGTCTGAGTTTGCTCAGGTCACCCTTGACTTGAGCCCCATCCACTGCTGGGTGTTCTCCAGACTCCTGCCTTCAGGAACAAAGTCCCAGGAGACCTTGCTGACGAAGATAGATGCAAAGAAGCCATGAAGAACCTGAGTCCTGTCTGATTCTACTCTTATGAAGTTCACCAGCAGTTCCACATTCACCCTGTCTGTTATTTTATTGGAAATGAAGCAGTGTCAGCTGATTTCAGCTGGCTCCAAGATGGACCCACTCCTTGCCAAATCTGAGCCACTCAGTGATGCTGGCAGCACCTCTGGGATATTGTATTTGAGAAAGGGTAAAAAACACTGCACAACAGCAGGTGGGAGAGAGGAGGGAGGAAATGTGAGAGAAAAGCACTGCAGACACCAAGGTCATATCCCATAGGACCCAAGCAGGTCCCTCAGCAGGCCAAAGCTTGCTCTCCTGAAATCCTGCTCTTGGCCTTGTGATCATCTCCCAGGAGCCTCAGCTCCCCTTTCCCATCCCTGACTGTTCCATCCTGACCAACTCTTTGTGGTTTGTAAGTGTGAAGTCCCACAGGGCACCTCAGTCCACTGACTCCTCAGTCACCTGTGTCAGGAAGATGTTGTCAATGAGCTCCAACCCCTCCTGGATGGCTGGTACCT
Source organism: Patagioenas fasciata (assembly GCF_037038585.1). Taxonomy (NCBI): domain Eukaryota; kingdom Metazoa; phylum Chordata; class Aves; order Columbiformes; family Columbidae; genus Patagioenas; species Patagioenas fasciata. Next base: position 7,758,706 of record NC_092542.1, read on the forward strand.
TGCAAATATTGGATATCTCAGGTCTGATACAAGGACACCGCCCTTAAAACATGATGCTTCTTTCATTTGTCGTGAAGGAGGCCTCATATATTTTCTCTTCCTCATCAGTGAGTCAGTAGCTGATGTCCAGTCATCACAACACTGCCCATGTTGTTATGCCTTTTCCTGATGACTCCTCAACCTTCAGCTGACATTTTCTGTTCCCAGGCTGAATTTCATGCATTCCTGCTGTTCTCTCACAAGAGGGGAATCTACCCCTGTGAGTCCAGACCTCTGACATTGTTAGTAACGGACCCCCAAGACCCCACGGTTTCTCCAGGAGATGGTATTTGTAGTGTCCTGTAGCTCCTTATCCTGTTATCTTAGGAGAGAAACCCTTATCAGGATAAACCATCTGCATGAAAACATTAACAGCTGAGCAAATGGAGCTTCAGTCCAGGGAGAGTCCAGACCTTGTGAATATCTGGTATTCACCCAGCAGAAAGCTCTGAAGTTGTACAAAGAGAAGTGACCAGTGCTGTATCAGGGTGGGACAATAACCCCATCCATCAGGACAGAGCAGGACCTGACACGCTGAGCAGTGACCCTGAGGAGAAGGGCCTGGGCACTCCAAGGTCCCCACACCAGCCCGTGGTGCACGCTCTCCATGAACAAGGCAGCTGCACACGGGGCTGCATGAGGAGGAGCGTGGGGACCCAGACACCTGGAGTTCTCATCCCATTCGGTTCAGCACTGGTGTGACCCCACACACACGGGGGTGTGCCAGTGTGCGGCTTCCCAGTTTGGAGAAGCAGGGGGGAACTGGAGAGTGCAGGGCTCTGCCAAGGCAGGTTCAGCACCTTGTGCACATGGTGTGGGATGCTGAGGGACCTGGGCTGCTTCAGCCCAACAGCACTGGGGAGGCTGCAGCAGTGCAGGAGTAGCCTGAGAGTGCTTGAAGGGTGGTTTCAGAGGTGGTGGAGGTTTTCTGCATAGTGGGAAACAGCATGAGAAAGAAATAATGGCACAAAGGGCAGCTGGGGAGGTCCAGGCTGGAGATGAGCAGGAAGGAATGTGACTGGAAGGGCAGTGCTGTGGTGGAGCAGGTCAGCAGAGGGAGTCTGCATCAGCCCAAGGCTTTGTGCTTCAAGGAACAGCTGGGGAGGATGCAGAGATCTCAGCAAAGGGAGGAAGATGCTCAGACAAGAGCAAGGTGGGGCAGCAGGGGGGATGTCTGCAGCCTGCAGGGAGAGAGGTGCAGGGGATGCCACAGCACAGGACAGGCTGTGGTGGAGATGATCAAGGGATATAAAGAGGCTGAAAGCCCCCAACAGACATGAGCTCCTTCTCCCCTTGGCTACAGCTGTTGTCTGCACCTCTGATGCCTGTGACGAGACACCTTGTCCTTCCAGCACAGGGGCCTCATGGCCTCCTTGTCCCCAACCAGGAACCTGGGAGCTGTGGGACCATAGTCCTGCCCTTGGCCTTGCACAGCCCCACATCACACTGTCCAGGAAGGGCCCTGGGCAAGGTGGGAGGGATAGGATCTGCCTTCCCAGGGCTGGGGCTCGGGGCTTGGCCCTTTGGTTAATGAAACACATTCAGATTTATTCAGCATCAGAGCCACCTTTCACTTGCTTACCCTTTGTTCTGCTTCAAGTTTTCTGTCCCAGCTGTCCTGGGGATGGTTTCTCAGTTGTGTCCCTCAGTGGGATTCATCAACTTTACAAGAAACTTTGAAGTTTAGATCTGAGTTTGACTTCTTCAACTTGCCCTCAGGGTCTGAGGTTCATGGACTCAGCACCAAAGCCACCAGAGGGGTCATTAAAGCGCCCTGGGCTGCTCCTGTGCTGCTGAGCTGGGCTGGGCTCCTGGGACAGAGGGAGCTCCTGGCAAGCGGCAGCGCTGCAGAGAGACAGCTCTGCCCAGGAGCAGCTCCTCTGCACACGCAGCAGGGCTGAGGGCTCTGCCTGGGGATCTCAGGAGACGAGCAAGGCAGAGAGAGATTAAAGGTGGTCAGGATTGGGAGGATGACTGAGAGCTCACTGGAGGAGAAACCTTTGCAGCCCTTGCCATGGTAAGTCTCTGGGTGCAGGGCAATGCAGCTGTAGCTCCTGGAGGCATCTCCTAAAACTGGCCCAGGCACAGCTGGTGGGATCTGTAAGGAGGGGGCTCTTGTCAGGCAATGTTGAACAGCTGTGAAGCCGGGTGAGCACCCAGGGGTGCCCAGGGCTGTCCTGCAGAGCAGGGTCCCTGCACCCCAGGGCTGTGCCAGGGCAGGGACTCTGCCGCCTGCCAGGGTCAGCGCTCAGCCTGCCCACGGAGATCCCATGGCAGCAGCTGTGGGTGGAAGGAGCGACCCCTGGCAGGGCAGGCAGGGAGCTTGTGGGGTTGAAGGGTGCTGTGTGGGTCAGGGCTGCTCAGAGCTCCAGATCAACCCCACAGACATGGCAGAGGGTCCTTCTGAACAACGACATCAACACAGCAACAGCGGCAAGGGAAGAAGTCTGTGCTTTCAGTTTTCCACTCTTGGTTGTCTGGGTGTGCATTGGGAGATCGGGATTTATTTCTTTGGTTTGGAGAAGACACTGAGACCCCAGTTCTTGTTAGGACTTGTCTGAGCTGCTCCTGAGCCCCTCACACACAGAGCTGCCCCTGGGCAGTGCCAGGAGGTGTGAGCAGGACAGCGCTGAGCACACAGCACGTGAGACGGGCTCTGTGGCACTGACAGGGAGCAGACCCAGGGACAGAGACACAGCTGCAGGCAGCACAGACACGGGCAGGGAGAGGGAGATGGACCAGAAATGCTGGGGAAGGGATTCAGGACCCTCCGTGCCATCTCGTGCAGTGCAAATGATTCCCAGTTCAACCCCCTGGTCTCTTCCCCAGCAGACCCTCTGCCCCAAAGCCATGGGGTCCAGGTCACGAGTCTCCACCTCAGCAGCTGGACCTCCAGGGGAAGGGTTCCTGGAACGTGGTACACAAAAAGGTGCTAAAAGTACTTGCTCTACAGTGTCATTGAGTGAGTGGCAGCAGCACAGCCGGGTAAGGAGAAGGTTCCACAGCCTGCTCGTCTGCCTTTCTGTCCTTGCTCTATTTTCTGGTAGCACTGCAGTGTCCTTCCCTGTTTCTCCACGTGTCCCTGGTGCTCTTGCTCTGTGGGGTTGGGGTGGGAGTGTGGGTCAGTTTTTGTTCTGACATCAACTCAGGCGGTTTTGTCCCAGAGCTGTGTTCATGGAAACTGCATGCCCAACTGCATTTTAAACTGTGATGAACTGTTTTTCTCACTTGGTAGAAAGGAATGAGCAGAAACATCCCTCCATTGTGGAGGGGTTTTTCGATGAGAAACAGCACATTTATTTTCTTCAGAGAAGTCTCCCCTAACTTGTCACAGTCTTTTGCTCCTTGCACAGGTCCTCATGCCCACAGGCAGCAAATGTCCAACAGCAGCTCCATCACCCAGTTCCTCCTCCTGGCATTCGCAGACACACGGGAGCTGCAGCTCTTGCACTTCTGGCTCTTCCTGGGCATCTACCTGGCTGCCCTCCTGGGCAACGGCCTCATCATCACCACCATAGCCCGGGACCAGCACCTCCACACCCCTATGTACTTCTTCCTGCTCAACCTCGCCTTCCTTGACCTGGGCTGCATCTCCATCACTGTCCCCAAATCCATGAACAACTCTCTGTGGGATACCAAGGTCATTTCCTATGCAGGATGTGCTGCACAGGTCTTCTTTTTTTGTTTCTTATTTGCTGCAGAATATTCTCTTCTCACCATCATGTCCTACGACCGCTACGTTGCCATCTGCAAACCCCTGCACTACGGGACCCTCCTGGGCAGCAGAGCTTGTGTCCACATGGCAGCAGCTGCCTGGGCCACTGGGTTTCTCAGTGCTCTGCTGCACACGGCCAATACATTTTCACTGCCACTGTGCAAGGGCAATGCCCTGGACCAGTTCTTCTGTGAAATCCCCCAGATCCTCAAGCTCTCCTGCTCGGGCATCTACCTCAGGGAACTTGGGCTTCTTGTGGTCAGTGCCTGCTTAGTTTTTATGTGTTTTGTGTTCATCGTGTTGTCCTATGTGCAGATCTTCAGGGCCGTGCTGAGGATCCCCTCTGAGCAGGGACAGCACAAAGCCTTTTCCACCTGCCTCCCTCACCTGGCCGTGGTCTCCCTGTTTGGCAGCACTGCCATGTTTGCCTACCTGAAGCCCCCATCGATCTCCTCCCCATCCCTGGATCTGGTGGTGTCTGTTCTGTACTCGGTGGTGCCTCCAGCAGTGAACCCCCTCATCTACAGCATGAGGAACCAGGAGCTCAAGGATGCCCTGAGGAAACTGATGACTGGATTTCTTCTGAACCTATAAACTGTCTCTGTCTTCTTCTACATAAGAAGACATTCTCATTGCAGGTTTATCCTGTGTGCAGTATTTTTTGTCTCTAGTTGTGTTTTATTTTTTTTTATGATAATATTTTTATTCCATTTATAATTCACTGCCTGCTTTTCTTTTCTCAGTGAGTGGCTGTGTCAATGTGAAATTATGTTCTCTGTGTTTAAGCAAAATAAAGGGTCCTTCACCAATATTTTTACTGACATTCTTTCTCCAAGTCCTCTCTGGAGCTGCAGTGATAGTTCCCATGTGCATGGGTGGAAGGGAAAAGAGACCAGCGTGGCAGCCCTGCCAGGAAGCACCAGTGCTTTTCTGGTTCCACTCCCCCACTCTCCTTCTCATCCCTTGTGTTGGTGCAAGGCCTGAGTGCTCTGGCAGCTTGGTCCCCGTCCTGCTGTGTGTCAGTGCTGTGAGCGCAGGCAGGGACAGGCAATGGGCACTGCTGTGACAGAGCTGGCCTCTGGAACAGTTCTTCTATAAAGAAAAGTGATCTCCTATGGGTAGGACCTGAGGGTTTAGGTCTTCTTGCAAAGCTTCTCCCAAGAACATGCCCAAGAAAGTGGATCACAGATGAAACACAAGTGTACAGCTGATCAGTGTGTGTGTGCAGGGCTGGCACAGCAGTGTCCTCTCACAGCCAGGCCTCCTGCCAGAGACCTGCAGGACCAGCAGAGCAGGGGCTGGGCTGTGCCCCTGTGCCGTGGACACCCCACGGAAGGAGCTTCAAGTCAATCATCATGGACTGGCCCCCTTACAACCTCCATTTTCAGCACTGAGGACTCACCCACATAGGCTGTTCTTCCCTCCGTGGAGGGACACTGAATGAGTAGATCAGCAGTCCAAGATTGTATTGTACAGATGAGATGTGAGCACGCACACCATGTACGTGAGGTGACATGAACCCGAGTGAACACAAACACCATCAACTATTCTTTGGGGTTCCATGAAGGCCTGTGGTTCAGACAAGATCTTGAGGTTACATCACGAAGTAACATCCCATTGTTAACTGCCTGAATGCAGCACTGAGATGTGCTTCCTTCAACTGAAGCCCTTGTGTCCATTCTTCCTGTCAGGGGACATCTCAGATGGGTGCAGAGCAGGGTGACACACCAAAGGGATGAGGTGCTTCCTGTCCTTTGTGAGTGGCAGCAGGAGGCCACAGGGACACTGTGACTCCTGCCTCTGTGTGTGTAAAAGGGACAGACTCTGTCTCTGAGCATCCCTGGGTGCAGAAGGGGTCCATGAGGCCAGCCTAGACATGGATGCCTGTCAGACCCTGACATTCGTGTTTGTGACTCCAGGAACAAACCTCACTGCCCCAGTGAGATTGATCTCAGCTGCCTTGGACAGGATCATTGCAAGTGCTCCTGTCTGCTCTGTCACCCTTGCTTGTGATTCCAGATTGTGCTCTCAAAAGTGCCATAGGAACTGGAATGGTTCTGGAGTCCTTAAAAAATGCAGACCTCAAACCCATCTTCAAGAAGAGCAGGAATAGGAACTGGGAGAATAACAGGCTGGCCACCCTACCTCCCTCCTTGGGAAGGGGATGGGACACGTCCTCCTGCAGCCATTTCCAGGAATGTGAAGGACAAGGAAGGGATTCCTGAATCCAAATGGACAGGGGAAAGAAAGGCATGTTGTGTTCAGGGTGTTTGCAAGGCTAAGCCATGGTCTCCTTCTGGTCAGAGTGGTGCTGATGGGGCTCAAGAAGTGGATGCTGGGTGGGACGTTGGGTGAACCATCAAGCCCAAATATCATCAGTGGTCCAAAGTCCTCCGTGCAGCCAGTTACTGGTGTCATCTCTCAGTGACCAGCACTTGGGCAACACTGTTGAACATCTTTATTCTCCCTTTCTATGATGTAACAGAGTGAACTTTCAGTGCCTTTGAGGATGATGCAAACCTGGGTGGAGGCCTTGAGCAACCTGATGTGGTTCACCTGCTGTGAGCAGGAGAGTGAGACAAGATGAGTGAGACAAGGGCTCTCTGCAAACCTGAGTTATTCTGTGATTTGTCAGAATTTTTGCCTTGGAGAGGTTTCTGGAAAGAGAATAGGTAGAAAATAAAAAATAAAAAAAAATAAAAGGAAGGGCTGAAGAGGAGATACAGAAACACAGGAGTTCCAGTGAGGAGTGCTTCTCTCTCACAGTGTTAGTAGGAAATATATTTGACAAATTTGAACAAGGTGAGGAAGCGAGATGGGTGTCTACAGCCTGTGGGAAAGAGGGGCAGGTGTAGGACTGAGTAGAACACGCTTCAGTCTTGGTCAGGTCCTGGGTGCTAAGCAGGGGGATGGATGGGTGTGGTATTATGAGGTCAGTTGAGTCTCAGAAACTCATAAACCAGTAAGCATCATGGGACTGTGAATGGGACAGTGAGGTCAGTTCTGTCTCTGGAGGTGACAGCCCAGCAGCAGGGACATGGCTGGGAAAGAACCTCTGCCTAGGTGCTCACAGACCCTACCCAGGAAGAGGCCTTGGGGATGGGTTGTCATGTCCATCCCACCTGAGAACATGACGGGACAGCAGCAGGAACATGGTCATCACAGTATCACTGTATCACAGTATGTTTGGGATTGGAAGGGACCTCAAAAGATCATCCAGTCCAATCCCCCTGCTGGAGCAGGAACGCCTAGGAGAGGTCGCACAGGAAGGTGTCCAGGCGGGCTTTGAATGTCTCCAGAGTAGGAGACTCCACAACCCCCCTGGGCAGCCTGGTCCAGTGCTCTGCCACCCTCACCGAGAAGAAGTTTTTTCTCAAATTTAAGTGGAACCTCTTGTGTTCCAGCTTGATCCCATTACCCCTGGTCCTATCATTGTTTGTCACCGAGAAGAGCCTGGTTCCATCCTTGTGGCACTCACCCTTTATATATTTATAAGCATTAATAAGGTCACCCCTCAGTCTCCTCTTCTCCAAACTAAAGAGACGCAGCTCCCTCAGCCTTTCTTCATAAGGGAGATGTTCCACTCCCTTAATCATCTTTGTTGCCCTACGCTGGACCCTCTCCAGCAGTTCCCTATCCTTCTGGAACTAAGGGGCCCAGAACTGGACACAATATTCCAGATGGCGTCTCACCAGGATGGAGTAGAGGGGAAGGAGGACCTCTCTCGATCTACTGACCACCCCCCTTGTAATACACCTGAGGATGCCATTGGCCTTCCTGGCCACAAGGGCACAGTGCTGGCTCATGGTCATGCTGTTGTCCACCAGGACCCCCAGGACCCTTTCCCCTACACACTGCTCTCTAATATGTAATTTTCCAACCTATACTGGAACCTGGGGTTGTTCCTGCCCAGATGCAGGACTCTACACTTTCCCTTGTTAAATTTCATCAGGTTATTCCCCGCCCAACTCTCCAGTCTGTCCAGGTCTCTGGATGGCAGCACAGCTTCCAGTGTCAGCCACTCCTCCCAGCTTGGTGTCATCAGCAAACTTGCTCACAGTACACTCAATTCCCTCGTCCAAATCGTTAATGAATATATTGAATAATATCGGCCCAAGTACTGACCCCTGAGGCACTCCACTAGATACTGGCCTCCAACTGGACTCCGCACCATTGACCACCACTCTCTGGCTTCTCTCTTTAAGCCAGTTTGCCACCCACCTCACTACTCTATTGTCCAGACCACACCTCCTCAATTTAGCTGTGAGGATGCTGTGGGAGACTGTGTCAAAGGCTTTGCTGAAGTCAAGGTAGACCACATCCACCGCTCTGCCATCATCCATCCACCTTGTTACATTCTCATAAAAGGCTATGAGGTTGGTCAAGCATGACTTACCCTTGGTGAAGCCATGCTGACTGCCCCTAATAACCCTCTTATCCTTGATATGCCTTGAGATGGCAACAAGGATAAGCTGTTCCATTACTTTCCCAGGGATGGAGGTGAGGCTGACCAGTCTAGAGTTACTCGGGTCCTCCTTCTTGCCCTTTTTGAAGACTACAGTGACATTTGCTTTCCTCCAATCCTCGGGCACCTCTCCCGTTTCCCAAGACTTGGCAAAGATGATGGAGAGTGGTCCAGCAGTGACTTCAGCCAGCTCTCTCAGCACCCGCAGATGCATCCCATCTGGGCCCATGGATTTATGGATGTCCAGACTATTTAATTGTTCCGTGTGACTGGAGTTACATGAGGGATTGCACTGAGTAGATTTTCTTATTTTAATTTATATATTTCTATTTAATTTACGTGGACTATTTTCAGTGAAACCAAGGACTTCTCTGGAATCCAGATGCAGGTGCAAATTGGCAGGAGGGGACACAGACAAGACAGAACCTTGATTGACATCAAGGACAATCAACGAGCTATTTTCTACCATTAGTGTCATGCTCGGTATAAAGCTGCAAATGCCTTTTCCAACCAGTTAATTTCAATTTTCCAGCTCCTTTGCTTAGCTCTGTTCAGAAGTTCCATTCTATTGGGAGTTCAGTGTTAGTTCAGTTTTATGATGTTTCGTTGTTTTTCAATTGGCCCTTGGGCCTCTCTGCCTTTTGCACTTTTACTTTCTCTTGCTGGGATCAGCTGTTCAGGACCAGGGTGCTCTCTTCTTTTGGGCTGCCTTTTCAGCACAACTGGAGTTATGTGAGAGATTGCACTGAGTGTCATATATTTTACTTTATGTGTATTTTAGTATAAGCATATTAGTAGCAGCAATGTATTATTTTCATTGTCTTATTATATTTTTTCTAAACCCACAAGTTTCCCCTTCCCTTTCAGTTCTCTCCCTTATCCCACTTGGGGACTGGGAGCATGATATGAGCAGCTCTCATGGTCTTGGTTGGTGGCTGTGGTAAAACCCTGACAAGAAAGGGCAGTAGTAGCTTCAGAAATCTTGAAAATCTCTTTACAAGATGGTAGAGGAAAACAGCATGAGAAAGGAAAACCATCAGAAAATGCAGCTCTGGAAGCCCAGAGTGGAGCTCAGGATAAAGAAATGTCATTCTGAGCACAGTGCTGTGGTCATTCAGAAGGACTCTGGATCAGTCATGGCTTTGTGTTTCCAGGAACAGCTGGTGAGGACGGAGAGACAGCAGCACAGGTGGGGACACACTGGGGTGAGAACAAGGTTGGGAAGCGCCTGGGATGTCTGCAGCCTGTGGGGAAACAGCCACAGGCCTGGGACAGTGTAGGATGGACTGTGGTGGACATGGCCAAGGGCATTGGCAAGGCTGGATGTCCCTGCAAGAGCCAAGGTCTTTGTTCCCTTGGCTATGGCTGATGTCCCTGAAAGAGCCAAGGTCTCTGTCCCCTTGGCTGTGACTGATGTCCCTGACAGCGAGGCCTAAGAGGAGACACATGGTTGTCACGGCCATGGCACCCATTGCCTCCTTGCACTCCCCATGGAGGCCAGAAGGTGTCACACCATTGTCCTGCACTGGGCATTGCACTCCCCACATCCCCACCAAGAGCCCTGAGCCACACGTGAGGGACAGGATCTCCCTTCCTAGGGGCAGGGGCTCAAGGCTTGGCCATTGTCCTTCATCAAACAAACCAAGGGTTTTCTCAGCATCAGAGCTGCTGCACTTTGCCTTTGCCTGATGCAATCACAGCCTCCAATTCTCTGCTCTAACGAGTCCCCGGGGAGGCTTTGTCAGTAACAGCCCTCAGTGGGGCCCATTAATGCTTCAATGTACTTCGGAGTTTTCTCTGACTTGGACTTCTTGAGCAGATTCTTCAGTCTGTGCTTGGTATCTGAGGTTCATGGACTCACCACCAAATACACCATGGGGCTCATTAAAAGACAGAAAGCCCTAACGAGCTGTGTTTCTTTCGGTAATTTCATTCAAATCTTCTAGACTTGTAGAACTAACTGGAGAGGTTTCAATGGGACACTTGCTGATGAAGATTTCAAAGATTTCATAAAGGAGGGTATTTTCTTTCCAGGGTATTTTCTGTCATTTTTCAGTTTACAGAAAAAGTGACAGCAACATTCTACACTGGACATTGATCCAGAGGGTCTCCTGGAGACATCTGGACAGGCAGGAGAACAGTCCCTTGAGGCTGGACACTGTATGGACAACCTTGCTCCTCACCCCCTGCCCCCAGTCTGCCGGTTCCCTCATTGGCCACCAGAGATTGCATCGCTTCTCCTCACATCAGACTTCTCCACTGAGCTCTGCAGGAGATGCTGCAGCTCCTGTGCACCAGCTCCACCTGCTCTCCTGTGTAAACACTGCACAGTTTAATAAACAGTAAAACACTTTCCTCAGCTGTGTGTGTAAGCTGGATCTGGTGAGGTCCACCATCCACAAGGGACATCCACACAAGAACTGGTTAAGACAGAGAGACAGGAGAGGATAGAAATAAACACAATGAACATGTTGATTGCCATGTTAATTAGAGCTCTGAAGAATGGGGCAAGTTTGTAACTCCCTGAAGCTCGAAGCAGAAACCAGACAGTTGAGAGGCCACTGAAGGACCAAAGAGCAAGTGGAGGAGAAACCTGAGAGCACTGGGAAGGGCAAATACCCATACAGTGCTGGAAAGTTGTGCTTTGACAGGGACATTGAATCAGGAGAGGGGGGAACTCCTGAATGACAAGGGAGGTGAAATAATAGAGTGTTGGTAATAGAAGTACAGGGGAAGACCAATATCTCTTCTCCTGCTCTTAGTACACTTCCCATTAATTCACTTTTTGTTTTTTTTTTCTTTGTTTGTTTTAATATGTAAAAAAATCCAAAATAAAAACCAAAAATCACACCAAAAAATACACACACAAAAAAACTCACAAAAAACATAAAAAACCACCACCAAACAGAAACAAAAACAGAACGCACACAAACAAACAAACCCCCCAAAAACTCACCGAAAACCAAAAAAGAACAACAAAGAAGTGCACCTTTCAAGGCAGACATCAGTCATCTGTTGTCCCACCATAAACAGACAGTGCTATTTTAGGGGCCCCAATGTACCTGAGGTGCCTGCCTGGGATTGGCATCTATCACACAGGACCTGGGGAGACCAGAGCACCTTGCAATGCAGGTGGAGCCTGGGCAGAGGTTCCTGGGGCACCTACACTGGCACCAGGTGTTTGTGTCCCTGGAGCTGAAGACATTTGTGTCCTAAATCCATGCCCAGTTCTGGAAAACTCTTTCAAAGAAAAGTAACTCTCCTAGAAAGGCTCTTAAATGAATGAGTGAATGAATGAATGAATGAATGAATGAATGAATAAATAAATAAATAAATAAATAAGAAGTATGTTGACATCTTCCTTTGCTTTGGATCTTTGTCTTCAGTTCTTCTTATTTTAAATTTCATTGACATTAGCTGACATACAATGAGCTTACAAGCAAGAAGCCAAGATCATTTTGTGTCTTACATAGTGCCCCATGCTCTCTGAACCTTCCCTGCCTAGGACTCCTCACACTTTGCCCAGAGCGAGTCACACTGAGGTGTTGGCTGGTTCACTGGCTGAGATGTTGGTTTGATGGTCACCTACAGCACAGGTGGATCCTGCCCCAACATTGTCTGCTCTGCTCCAGTTAGAAACAGAGCCCAACATCACCATGGGATCATAAGAGAACTGAGGTTGAAGGGACCTCAGGAGTCTGCAGTCCAACCTGTCAGAAACTGGGTCACACCAAGGTGTTCAAGCCTTGATCCAATCCGAGCTTTAGCAGGACTAAAGAAGTGATCATCCCTTTGTACTGGGCACTGGTGAGGCTGCACCTTGAATCCTGGGGTCAGTTTTAGGCCCCTCATGGCAAGGAAGACATTGAGGTGCTGGAGAGAGTTCAGAGGAGGGTGACAAGGCTGGTGAAGGGTCTGGAGCACCAGTCTTATGAGGAGAGGTTGAGGGAGCTGGGGCTGTTCGGCCTTGACGAAAGGAGGCTGAGGGGAGACCTTGTCACTGTCCACAACTGCCTGAAAGGAGGTTTTATCACGGTGGGTGTTGGTCTCTTCTCCAAAGTAGCAAGTGATAGGACAAGAGGAAATAGCCTCCAGTTGCACACAGGAAGATTTAGATTGGATATTAAGAAAAAATTCTGAGGGGAAAGGGTTTAGAAGCAACGGAACAGACTGCTCAGTGAGGTTGTGAAGTCATCGTCACTGAAGGTGTTTAAAAGACAGATAGATGATGCTCTGAGGGACATGTTTTAGTGCCAGATTTAGGTTATGTTTGGAATGATGATCTTAAGGGTCTCTTCCAACCACAATTATTCTCTGATTCTATGACAAGTCATTTTTGATATTTTCTTTCTCAAAGGACCATGCAACCTCCCTGAGAGCCAGGACTTTTCTGAGGTGTTTGAGAGATGTCTCACGGTCACACCAGCCAGTTCCACCAGCACCTGTCTGTCCCTTCCCAGACCAAACCTTTTCTCCATATCCCAACCTTCCAGGTGAGTTTCTGGGACACAGCAAATCCTGTCCAGGTCCTCTGGGCCTGTTCAGAAGAGAGCAGCAGGCCAACATGTTGATGGGCTCCCTGTGCACTTCAAAGCTTTCCTGACCATTTTTCTCAATGCTCCACTTACATGCAAACTTTCTGGTCCTTGAACTGTACATGAGGGGATTGAGCAGGGATGTGAGGATGGTGCAGAAAAAAGGCTTTGTCAAACTGTCTTGGGAGGGCTGTTCTGGACATCCCACAGTCAAGGATGAGGGTGCTGGAGAAACCAGTGGCATTGGTGAGAGGTCCAGGTCGAGAAGGCCTGGTGCCTGTCTACACTGGAGGAGAGCAGTGATGCATTCATGGGATGCTCATGTGAACAGGAAGGGAACAAATGGCTCCAGGGGACAAAATGCCTTCCAACCAGTTCTTTACCCATCGCAGATACACCATCCAGGCCATGAGCTGCAGCTTCTCCAGGAGATGCTGTGGGATACGGTGTCAAAGGCTTTAACTGCAGTCTAAGGACACAACACCCACAGCCTGTGTGGCGCATTCACTCCCCACGACAGACTTTCCCTCATCTGCTCAGCCGGTCACCTTGTCATAGAAGGAGATCAGGGTGGTCAAGCAGGACCTGCCTTTCACACCCCCATGCTGACTGGGCCCGATTGCTCGTCTCTTATGTGTGACCTCACAGTCCTTTCCCAGCCATGTTCCTGCTGTTGGCCTATGCCCTGCGGAGACATAAGTGACCTCACAGTCCCCTCCACAACCATTGGCTTCCTACTGGACTATGAGCTCCTGAGACACAAGTGACCACATGGCATCGTACCCAGACATCACCCTTCTTGTGGTCCAGTGTGTGAGCAGATCAAACTAAGCTGCTTTCATCAAATGTATCCAATAGATTTCCTATCAAGGGTTTGAGTGGAGAAACGTTCCTCAGAGGAGCTGCTGTATTTACTCTGGGGCATTTTATATCTCTCTTGATAGAGCTGTCCAAGGAAAAGATTCATGGAATCCTACAATACCGCAGGTTGGAAGAGACCGCTGAACACCATCTCTGTCCCACTGACCTTTATGGCACCCCAAGGAAGAGTTGACAGCATTTGTGCTCCCTTGGGTTCATCTCACCACATGCACACAGTGGACATGCACATGATGTGTATGGTTACAACTCATCTGTACAATGAAAACATGGACTTTTGACCTAGTATTTCACAGAATTGTAGAATGTCCTGAGTTGGAAGGGACCCACAAGGACCATCGAATCCAACTCCTGTCCCTGCACAGGACACCCCACAGGTCACCCCGTGTGTCTGAGGACGTTGTCCAGTCTCTTCTTGAACACTGTCAGGTTGGGGCCGTGACACCTCCCTGGGAGCCTGTTCAGTGTCCAGCACCTCTGGGTGAAGAACCTTTTCCTCATGTCCAACCTGACCCTCCCCTGGCTCATCTTCCATTCCCCTCTGTTCTGTCATTGGTCACCAGAGAGAAGAGATCAGTACCTTCCCTTTCTTCTTCCCTTGTGAGGAAGCTGTAGCCACCATGAGGTCTACTTTGAGTCTTTCCTTCAGCTCTGATGCTGAGAAACCCCTTGGTTTGCTTTCTGAAGCAGAAAGGAGAAATCATGACCTCCAGGCAATGGGAAGGGGAATCCTGTCCCTCACAGACGGCTCAGGGCTCTTCCTGGGACCGTGGGATGTGGGTGTGCAAGGCCGAGGGAAGGACAACACTGGGACAACAACTTCCAGCTTCCCCATGGGGCTGCAAGGAGGCACCGAGGCCCCAGTGCCATGAGGACAACATGGCTTCTCCTGGGCCTCAGTGGCAGAGACAACTGCCATGGCCAAGGGGACAGAGACCTGGGTTCTGTGGGTGCCTTCCAGCCTTGCCAGCGCCCTTTTCCATCTCCACCACAGGCTGTTCTACACGGTCCTACCCCTGCCCCTCTTTCCCTGCAGGCTGCAGACACCCATCTCGCTTCCCCGCCTGCTCTCACCCCAGCATTTCTGCACCTTCACTGCTGTGTCTGCACCCTCACTGGCTGCTCTTTGGAACACAAACCATGGGCTGATCCAGCTCCCTCTGGGTGACCTCTCGCATCACAGCACTGCCTTTACCGTGAATTTTCATCCTCCTGGTATCCAGTCCTCACCTTCCAAGCTGCACTTTGTGATATTTTTTTCTCTCCTCTGCTTTTTCCCTCTACAAAGGAATACTCAGCCACCTCAGAATCTGCCCTTCATGCAGGGAACCCAACCCGTTAGGCTTCTGGTGGTCTTTTACCTGACCTCACCATGACCTTCTAAATCAAATGACTGCTACTGGCCTTTCAGCTTCTCTGACAGACACGACCATCTCCCTGCTGCTCTCCCGTCATGTTCTCAGGTGGGATGGACATGACAACCCATCTCTAAGACCTCTTCCTGGGTAGGGCCTGTGGGTACCTCGGCAGAGGTTCTTTCCCAGCCATGTCCCTGCTGCTGGGCTGTCACCTCCAGAGACAGAACTGACCTCACTGCCCCTTCACAGCCACACACTTCTGACTGGATTATGACCAAGATTGAAGCATGCCCTACACAGTCCTGCACCTCCCCTCTTTCCTCACAGGGTGTAGATACACATCCCGACTCTTTGCCTTGCTTGAAGTGAGCCCTTGTCTCACTGATGTTGTCTCACTCTCTTGCTCAAGGCCAGGTGAACCAGGGGAGGTTGTTCAAGGCCTCAACCCACCTTTTCCTCACCTTAAAAAGAGCTGAAATCCCACTCTACGGTAGGATGTGTCCAACCCCCTTCCCAGGGACAGAGGCAGGCTGACCAATGTGCAATTCTCCCAATACTTGCCTTCTTATGCACCCAGGGATGTTCAGAGACAGAGTCAGTCCCTTTTACACACAGGGGCACTGGCCTCCTGTTGCCACTCCCAAAGGACAGGAGACACCTCAGGCCTCTGGTGTGTCACCCATGTCCCATGTCATGAGGAATGGACACAGGGACCTCAGTTCAAGGAAGTATAACTGTTGCATTCAGGTGATTTCCTATGGGATGTTCCTCCCAACAAGAAGTGAGCTTAAGACCTTGTCTGTGCCACAGGCAAGGAATAGCTGGTGATGTTTGTGCTCACTTGTGTTCATGTCACCTCATGTACATGCTCACTTCTCATCTGTTGTCCTGGTTTTGTTTAAAACAAGTTTCTCTTTTAGTGAACTTGCCTGTCAGCTAAAGCTTCATATTAGCTGCATTTTCCTGGAAAATCAGTTACATGTTCTGGTTAACATAGCAATGGAATGTGAGGTCACTGATAAGGACGAATGTACATCTTGCGAGAGGAGCAATGAGAAACTGAGGGAATAGAGTGCACTATCAGCAAGTTTGCTGGTGACACCAAGCTGGGAGGAGTGGTGACACTGGAAGCTGTGCTGCCATCAGAGACCTGGACAGGCTGGAGAGTTGGGCAGGGAAAAATCTAATGGAATACAACAAGGGCAAGTGTAGAGTCTTGAATGTGGGCAGGAACAACCCCAGGTTCCAGTATAAGTTGGGGAATGACCTATTAGAGAACAGTGTAGGGGAAAGGGACCAGGAGGTCCTGGTGGACAGCAGGGTAACCATGAGCCAGCACTGGGCCCTTGTGACCAGGAAGGCCAATGGTACCTGGGGTGTATTAGAAGGGGGAGGGTCAGTAGGTCAGAGAGGTTCTCCTGCCCCTCTGCTCTGCCCTGGGGAGACCACACCTGGAATATTGTGTCCAGTTGTGGCCCCTCAGTTCCAGAAGGACAGGGAACTGCTGCAGAGAGTCCAGCGCAGCCACCAAGATGCTGGAGGGAGTGGAGCATCTCCCATGTGAGGAAAGGCTGAGGGAGCTGGGGCTCTGGAGCTGGAGAAGAGGAGACTGAGGGGTGATCTCATTAATGTTTACAAATATATAAAAGGTGAGTGTCACAAGGATGGAGCCAGGCTCTTCTTGGTGACAACCAATGATAGGACAAGTGGTAATGGGTACAAACTGGAACACAAGAGGTTCCACTTAAATTTGAGAAGAAACTTCTTCATGGTGAGGGTGGCAGAGCCTGGCCCAGGCTGCACAGGGAGGTTTTGGAGTTTCCTTCTCTGCAGATATTCAATCCTGCCTGGACACCTTCCTGTGGAACCTCAGCTGGGTGTTCCTGCTCCATGGGGGGATTGCACTGGATGAGCTTTCCAGGTCCCTTCAACCCCTGACATTCTGTGATTCTGTGAAACAAGTGACCAGAAACTGACCAACAGAATATAACATCCCATTCATTTGAATACTTCATATTAAAGTGGGAAATCACGAGGATCTCATCCCTTTTGGTTATGGCCGACATTGGGAGAGGACCTTGCTAGCAATCCTTGCGAACTGAGGCCTAGTGACAGACTGAATCCAGCTGCGGTCAGCTGCGGAGTCCAGTCCAGGACGTCGGCTGCCAGTCCTTCATCTGCCTGAGCAGTTGCTGGGACTTTAGAGATTGGTTTTGTATATTTTGTATTGTTTTCTCTATTTTTATTAGTAGCATTAGTAAAACATGTTTATTTTTTCCAACTGTCTTCTCTCTGTCCTCATTTCTCTCCTGATCACCTGTCCTTAGTGGGAAGTGGGGAGAGGAGGGGGCTGAAGAAGGAAGGGGGAGCAGAAGGGACTAACACTACATCTGCCACGGTTGTCACCCCACGATCAAAACCTTGACATCTGTACAAAGCAAACACAGACTGCTGAACTACTCATTCAGTGTCCCTCTGTGGAGGGAAGAACAACCTTTGTGGGTGAGAGGCCAGTGCTGGAAACAGTGGTTGTGAGGGCCCAGTCCATGATGATTGTCCTGAGGCTCCTTCCATGGGGTGTGCAGGGCACAGGGGCACAGCCCAGCCCCTGCTCTGCTGGTCCTGCAGGTCTCTGGAAGGAGGCCTGGCTGTGAGAGGACACTGCTGTGCCAGCCCTGCACACACACACTGATCAGCTGTACACTCGTGTTTCATCTGTGAGCCACTTTTGCGGGCATGTTCTTGACAGAAATTTCAGGAAGATCTAAGTCTTCTGACACTGCCCTAAGAAGATGACTGTTCTTTATAGAAGTACTTTTACAAAGGCCAGCTCTGTCACAGCAGTGCCCATTGCCTGTCCCTGCCTGCGCTCACAGCACTGACACACAGCAGGACGGGGACCAAGCTGCCAGAGCACTCAGGCCTTGCACCAACACAAGGGATGAGAAGGAGAGTGTGGGAGTGGAACCAGAACAGCTCTGGAAGACCAAGCACTGGTGCTCCCTGGCAGGGCTGCCATGCTGGACTCTTTTCCCTTCCACCCATGCACATGGGAACTATCACTAAAGCTCCAGAAAGGTCTTGGAAAAAGAATGTCAGTAAAAATACTGGTGAAGGACCCTTTGTTTTGCTTAAACACAGAGAACACGATTCCACATTGACACAGCCACTCACTGAGAAGTGAAAAGCAGGCAGTGAATTACAAAGGGAATAAAAATATTATCATTAAAAAAAAAAATCACAACTAGAGACAAACAATACTGCACACAGGATGAACCTGCAATGAGAATGTCTTCTTATGTAGAAGAAGACAGAGACAGTTTATAGGTTCAGAAGAAATCCAGTCATCAGTTTCCACAGGGCATCCTTGAGCTCCTGGTTCCTCATGCTGTAGATGAGGGGGTTCACTGCTGGAGGTACCACCGAGTACAGAACAGACACCACCAGGTCCAGGGATGGGGAGGAGATCGATGGGGGCTTCAGGTAGGCAAACATGCCAGTGCTGAGAAACAGGGAGACCACGGCCAGGTGAGGGAGGCAGGTTGAAAAGGCTTTGTGCCGTCCCTGCTCAGAGGGGATCCTCAGCACGGCCCTGAAGATCTGCACATAGGACAGTACAACGAAAATGAAACACATAGAAAATAAACAGGCACTAACCAAAAGCAGCCCAAGTTCCCTGAGATTGGAGTGTGAGCAGGAGAGCTTGAGGATCTGGGGGATTTCACAGAAGAACTGGCCCAGGGCATTGCCCTTGCACAGGGGCAGTGAAAATGTATTGGCCGTGTGCAGCAGAGCATTGAGAAACCCAGTGGCCCAGGCAGCTGCTGCCATGTGGACACAAGCTCTGCTGCCCAGGAGGGTCCCGTAGTGCAGGGGTTTGCAGATGGCAACGTAGCGGTCGTAGGACATGATGGTGAGAAGAGAATATTCTGCAGCAAACAAGAAAAAAAAAAAAAGACCTGTGCAGCACATCCTCCATAGGAAATGACCTTGGTATCCCGCAGAGAGTTGGCCAAGGACTTGGGGAGAGTGATGGAGATGGCACCCAGGTCGAGCAGGGCGAGGTTGAGCAGGAAGAAGTACATGGGGGTGTGGAGGTGCTGGTCCCAGGCTATGGCGGTGATGATGAGGCCGTTGCCCAGGAGGGCAGCCAGGTAGATGCCCAGGAAGAGCCAGAAGTGCAAGAGCTGCAGCTCCCGTGTGTCTGTGAAGGCCAGGAGGAGGAACTGGGTGATGGAGCTGCTGTTGGACATTTGCTGCCTGTGGGCATGAGGACCTGTGCAAGGAGGAAATGACAGTGACAAGTTAGGGGAGACTTCACTGAAGAAAATAAACAGGCTGTTTCTCATGGAAAACCCCCTCCCTGATGGAGGGATATTTCTGCTCATTCTCTCTTTCTACCAATTGAATAAAAACAGTTCATTACAGTTTAAAAAGCAGCTTGTGCATCTCGTTTCCACGAAACACCTCTGGGGGAAGACCCCCTGAGCTGGTGTCAGGACAAAAACTGACCCATACTGCCACCCCAACCCCAGAGAGCAAGAGCACCAGGGACAGGTGGAGAAACAGGGAAGGACACTGCAGTGCTACCAGAAAAAAGAAAGCAAGGACAGAAAGGCAGACGGGCATGCTGTGGAACCTTCTCCTTACCCGACTGTGCTGCTGCCACTCACATAATGACACTGTAGAGCAAGTACTTTTAGCGCCTTTTTTGTGTACCACGTTCCAGGAACCCTTCACCTGGAGGTCCAGCTGCTGAGGTGGAGACTCGTGACCTGGACCCTATGGCTTTGGGGCAGAGGGTCTGCTGGGGAACAGACCAGGGGGTTGAACTGGGAAGCGTTTCCACTGAAGGCTATGAATCCTCGCCCCAGCATTTCTGGTCCATTTCCCTCTCCCTGCCCATGTCTGTGCTGCCTGCAGCTGTGTCTCTGTCCCTGGATCTGCTCCCTGTCAGTGTCACAGACCCCGTCTCAACCGCTGTGTGCTCAGCTCTGTCCTGCTCACACCTCCTGGCACTGCCCAGGGGCAGCTCTGTGTGTGCAGGGGCTCAGGAGCAGCTCAGACAAGTCCTAATGAGAACTGGGGTCTCAGTGTCTTCTCCAAAGAGAG
The DNA here is from genome assembly GCF_037038585.1 of Patagioenas fasciata. Taxonomy (NCBI): domain Eukaryota; kingdom Metazoa; phylum Chordata; class Aves; order Columbiformes; family Columbidae; genus Patagioenas; species Patagioenas fasciata. The sequence goes on from NC_092542.1 coordinate 7,778,809, forward strand.
AAATATATCCCCATCTCCCACTGCACACCCAGACAATCAAGAGTGGAAAACTGAAAGCACAGACTCCTTCCCTTGCAGCTGTTGCTGTGTTGATGTCGTTGTTCAGAAGGACCCTTTGCCATGTCTGTGGGGTTGATCTGGAGCTCTGAGCAGCCTTGACCCACACAGCACCCTTCACCCCCACAAGCTCCCTGCCTGCCCTGCCAGGGGTCGCTCCTTCCACCCACAGCTGCTGCCATGGGATCTCCGTGGGCAGGCTGAGCGCTGACCCTGGCAGGCGGCAGAGTCCCTGCCCCGGCACAGCCCTGGGGTGCAGGGACCCTGCTCTGCAGGACAGCCCTGGGCACCCCTGGGTGCTCACCCGGCTTCACAGCTGTTCAACATTGCCTGACAGAGCCCCCTCCTTACAGATCCCACCAGCTGTGCCTGTGCCAGTTTTAGGAGATGCCTCCAGGAGCTACAGCTGCATTGCCCTGCACCCAGAGACTTACCATGGCAAGGGCTGCAAAGGTTTCTCCTCCAGTGAGCTCTCAGTCATCCTCCCAATCCTGACCACCTTTAATCTCTCTCTGCCTTGCTCGTCTCCCTGAGATCCCCAGGCAGAGCCCTCAGCCCTGCTGCGTGTGCAGAGGAGCTGCTCCTGGGCAGAGCTGTCTCTCTGCAGCGCTGCCGCTTGCCAGGAGCTCCCTCTGTCCCAGGAGCCCAGCCCAGCTCAGCAGCACAGGAGCAGCCCAGGGCGCTTTAATGACCCCTCTGGTGGGTTTGGTGCTGAGTCCATGAACCTCAGACCCTGAGGGCAAGTTGAAGAAGTCAAACTCAGATCTAAACTTCAAAGTTTCTTGTAATGTTAATGAATCCCACTGAGGGACACAACTGAGAAACCATCCCCAGGGCAGCTGGGACAGAAAACTTGAAGCAGAACAAAGGGTAAGCAAGTGAAAGGTGGCTCTGATGCTGAATAAATCTGAATGTGTTGCATTAACCAAAGGGCCAAGTCCTGAGCCCCAGCCCTGAGAAGGCAGATTCTGTCCCTCCCACATTGCCCAGGGCTCTTCCTGGACAGTGTGATGTGGGGCTGTGCAAGGCCAAGGGCAGGACTATGGTCCCACACCTCCCAGGTTCCTGGCTGGGGACAAGGAGGCCATGAGGCCCCTGTGCTGGAAGGACAAGGTGTCTCCTCACAGGCATCAGAGGTGCAGACAACAGCCATACCCAAGGAGAGGAGGAGCTCATGTCTGGGGGGGCTTTCAGCCTCTTTACATCCCTTGATCATCTCCACCACAGCCTGTCCTGTGCTGTGGCATCCCCTGCACCTCTCTCCCTGCAGGCTGCAGACATCCCCCCTGCTGCCCCACCTTGCTCTTGTCTGAGCATCTTCCTTCCTTTGCTGAGTTCTCTGCATCCTCCCCAGCTGTTCCTTGAAGCACAAAGCCTTGGGCTGATGCAGACTCCCTCTGCTGACCTGCTCCACCACAGCACTGCCCTTCCAGTCACATTCCTTCCTGCTCATGTCCAGCCTGGATTTCCCCAGCTGCTCTTAGTGCCATTATTTCTTTCTCATACCATTTCTCACTATTTAGAAAACCTCGACCACTTCTGAAACCACCCTTCGAGCACTCTCAGGCTACTCATGAACAGCTGCAGCATCCCCAGCACTGCTGGGCCAAAGCAGCCCAGGTCCCTCAGCATCCCACACCATGTGCACAAGGTGCTGAACCTGCCTTGGCACAGCCCTGCACTCTCCAGTTCCTCCCTGCTTCTCCAAACTGGGAAGCCGCACACTGGCACACCCCCGTGTGTGTGGGGTCACACCAGTGCTGAACTGAATGGGATGAGAACTCCAGGTGTCTGGGTCCCCACGCTCCTCCTCATGCAGCCCCGTGTGCAGCTGCCTTGTTCATGGAGAGCGTGCACCACGGGCTTGTGTGGGGACCTTGGAGTGCCCAGGCCCTTCTCCTCAGGGTCACTGCTCAGCGTGTCAGGTCCTGCTCTGTCCTGATGGATGGGGTTATTGTCCCACCCTGATACAGCACTGGTCACTTCTCTTTGTACAACTTCAGAGCTTTCTGCTGGGTGAATACCAGATATTCACAAGGTCTGGACTCTCCCTGGACTGAAGCTCCATTTGCTCAGCTGTTAATGTTTTCATGCAGATGATTTATCCTGATAAGGGTTTCTCTCCCAAGATAACAGGATAAGGAGCTACAGGACACTACAAATACCGTCTCCTGGAGAAACGTGGGGTCTTGGGGGTCTGTTCCTCATACTTTCAGAGGTCTGGACTCACAGGGGTAGATTCCCCTCTTGTGAGAGAACAGCAGGAATGCATGAAATTCAGCCTGGGGACAGAAAATGTCAGCTGAAGGTTGAGGAGTCATCAGGAAAAGGCATAACAACATGGGCAATGTTGTGGTGACTGGACATCAGCTACAGACTCACTGATCAGGAAGAGGAATTAGATGAGGCCTCCTTCAGAGAAATGAAAGAAGCCTCATGTTGTCAGGGTGCTGTCCTCCTGTCAGACATGAGATATCCAGTATCTGCAAGGTACCATCCATCTAGGAGGGGCTGGAGCTCATTGACAACATCTTCCTGACACGGGTGACTGAGGAGTCAGTGGACTGAGGTGCCCTGTGGGACTTCGCACTTACAAACCACAAAGAGTTGGTCAGGATGGAACAGTCAGGGATGGGAAAGGGGAGCTGAGGTTCATGGAAGATGATCACAAGGCCAAGAGCAGGATTTCAGGAGAGCAAGCTTTGGCCTGCTGAGGGACCTGCTTGGGTCCTCTGGGATATGACCTTGGTGTCTGCAGTGCTTTTCTCTCACATTTCCTCCCTCCTCTCTCCCACCTGCTGTTGTGCAGCGTTTTTTACCCTTTCTCAACTACAATATCCCAGAGGTGCTGCCAGCATCACCGAGTGGCTCAGATTTGGCAAGGAGTGGATCCATCTTGGAGCCAGCTGAAATCAGCTATGTCTGATGTTGGTCAAACTCGTGCTGTCTTCTCAGAGAGGTGACAACTGTAGTACATCCACATCCACCCCCAGTTCCAAGACGCAATACAGAGTGACTACCTGTGGGGTGTTACAAATGACTTGATCATGGAGAAGAAATGGAAAAAGGTCTTCTGTCAGCAACCTGAGAAACTCTCGAGTCAATGAGCAGGTTACTATGGGGATCTGTAATTGCATTGAAATTCACTGGCTAGGCAACTTAGCAGGTGCCAACAGTCCAGAAGATCTAGTGACAACTTCTTAATGTGGCTGCCTGGTGGGACAACAAGAGTGACTCTCACCTGGATCTGGAACAGGGACACAAGGAAGAGCTGGTGAGGGATGTGAACATCAGTGTCCACCTTGGCTGTTGTGACCAGGACACAGTGGGGTCCCAGGCACCAGAGGGGAGGGAGGAAGGCCAGCAACAGAGCACAGGCTGGTGGGCTCCAGACTTTCACATACCGAGGGACAGCGTCCGACAGAGGTGGTGACATGGAAGTAGGTCTGAAGTGTGAAGGAACTCAGGAAATCTGATCAGCCTTACAGGACAGCCTGTTCCAAGCACAAGAATGATCTCTCTGAGTTCTCATGAAAAGAAGCATTTATCTTATGAGGCTGTCCATTTGAACTGTTGGAGCTCGAGAGCAAAAAGGCAGCACACAGTAGGTGGAAGCAGGGGAAGCTGTAATGGAGGAATTTAGAAACCTTGTCCACGGCTGTGAGGATGATGCCAAAGCTGCCCTGGACTTGATACCTGCAGGGGAGGCTGAGGGCAGGAAGATGACCTGATATAGCTTCATTTGCAGTTAAAGAATAGACAGGGTGATTGTGAGCCTGCTGCTGAACTTCATAAGAGTAGAATCAGACAGGACTGAGGTTCTTCATGGCTTCTCTGCCTCCATCTTAACCACCAAGGTCTCCTGGGACTTTGTTCCTGAAGGCAGGAGTCTGGAGAACACCCAGCAGTGGATGGGGCTCAAGTCAGGGGTGACCTGAGCAAACTCAGACACCATTACAGAACAGGAGATGGGTCACTTGACCAGCTCCCTGAACACAATTGTGGCCATGCTGTGACATTGTAGATGCCCTTTTGGTCCAATGGAGAGTGTGTTTTCTCTTCAGGTGTCCTGGCCTGTCTTCTAACTCACATGGTGATTTAGGTACTCACTTTCCTAAAAAAAAATAATTCTTTATCAAGGGACACTCCAGATTAGTATGAAAAGGAGGCTGCTGATACCATCTGTTCTGGAAAGGGAGGGAAGGGCGAGCAGGGAAGAAAACAGAAGAAATTTGGCTTTATTGCTGTTTATTATGGAAATTCTCTCTGTTTGGCAATTCCTGAAATCTCTCTAATCATCCACACCAGTCTTGAATCACTTAGAAAAATGCTACACAGAGCCTTGGCTTGTTAGAGCATTTTCTATGTTAATGAGCCCTCTGCTGCCATGATCCTGAACTGCAGATGCTGAAAGAATGAACAAACTTTTCATACAGTGAAAAGCAGAAGCAAACCCCAAGTTTCTGAGGGTGTGGAACCCCATGAAGGGCCATCACTAACACAGCTGTGAAGGAAACAACCAGTGCAGGTCCCTGTCCCTGGAGGTTGGTGAAGGAAAGACTTGGAGACACTGGTTACAGGTGGTGCTGTTACTTTATCTGTAAGGCTCTGGTTTTCTGTGGAGTTGGAAATGCCTGTGAGTTCCTCACAACTCATCCAGCTTCTTTCATACACCTGGCAATGGTCACCAATCAGCTCAATGTCCCAGTCTCACACTTGCTTGAATCCTCTGTTTGGATCCATATCCATCACTCCAGGAGGTTCATGCATCCACCAGATTCATGGATGATTCCTGAGGACCATCCAAGTGTGGGCAGTGTAAGAGAGGAGCAGGGCAGGGTCAGCTCATGGGCCATGACTGAGCACAAACACCCCAGCAGCAGCCATTCCCCATCTCCCAGGCACAGCCATGCCCACAGGATGGAAATGTCACTGCCATACATGAGTAGCCCAAGAGAGGCCTTTCTTCCTTCCATATTCCCAGGAAAATCTTCCTCCTGTTCCTCCTCCACCTGCAGACATCAACTGCTTTCCATTTCTGGGCTCAGACATGGCTGGAAGGGTTCACTGAAGCCATCAGCCATCTCACTGCTTCTCCCTGACATGCCCTGACCCTCTCCCACACCTACACATGGCCAATCACAGCTGCTCAGGCCTCCCGCTCTTCAGAAGAGGCCTTGAGCTTCTTGGTTCTTCCTGGTGCTTGGTATATACTTCCTCGCTCTCTCCAGAGTTCATGGTGAGCTGTCTAGTCCATAATAGCCCCTTTATGACTATGTCTTACTGAATGGTTGTGTTTTTATGATCATTTGTGCAGAAAGGGCAGTCACAGGACAGCACCCAATGTGTCAAAACTGATGCCGAGTGAAATGCCGTAAAGCCCTGATGAGTTATCCCTGTGTCTGTGTCTCTCCTGGAAGGAGTCTGTCCCGAGAAGGGGATCCAGCTCCTGCCACTCTCTGCAGAGGCACATGAGCAGTGTCCGTGCACCTGGGGACACAAAGGGTGACGTTTGCCAGACCACCCTTCATCTGAACCCCTTAGATGTCTGCTTGTGGATGAGGTTTGAAGTCTTATAGTGCCAATACCTATTTAATTGATATTGCCAGAGGGGCTTCCACAGATGCAGGTTACTATTTCACAGATATTTAAATATAAGCATATTAAACTTTTATTTTTCTTTAAAAACTGACATTCCTAGAGAAATTACACAAACACTTGAAGGATTATTCATGCCTTTTGACATGATTATCCACAGAAGGCCACCAGCTTTGCATCTCAGGAAATGGGACGCCAGAGTTCAAGGGCAGGATGGTTTGGGCTCTGTCCTGGGATCTGGAAACTGAAACGTGCTCCCATCTCCCAGCCCCCTGCCCTCCTCAGTGAGGGTGTGAGACATTCTGCCAGCGAGGGCTGAACTCACAGTCATGGCCAGTATCTTATGGCCAACTGCAGCCAATGGTGTTCTGCCAGCTCAGGGCTGGAGTTTCCATTGCTGGAGGTGTTTAAAAGTCGTGATAATGTGGCGCTTTGGGACATGGTTTAGTGGTGGCCTTGGTAGTTTTTGATTTATAGTTGGACTCCATGTTCTTAAGGGTCTTTTCCAGCCTCAATGATTCTATGATTGTGTGGTTTGGGTTGAAACCATTTCAGTTCCATCACCTTCAGCTTCCCTCAGAGGCTGCTGTTGTGTGGTACAACTGTCCTGGCTCTCCAGGCAGGTTGGGCACTGGTTTGGTGCCTGCATTGGCAGTTTTCCCTTTCCTGGGGTAAAAGGCTGTTGAGGAGAGACAGTTGTAGAGATTTGGGTCACAGGGGTTTGAAGCAATCCTTTCAAAATCTGAGCAGGCTGAGCTTTGGAGCCCAGGAAAAATGGAGATGCTCTGAAGGATGTTTTTGAACAGTGGTACTGTCACTAGTAACAGAAACAGGGAACTCCTTATTCTCATGATGATGATGATGATAAACTGAAGCTCTTTAAGTTCATTCCTAGCAGTCATTCTTGCTTTTCTAAAAATGTACTACACCTCAGTAGTTGTGTCTTGAAAGAAGTTCTTAGAACAATGCTTTTTCTCTCCCATATTTTTCTTTTTAATCCTATAAAGACTACACCTCTTGGGCACAATTTACACAAAATCATGCATCTTTCATAACTTTTCTCTTTTATTTTTTTCCTTTTTTTTCTTTTTTTTTTCTTTTTTTTTTTTTCCCTTTTTTCCTTTTAAAAATGATTTTAAAAATACACCTCCTGGACAGAATTAGCCCAAAATCATGCTTCTTTCATAACTTTTGGGGTTTTTTTTGCTTTTCCGTGTTTGAGGTGAAGGTGGCATAGGAGAATATTGCCTTCTTGAGAGCAAGGTGGCCAAGGAACAGATCCCAGGTCAGTGCAGAGGCACAAAGGAAGCCAGAATCTTTATGTGGTGTGCACTGACACACACTGTCACCTGCATTTCCAGTCTCTGCAGTCCCAGCTCTGCAGCAGAGTCTGGAGTTCTGAGCTCCCTTCATCTGCCCTGTGTGACACGTGTAAAATGGAACTACCCATGTCAAATGGTTGGTTTTGATTCCCTTCACAGCCTGAAGCACCACACGGGTCAGCAGACAAGCCAGGATACCCAAAAAATCCTCACATTCCCTTCACTTACAGTTTGGGTGTTTACTGCCATCTCAACAGACATGGCATTCGGATTCCTGTGTGCAAGGATCTGGTTAAGTGCCTTTTCAACATTTCTGTAATGGTGGTTTTGATGCCTGGCTGATGTGCAGACTCTGTACATGGAGGCTGACAACTCTTGAACGACCTGCTCTGAAAGGATGAACAAGGTGGGCATGAGGACAGCAAAAAAGAACCTGGGTGGGGGTAAATGAAAGGGGATGAACAAGTTATGGTCAGGGCTGTTTGAGGGCACTTGTAAAGCAGCCCTGGACCTTCTCTGAATTATTCCTGTGGTCGAGAGAACCTGAAAGCTGTCTCTAAATTGAAAACATGAAGAGGATAAAAGGACAGCGTCATTCAGGCTGGAAGGGATCTCAGCAGGTTTCTTGACCAACCTCCTGCTCAAAGCAGGGTCAGGCCAGATTACTCAGGGCTTGATCCAGACACATCTTGGTCACTTTCTGGGGTAGAGTGGATACACAAACCTGGGACACAGCTTCCAGTGCTTGACCCCCTCATGACTGGAAAGTTTCTCACTGTCTATAGCAACTTTTCAAGCCCAAACATCCAGATTGCTTTTTCTTGTCTTGTTACACACTAACACAGACCATAATATACTGCCTTGGGCACAAGAATATTGTGGGGGATGATGCCAAATGCCTTGCTGACTTCCAGGTAACAGACCATCAATGTTCTCCCCACATCCACAACCCTATCCTTTCCTCACAGAAAGCAAAGAGCATGGACAGGCACAACCTGCCCTGGGTAAACCCCGTCACCTTCTCTTCCAGACACCCAGAAATGGGGTCCCAGTGGACATGTTCTGGGGCACAGCCCTTAGTTCCCCTGCTCACCCATTGGCCATTTTGAAAAGTGCACACACTGTGTGAGAGCTGCCAGTGGTCATGGAGTCCCCCCAGTCTCCATGAGCTTTCCAAGATGGTGTAGAGTGGCCTCACTGTGACACCGTCCTGCTGTCTCAGCTCCTGGGATGCTGCCCCTGCTGTCCCATAGACTGGAAAGGGTTGTGTTAGTTCCAGTGACCCCTGACTTGATCCCATCCACTGCTGGTTGTTCTCCACATTCCTGTCTCAAGTCACAGAGACCTGGGGCGCAGCAAATTCTCAGAATAAAGATCCTTCCTTTGAGAGTGCTGGTAGGAAATGTATTTTGCTGAGTAACTGGACACAATTATATATTTTACTATAGATCTACCAACACATAAATATATTTTTTTCCTTGTGATCACGTAGAAAGACAGAATAGAGAGATCTGTTGAGATCACTGTCAGCATGGCCATCTAAACAGAGAACAGTTCAATTAACCTTTTTCTCCTTCTTTCCTCCATCAGACAAGAGTGGCCAACAGCTTCCAGCAGGACTCACTGTGTGCCAAGGGTAAAAAGTGGCACTGACAGGCCACGGCAGTGGATTGTTTGGAAATATGTTCTTGCAACATTCAGCATCAAACGCTGTTGATGTTGTAATTGCCCTTTCTTTGTTTTGAATACTTTAAATATCAGTGTTCTCCCATGACATCAAAATGAGATTTTTCAGGATGTGCATTAAGAGCAAGAGGACAACTTCTGATCCTCCACTAGATTTCCCTTCTCAGCACTCTCTCTGTTATCTGTGCACCTGATCTCCCTCATCCTCCAGGTATTTCCTCCTGCCCTAACTAAACTGACCATGTCTGAAGTCCCATTTCCAGCAGCTGATCTGCACACAAGCACTTGCGATTGCTCTCTGGCTTTCCCTTCCTCTTACTGTTTGATCACTCAGACACTTGTCAACAACCCAGTTGCTGCTTTCAGCTTCAAGGAGTTAAAAGCTTCCTTGTCTTTCAGTAGTCTGTCTAATTCTGTCTTTAGACAACTCTTTTATTGTGTTTATTTTGTAATTTCCTTCCTGTCTACAACATTTCTTGCATGGCTCTGCCTTGGAGAAGGTGAACCTCAGTGGTGGCAGTTTGTCCTTGGCGTACAGTTGAGGAGTGTGTTTTCTTTTAATCATGACTCTCATCAGTTGTATTTTGTTTGTTCAAAGGTAAAGCAAAGCCCCTGTTTGCTGTGTGCAGCCAGGTCTCCAAGGAGAGCAGGTGGGAGCTGGTGCAAAGGAGCCGGCACATCCAGCTGCAGACTGCAGTGGAGAAGTCTGGTGTAAGGAAAAGGGATGCAAGGCCCAGGGGGCCATGAGAGAAACGATGGGGCTGGGGAGGTGAGGAGCAAGGTTGTGCACATGGTGTGAGACCTCATGGGACAGCTTCTCCAGCCAGTCCAGACCTCCTTAGGAGAGACCCTGGATCCACATCAGACAATGCTGCAATCAGCTCTTCTCCAAACTGATAAGTAATAAAATACACTCTTTACAATAGAAAGACATTGTTGTCAGAAGCTTTTTGAAATCTTTCTCCATAATTACACCAAGAAAACTCTCTAATTAACTAGACAAGATTGGAAGACAATTACAAGAAGAGACATGGCTTGTTAGAGCTTTCTTCAGTGTAATGAGCCCCATGGTGCATTTGGTGCTGAGTCCTTGAACATTACTCAGGTGCTGAGAGGAGATTGCACAAACCTTTCCAGAAGTCAAAGGCAGAAGAAAAAAGTACTAAGTACCTTGAAGTATTAATGAGTTCCACTGAGGGCAAGTACCAGCAGAGCCTCCCCAGGGACTCGTTAGAGCAGAGAATTGGAGGCCATGGTGGCAGATAAACAAAGGGAAATGTGCAGGCAGCTGAGGTGCTGAGAAAAGCCTGGTTTTGTTGGGTGAAGCAGAGAGGCCAAGGCCTGACCCCCAGCCCCTGGGAAGGCAGATCCTGTCCCTCACACATTGCTCAGGGCTCTTCCTGGGCCAGGGGGATGTGGGCTGTGTGATGCTGAGTGAAGGACAATGGTGTGACAGTTCCCAGCCTTACTGGGGGTGTGCAAGGAGGCCATGAGGTGCCCCAGTGCCTCAGGACAACATGTCTCCTCACAGGCCTTGGTGGCAGAGGCGATGGCCATAGCCAAGGGGACAAAGACTTGGGTTCTCTTGGTGAGTGCCCTTTTCCATCTCCACCACAGGTTGTCCTACACTGTCCCACAGCTGCTTCTGTTTCTCTGCAGGCTGTAGACACCCATCTCGCTTCCTCCCCTTGCTCTCACCCTGGTATTTCCATACGTTGACTGATGTGTCTTCACTCTCATGCTCTGTTCCTGGAAACACAAGAACATGGACTGAACTCATACTCCTTCTGGATGATTTCTTGTGCCACAGCACTGCCCTTTGGGTGACATTTCTTCCTCCAAATGTCCAGTCTCCACGTTCCAAGCTGTGCTGTGTGGCAGTGTTTCTCTGCTGTAGAAATTAGGACCATGAAAGCTACTGACCTGTCAGCCTCTTGCCTGTGCCTGGGAAGATCATGGCACAGATCCTCCTAGAAGCTGTGTTAAGGCACAGGGAGGACAGGGAGGTGATTTGAGACAGCCAGCTTGGCTTCACCAAGGACAAGTCCTGCCTGACTAACCTAGTGGTCTTCTACAATGGAGTAACTACATCAGTGGACAAAGGACGGGCTATGGATGTCATGTATTTGGACTTTTGTAAAGCCTTTGACATGCTGCCTCACAACATCCTTCTCTTTAATTTGGAGAGGTATGGGTTTGATGACTGGACTGTTCTGTGGGTGAGGAACTGTCTCAGTGTTTGCACCCACAGAGTGGTGGTCAGTAGCACAATTTCTGGATGAGCACTGGTGACAAGTGGTGTCCCTCAGGGGTCCACACTGGGGTCGGTATTGTTTAATATCTTCGTCAACGGCATAGTGGGATCAAGTGCACCTTCAACAGGTTTATACATGACACCAAACTGAGTGGTGTTGCTGACACACCTGAGGGACAGAGACCATCCAGAGGGACCTGGATAAGTTCAAGAAGTGGGTTCATGTGAGTCTCCTGAGCTTCAACAAGGCCAAACTCAAGGTCCTGCACCTGGGTTGGGGCAACCCCGGGTATCAGTACAGGCTGGGGATGAAGGGATGGAGAGCAGCCCTGACGAGAAAGACTTGGGGGGACTGGTGGGTGAAAGACTGGACTGGAGCTGTGAATGTGCACTTGCAGCCCAGAAGGTCAAACGTATCTTGGGCTGCATCCAAAGGAGCATGACCAGCAGGTCAAGGGAGGGGATTCTGCCCCACTCTGGTGAGAGCCCACCTGGAGTCCTGCATCCAGCTCTGGAGCCCTCAGTACAGGAAAGACATGGATGTGTTGGAGAGGGTCCAGAGTAGGGTCACCAAGATGATCAGAGGGATGGAACAGCTCTGCTGGGAGGACAGGCTGGGAGAGTTGGGAAGAGAATGCTCTAGGAAGACCTTAGTGTGACTTTTCTGTACTTAAAGGAGACTGATAAGAATGATGGAGACACTTTTTAACAGGGCCTGTTGTGGTAGGACAAGGGGTTATGGTTCTGAACTAGAAGAGGGGAAATTCAGTCCAGACATGAGAAGACGTTTTTTACAATGCGGGTGATGAAACACGACCATTGGCTGCCCAGAGAGGTGGTGGATGCCACCCCCCTGGAGACATCCCTGGCCAGGCTGGATGAGACTCTGAGCAACATGATCTGGTCGAAGGTGTCCCTGCTCATGGCAGGGAGGTTGGACTGGATGACCGCTGAAGCCCCCTTCCAAGAATCTCTCTGATTCCTACCTCCAAGGAAAGCTCCACAGCCTGGGAAATATCCCTTCAAGCATAGAATCATAGAATCATTTGAGTTGGAAGTGACCATTAAGATCACTGAGTCCAACCATAACCTAACTCTAGCATTAAAACACATCCCTAAAACCTCATTAATACATCTTTTAGACACCTCCAGGAATGGTGACTCAACCACTTTCCTGAGCAGCCTGTTCACTGCTTCACAACCTTTTCCATGAAGAAATATTTCCTAATATCAATTCTGAACCTTCTCTGGCACAAGCTGAGGCCATTTCCTCTCATCCTGTCCCTTGCTACTCAGGAGAAAAACAACACCCTCCGTGCTACAACCTCTTTTCCGATAGTTGTAGAGAGCTAAAAGGTCTCCCCTCAGCCTCCTTTTCTCCAGGCTAAACACCCCCGGGTCCCTCAGCTGCTCCTCAGAAGACTTGTGCTGCAGATCCTCAACACCCTTGTCCCCCTCCTTTACACTCTGTCCCTCACAGACGGCTCAGGGCTCTTCCTGGGACCGTGGGATGTGGGTGTGCAAGGCCCAGGGAAGGACAACACTGGGACAACAACTTCCAGCTTCCCCAAGGGGCTGCAAGGAGGCACCGAGGCCCCAGAGCCATGAGGACAACATGGCTTCTCCTGGGCCTCAGTGGCAGAGACAACTGCCATGGCCAAGGGGACAGAGACCTGGGTTCTGTGGGTCCCTTCCAGCCTTGCCAGCGCCCTTTGCCATCTCCACCACAGGCTGTTCTACACGGTCCTACCCCTGCCCCTCTTTCCCTGCAGGCTGCAGACACCCATCTGGCTTCCCCACCTGCTCTCACCCCAGCATTTCTGCACCTTCACTGCTGTGTCTGCACCCTCACTGGCTGCTCTTTGGAACACAAACCATGGGCTGATCCAGCTCCCTCTGGGTGACCTCTTGCACCGCAACACTGCCCTTCCACTGACATTTCTTCCTCTGATATCCTGTCCTCACTTTCCAAACTGCACTATGTGATTTTTTATTTCCCTCTTCTGCTTTTTCCCAGCACAAAGGAATACTCAGCCACCTCAGAAACTGCCCTTCATGCAGGGAACCCAACCCGTTAGGCTTCTTGTGGTCTTTTACCTGACAGGAGAGAGGTCACCTCACCATGATCTTCTAAATCCCATGACTGCTGCTGGCCTTTCAGCTTCCCTGACAGACACGACCATGTTCCTGCTGCTGTCCCATCATGTTCTCAGGTGGGATGGACATGAGAACCCATCTCCAAGGCCTCTTCCTGGGTAGGACCCGTGGGCACTTTGGCAGAGGTTCTTTCCCAGCCATGTCCCTGCTGCTGGGCTGTCACCTCGAGTGACAGAACTGACCTCACTGCCCCTTCACAGCCACACGCTTCTGACTGGTTTATGAGTGTCTGAGACACAACTGACTTCATGATACCATAACCATCCATCACTGTTTCGTCCAGGACCCTATCAGATAACAGTATGATTGTTTTATCAAATTTATCAAATATATTCTCTACTGGTGATTTGAGTGGAAAAACACTCTTCTGAGGAACTGCTGTATTTATGTTGACACCTTTAGAACTGCTTTTCTGTCTCTTATTCTTTTTGATTTTCCTCTGCCTATTCTGTCTTCAAAATCCTCTTCAAGGGAAAGATTCATTGAATCGCAGAATAACTTTAGGTTTGAAGAGAGCCCTTGTCTCACTTGTCTCACTGTCCTGCTCAGGCAGGGTGAACCAGGTGAGGTTGTTCAAGGGTTCAAAGTGCACTCGTCACATCATACAGAGGGAGAATAAAGACATTGAGCAGTGTTGGCCCAAGCGCTGGTCCCTGAGGGATTGCACTGGTAACCGGCTACACTGAGGGCTTTGTACCACTGATGACATTTGGTTTGATTGTCCAACCAACCTCCCACCCAGCTCCCAGTTCTCCAGCCCAGAGATCACTGATCTGGCTACTAGGACACCTTGGAACACCATGTCTGTGACCTTGCAAAATTCCAGGCATGGAGGCAGGCTGACCAGCCATTAATTCTCCTTCACGCTTTTCTTGCAGATGGGTTTGACATTTGCTTTTTCCGAGGACCTCGGAACCCTTCTGACTGTTTTGTCACTTTTGAGAGCACAATCCAGAATCACAGGCAAGGGTGGCAGAGCAGACTGGAGCACTTGCAATGATCCTGTCCAGGGCAGCTGAGACGAATCTCACTGGGGCAGTGAGGTTTGTTCCTGGAGTCACACACAGAAATGTCAGGTTCTGTCAAGCATCCATGTCTGACATGGACTCATGAAGTCCTTCTGTACCCAGGGATGCTCAGAGACAGAGTCTGTCCCTTTTACACATAGAGGTTGTAGTCTCAGTTTCTCTCTGGCCTCCTGTTGCCACTCCCAAAGAAGGGGAGGCACCTCAGCCCTGTGGTGTGTCACATCCTCTGCACTCATCTGAGATGTCCCGCGTCATGAGGAATGGACACGGGGATCACAGCTGGAGGATGCAAACCCAGTGCTGCATTCAGGTGGTTTCCCAAAAGATGTTTATTCCAATATGAAGTGACCTCAAGAGCTTGTTTGTGCCACAGGCCTTCACGGAATCCCCAGGAACAGCTGATGACGTTTGTCCTCACTTGGGTTCATCTCACCTCACATACATGATGTGCATGCTCACATCTCATCTGTACAATGCAAACATGGATTTCTGACCTGCTCATTCAGTGTCCATCCACGGAGGGAAGAGCTGTGAGCTGGGGAGAGAGGCCAGGGCTGGAAATGCTGGTTATGAGGGGTGTGACGATGCCCTGGGTCAGCTTCTGAGGGGTGTCCAGTGCACAGGGGCACAGCCCAGCCCCTGCTCTGCTGGTCCTGCAGGTCTCTGGCAGGAGGCCTGGCTGTGAGAGGACACTGCTGTGCCAGCCCTGCACACACACACTGTTCAGATGTACAATGGTGTTTGAATCTGTGGCCACATTTGTGGGCATGTTCTTGAGATGACCTTTGGAAGAAGACCTAAACCCTCAGGCCCTACCCATAGGAGATCACTTTTCTCTATAGAAGAACTGTTCCAGAGGCAAGCTCTGTCACAGCAGTGCCCATTGCCTGTCCCTGCCTGCGCTCACAGCACTGACACACAGCAGGACGGGGACCAACCTGCCAGAGCACTCAGGCCTTGCACCAACACAAGGGATGAGAAGGAGAGTGTGAGAGCGGAATGAGAATATTTATAATATTTATAGAGCCAGTGGGATGAAAACAAAAAGCAGAAAATGAATTACAAAGAGGATGAACAAAATATCATGACTGACTGAAAAATGAACACCACCAACACACTAAGAATTCTTGGCGTCTAATGAGTTACATTAAAACTGTTATCTGTTAAAGAGAAGATTACGGGCAGTTTTCTCTTTTAGAAGAGCATCCCGCATTAGTTTCCACAGAGCATTCCTGAGCTCCCAGTTCCTCATGCTGTAGATGAGGGGGTTCAATGTTGGAGGTACCAGCGAGTAAAGAACAGACACCACCAGGTCCAAGGATGGGGAGGAGATGGAGGGGGGCTTCAGGTAGGCAAACATGGCAGTGCTGACAAACAGGGAGACCACGGCCAGGTGAGGGAGGCAGGTGGAAAAGGCTTTGTGCCGACCCTGCTCAGAGGGGATCCTCAGCACGGCCCTGAAGATCTGCACATAGGACACCACAACGAAAATGAAACACATAGAAAATAAACAGGCACTAACCAAAAGCAGCCTAAGTTCCCTGAGATTGGAGTGTGAGCAGGACAGCTTGAGGATCTGGGGGATTTCACAGAAGAACTGGCCCAGGGCATTGCCCTTGCACAGTGGCAGTGAAAATGTATTGGCCGTGTGCAGCAGAGCATTGAGAAACCCAGTGGCCCAGGCAGCTGCTGCCATGTGGACACAAGCTCTGCTGCCCAGGAGGGTCCCGTAGTGCAGGGGTTTGCAGATGGCAACGTAGCGGTCGTAGGACATGATGGTGAGAAGAAAATATTCTGCTGAAGCACAGAAAAAATAAAAAAAGAGTTGGGCAGCACATCCTGTGTATGAAATTGTGCTGGAGTCCCGGAGGGAATTGTCCATGGATTTGGGGAGAACGGCGGTGATGGAGCCCAGGTCGAGGAGAGAGAGGTTGAGCAGGAAGAAGTACATGGGGGTGTGGAGGTGCTGGTCCCAGGCTATGGTGGTGATGATGAGGCCGTTGCCCAGGAGGGCAGCCAGGTAGATGCCCAGGAAGAGCCAGAAGTGTAAGAGCTGCAGGTCCTGTGTGTCTGTGAACGCCAGGAGGAGGAACTGGGTGATGGAGCTGCTGTTGGACATTTGCTGCCTGTAGGCATGAGGACCTGTGCAAGGAGGAAAAGACAGTGATGGTTTTGACGAGACGTCTCTGGGAAAAAGCCAAAGCCATTTCTCACAGACCCTCCCACAAAAGACCCATTTCTTTCTTTTTCCAGGAAAATGTCCTGGCTGGAGCCCTCGTCAGTGCTTGATGAGTGTGCAATGTAGAGCAGGGTCTCTGCCAGGGGCTCTTGAGCAGTCAGCCTGACCCTCTGTGATTGGGTGGGCAGGGGCCAGTCCTGGGGTTCGGCTTTGTCAGCTGGAACCGCTCCTGGTGCAGAAGCTCACAGCTTGGAACGAAACCTCAAGCAGACAGCCAATAGTCCTAATGATGGCATTTGATTCAGAGAGCCTCAGCTCACACCCCAGCCCCACAGACTGCATTGCCCACACCCCACAGGTCAGAGCAAAGCTGGACACGTGTTCCCATGGACACACCTGCAGGAAAGGACCCACAAGATCAGGCTGTGACTCTGCAGCTGAAACTGCCATCCCCAGAGAGCCTGACAGCAAGAACAAGATCCCAACAGCAGTGACCCAGAGCAGGGGAGCAAGAAGGACAATGCGGTGAGGGTGGGTGTGAGAGAGGCCAGGGCAGAGGCAGCCGGGCACTCAGACAGCGTCACCCTTCCCCAGCTGTGCAGCCACCTCCCAGACACCAACATTGCCGGGCAGCTGCTCTCAGCCCCTGTGCTCTGCAGTGGAACTGGAGCTCTGGCTGCACAGGAGCTGCTTCATGCCTTGGAGCCCCCGGCCCTGAGGGCAGAGGCTTTGCTGGGTGGGAGAGGAGGCCAGGGGGCTGCTCACAGAGGGATCTGCACTGCAGGGGATCACAGGGACTTTTCTCTGTTCTCCCTCCCATAACAATTCCGGGTTTAGTTTCCTCTCATTTCTGATCATTTCCCTGCTGCCTGGAGATTCTCCCCCTGGGAGGTGTTTCCCTGTCCATGTCTCTTCCCTGTCAGTGCTCACAGACCCCATCCCACCCTCTGTGCCCTCCCCCTGGCCCTACAGATCCTGCCTGTTCACAGGGCACTGCCTGGGGGCATCTTCCTGTGTTCAGGTTGGAAAACAGGACAGGTCAGACTAGGCTGAGGGGTCCAGCAAAGGTGATGCAGGCGCTGTGCACAGACAGAGGGGTGGTGAAGGGATGTTAGGAGCCTTCTGGCAGATGTGCTGATCACTCAGAGTTGCAGTTCAGGAGTCTCAGTGACTTGTTTAATAATGAGAACTCATTTTCATTTTATCCTTTCCTGCACCTCCCACCCCTTGGGAGAGGAAACTGAAAAGACAGGCTCAGGAAAGCTCCCTATCTGTCTGGTAATCCTTGCATTGATCTTCTTGAGGCATCCCCTTGGAAAAATGCTGGGGGTGATCTGGAGCTGTGAGCAGTGCTGACCCACACAGCACCCTCTCCACAGCAGAAGCACCTTTCCTGCCCTGATAGGGGTCACTCCTTCCACCCACAGCTTCTCTACACAGACCTGTGGGGATCTCCTTGGCAGGGACCCTGCTCTGCAGGTCAGCCCTGGGCAACCCTGGGTGCAGAAACAGCTTCACACACCTGGAGTCACCCTCAGCAGGCGGCAGCTGCCTCTGGTGGTTTATGAAGGAATTCCCTCCTCTGCTGCATGTCCTCCTTAGCTATACAAGAAAGTTTCTGATAGTTTTACTCACCTGTCTCGTTTGCTGTACCAGTGTCAGGAAATCCCACCGTCATTTGCAGGTGCAATGATGTGCAGCCACAGACCTACTCTGTGTGAAGATTTTTCTCCTTGTGAACTCACAGCAAACCTCCCACCTCAGACTGCATTTCCCCTCTCTGCCTGGCTCGTCTCCCATTGCAGGCAGAGCCCTCAGCCCTGCTGCGCTGTGCAGAGGAGCTGCTCCTGGGCAGAGCTGTCTCTCTGCAGCGCTGCCGCTTGCCAGGAGCTCCCTCTGTCCCAGGAGCCCAGCCCAGCTCAGCAGCACAGGAGCAGCCCAAGGCGCTTTAATGAACCCTCTGGTGGGTTTGGTACAGATTCCATAAACCTCAGACCCTGAGTGGAAGTTGAAGAAACTTTCAAGAACTCAAAGTCAGATTCAAACTTCAAAGTTTCTTGTCATGTTAATGGGTCCCACTGAGGGACATCACTCAGCAACTGTCCCCAGGGTCTGGTTAGAGCAGAAAACTGGAGGCAGTGATGACTGGTCAGGAAAGGCAAAGTAAATGTCCCTCTGATGCAGAATAAACCTGGTTGTGTTTCATTAATCAAAGGGAAAAGCCCTGACTCACAGCCCTGGGAAGGCAGATCCTGTCCCTCCCACCTTGCCCAGGCCCCTTCCTGGACAGTGTGATGTGGGGCTGTGCAAGGCCAAGGGCAGGACTACGGTCCCACACCTCCCAGGTTCCTGGCTGGGGACAAGGAGGCCATGAGGCCCCTGTGCTGGAAGGACAAGGTGTCTCCTCACAGGCATCAGAGGTGCAGACAACAGCCATAGCCAAGGGGAGAAGGAGCTCATGTCTGTTGGGGCTTTCAGCCTCTTTACATCCCTTGATCATCTCCACCACAGCCTGTCCTATGCTGTGGCATCCCCTGCACCTCTTTCCCTGCAGGCTGCAGACATCCCCCCTGCTGCCCCACCTTGCTCTTGTCTGAGCATCTTCCTCCCTTTGCTGAGATCTCTGCATCCTCCCCAGCTGTTCCTTGAAGCACAAAGCCTTGGGCTGATGCAGACTCCCTCTGCTGACCTGCTCCACCACAGCACTGCCCTTCCAGTCACATTCCTTTCTGCTCATGTCCAGCCTGGACCTCCCCAGCTGTACTTTGTGTCATTATTTCTTTCTCATGCTCTTTCCCACTATGCAGAAAACCTCCACCACCTCTGAAACCACCCTTCAAGCACTCTCAGGCTACTCCTGCACTGCTGCAGCCTCCCCAGCGCTGCTGGGCCAAAGCAGCCCAGGTCCCTCAGCATCCCACACCATGTACACAAGGTGCTGAACCTGCCTTGGCACAGCCCTGCACTCTCCAGTTCCTCCCTGCTTCTCCAAACTGGGAAGCCACACACTGGCACACCCCCGTGTGTGTGGGGTCACACCAGTGCTGAACCGAATGGGATGAGAACTCCAGGTGTCTGGGTCCCCACGCTCCTCCTCATGCAGCCCCATGTGCAGCTCCCGTGTTCATGGTGAGCGTGCACCATGGGCTTGTGTGGGGAATTTGGAGTGCCCAGGCCCTTCTCCTCAGGGTCACTGAGAACTCATCATTTCATCTCATCAAAAATCAGAGATTTCTGATGGGTGAATACCAGGTATTCACAAGGTCTGGACTCTCCCTGGACTGTAGCTCCATTTGCTCAACTACTAAAATTTGCATGCAGTTGGCTTATCCTGATGAAGGTGTCTCTCCCAACATGAGGCATTACAGGGCACTATAAATATCATCTCCTGGGGAAACAGTGGGGTCTTGTGGGTCTGATACTCATAATGCCAGAGGTCTGGAGTCAAAGGGATAGTTTCCCTTCATGTGGGAGAGCAGCAGGAATGTGTGGAGCTCTGTCTGGGGAGGAACAATGTCAGCTGAACACTGAGGAGTCAGCATGAGAGGGCAGAACAACATGGGCAATGTTGTGGTCACTGGACATCAGCTACTGAGACACTGATCAGGAAGAGGAACTAGATGAGGCCTCCTTCAGACAAATGAAAGAAGCCTCATGTTGTCAGGGTGGTGTCCTCGTGTCAGACCTGAGATATCCCAATATCTGCAAGGTACCAGCCATCAAGGAGGGACTGGAGCTCATTGACAACATCTTCCTGACACAGGTGACTGAGGAGTCAGTGAGGTGACGTGAGGTGAGGGACTTCACACTTACAAACCACAAAGAGTTGGTCAGGATGGAACAGTCAGGGATGGGAAAGTGCAGCTGAGGCTCCTGGGAGATGATCACAAGGCCAAGAGCAGGATTGCAGGAGAGCAAGCTTTGGCCTGCTGAGGGACCTGCTTGGGTCCTATGGGATATGACCTTGGTGTCTGCAGTGCTTTTCTCTCACATTTCCTCCCTCCTCTCTCCCATCTGCTGTTGTGCAGCGTTTTTTACCCTTTCCCAAATACAATATCCCAGAGGTGCTGCCAGCATCACTGAGTGGCTCAGATTTGACAAGAGGTGGGTCCATCTTGGTGCCAGCTGAAATCGGCTCTGTCTGATGTTGGTCAGACTCCTGTTGTTTTCTCAGAGAGGTGACAACTGTAGCACAGCCACACTCACCTCCAGTTCCAAGACTTGTCATATAAACCAGCACAGGGTGACAGTGCTTTGGGTGTTATAAAATGCTGGATTATGGAGAAGTAGTGGAAAATATCTTCTGTCAGCAACCTGAAGAAGTCACCAGTTGATGAGCAGTTTCCTATCGGGAACTGTAATTGACTGACGTTCAGTGGCCTGGCAAAGTGGCAGGTGCCAACAGTCCAGAGGATCTTGGGCCAACTGCTTAACATGTCCGCTTGGTGGGCAACAAGGGTGATTCTCACCTGGATCTGGAACTGGAAAACAAAAAGAGCTGGTGAGGGATGTGAACATCAGGGTCCACTTTGGCTGTTGTGACCTGGAAGCAGTGGGTTTGCAGGCACCAGAGGGGAGGGAGGAAGGCCAGCAGCAGAGCACAGGCTGGTGGGCTCCAGAGGAGAAGACTTTGACATAGTGGGGGATGGCGGGCAACGTGGTGACATGGAAGTAGGTCTGGGTAGGATGAAGGAGCTCAGGAAATCTGATCAGCCTTACAGGACAGCCTGCTCCAAGCACCAAATGTTGTCTCTAAGTACCATGTAAAGAAGTGTTTGTCTTATGAGGCTGCTCGTCTGAACTGACATAGCTCCAGGGCAAAAAGGCAGCACACAGGAGGTGGAAGCAGGGGAAGCTGCAAAGGAGGAATTTAGAAACCTTGTCCACGGATGTGGGGATGATGCCAAAGCTGCCCTGGCCTTGATACCTGCAGGGGAGTGTAAGGGCAGCAAGATGAACTGATTCATCTTCCTTACAGCAGAAGAATAGACAAGGGTAACATGGGCCTGCTGCTGAATTCATAAGAGTAGAATCAGACAGGACTGAGGTTCTTCATGGCTTCTTTGCCTCCATCTTCACCAGCAAGGTCTCCCGGGACTTTGTTCCTGAAGGCAGGAGTCTGGAGAACACCCAGCAGTGGATGGGCTCAAGTCAGGGGTGACCTGAGCAAACTCAGACACCATTACAGAACAGGAGATGGGTCACTTGACCAGCTCCCTGAACACAAGTATCACTGTACACAGCACCTGAGATTCCCAGGTACAACCACCTCTTGGCCCAGAGGAGTGTGATTCCTCTTAAGGTGTGCTGGTCTGTCTCCTCACTCACATGGTGATTTAGGCACCCACTTTTCTGACATATTCTGTCTTTTTCATGAGAGGCACCACATCAATATGAACTGGAGGCTGCTGATACCACCTGTTCTGGAAAGGGAGGGAAGGGCGAGCAGGGAAGGAAATAGAAGAAATTTGGCTTCGTTGCTGTTTATTATGGAAATGCTTTTCATTTGACTATTCCTGAAACCTCCCCAATCATCCACACCAGACTTGAAGCCTTTAGGAAAATGCTGCACAGAGCCTTGTCTTCTAAGTGCATTTTCGATGTTCATGAGCCCTCTGCTGCCATGATCCTGAACTGCAGCTACTGAAACAACAAACCTCTGATGAAATAAAATGCAGAAACAAACCCCAAGTTTGAGACCCCATGAAGGGCCATAACTGACACAGCTGTGAAGGAAACAACCAGTGCAGGTCCCTGTCCCTGGAGGCTGGTCAAGGAAAGACTTGGAGACACTGGTTACAGGTGGTGAGGGCCATGTGGAGGTGGCTCTGATGCCATGTGAGCCCTTGATGCTTGTTGATCACCAGAACAGCTGAGCCCTGACCCCTGGGACCTGGTAGACTTTTCTCCAATGTTTTTCAAGGCTTTTCCTGTGGTCACTGTGAGTGTTTTGTGTTTTTGGGGTGGGTTTTATGTCAAGTGCTGTTGTTTTAACAGTAAGGGTCTTGTTTTCTGTGGAGTTGGAAATGTCTGTGAGTTCCTCACAGCTCATCCAGCTTCTTTCATTCACCTGGCAATGGTCACCAATCACCTCAGTGTCCCAGTCCCAAATTTGCTTGTGAGGCGCAGAATGACCTTACAACCCTTGAGGTTATAAAGAGGGTATGCATTTATTTACGACGCTGGACTCACGGGGAATCATTTCACCTAATGCGTGAGTAAAATTACAGTAGCTGTGAACTTGGTTAAATGGAACACCTATACATATTCATAACCTGTCCCCAAGAGGGCGGTTCTTATTACAATGAGTTCAGGAGACCATTTCCAGAGTCTCCA
Organism: Patagioenas fasciata; assembly: GCF_037038585.1. Classification (NCBI taxonomy): domain Eukaryota; kingdom Metazoa; phylum Chordata; class Aves; order Columbiformes; family Columbidae; genus Patagioenas; species Patagioenas fasciata. The sequence goes on from NC_092542.1 coordinate 7,801,426, forward strand.
CCTCCGACTCCTCCTGGTTGCAGCTGCGCAGTGATCGTGAAACCGGGTCCTCTTTCTCTGTACACGGTCAACTTTGGTCCAGTGTGATGAGTTGGTTGGGTCTCAGACTGCTGAGTCGGTTAAAACTGGTGTATCTCCTGTCCTGTGCGCAAAACTCTGTAATCTGGTTCACCCAAGGATGCATGAAGGACTATTATTTTTGCAAGGTGTCAGTGAAATCCTGTTTTTCATACAATAAGTTACACAGAGTTAAGCAAGGCTGGGCAAGAGTGATGTGGGTTAAAGTGTCAGCTCTCTAAGTGTCTTTAGTGATGTGGGGTAGGGTTAGTTCCTTAAGTGTCAAGTGTTAGTTTTTCAGTGTTAATTAGTTAATTGTCAATTCCCTGCATCACTACAAGGACGTCATGAAGCTGTTCATGAAGAAATCAGAAAGGCTAAAGCCCAACTGGAGCTGAATCTGAGCAGTGCCATCAAAAGGAAATAAACAAACTATAAATACTTCAGCAAAAAAAAAAAAAAGGATGCACAAGGAAATATATTGACAAAAGAACAGGGAAAGGTTGAGGTACTAGAAGCCTCCTTTGACTCAGTCTTTAATAGTCAGAACAGTTGTGCTCCAGGTATCCAGCCCCCTGAGACAGAAGACAGGGATGAGGAGCAGAATGAAGTCCAAACAATCCAAGTGGAAATGGTTGGTGACCTGCTACACCACTTGGACACCCACAGGTCTATGTGGCCAGATACACCCACGGGTGCTGAGGGAGCAGGCAGAGGTGATCCCTGAGCCTCTTTGCATTATCTACCAGCAATCATGGCTGAGTGGGGTGGTCCCAGTTGGCTGAAAGTTGGTGAATGTGACACCCATCTACAAGACGGGACATAAGAAGGATCTAGGGAACTACAGTCCTGTCAACCTGACCTCAGTCCCAGGGAATAGTATGGATCATATCATCCTGAGTGCCATCATGTGGCAGACACAGGACAACCAGGTGATCAGTCCTAGGCAGCATGGGTTTAAGAAAGGCAGGTCCTGCTTGACAAACCTGATCTCCTCCATGACAAGGCACCCTGTATAGGGGATGAGGGAAGCTTTAGTAAGACTTTGACACTGTTTCCCGCAGCATCTCCTGGAGAAGCTGCAGCTCATGGCCTGGATGGTGTATCTGCGATGGATAAAGAACTGGCTGGAGGGTCGGGCCCAAGGAGTTGTGGTGAACGGAGCCAAATCCAGTTGGTGGCCGGTCATGAGTGGTGTCCCCAGGGCTCAGGATTGGTGCCAGTTCTGTTTAATTTCTTTATCAAGGATTTAGACAAGGGGATCACGTGCACCCTCAATAAGTTTGCAGATGACACCAAGTCTGTTGGGAGTGTTGACCTGCTAGAGGGTAGGAAGTCTCTACAGAGAGATCTGGATCAGGTGGATCGATGGGCTGAGGCCAATTGTATGAGGTACAACATGGCCAAATGCTGGGTCCTGCACTTGGGTCACAACAACCCCAGACAGCGCTACAGGCTGAGGGAAGAACGGCTAGAAATTTGCCAGGACGGAAAGGACCTGGGGTTGTTGTTGACAGTGGCTGAACCTAAGCCAGCATGTGCCCAGGTGGCCAAATAGGGCCAGCGGTGTCCTGGTTGGATCAGCAGCAGTGTGGCCAGCAGGACTAGGGCAGTGATTGTTCTCATGTACTGAGGACTGCTGAGTCTGCACCTCGAGTCCTGGGGTCAGCTTTGAGCCCCTTATGACAAAAAAGACCTTGAGGTTCTGGAGCAAGTTCAGAGAAGGGAACGGAGTTGGTGAGGGGCTGAAGAGCAAGTGTGATGAGGAGCAGTTGAGGGAACAGGAGATGTTCAACCTGGAGAACTGGAGGCTGAGGGGAGACCTTATGAGTGTCCACAACTACCTGAAAAGAGGTTGGAACATGGAGGATGTTGATCTCTTCTCCCAAGTACCAAGGGATAGGACAAGACGGAATGGCCTTAAGTTGTGCCAGGGGAGGTTTAGATTGGACATAAGGAAATGCTTCTTCATGGAAAAGGTTGTGAAGCAGTGACCAGGGTTCCCAGGGAAGTGGTTGAGTCATCATTCCTGGGGGTGTCTAAAAGATGTATAGAGAAGGTTCTCTGGGAAATGGTTTAGTGCTAGAGTTAGGTTATGGTTGGACTCCATAGTCTCCTCAAATCAAATGATTTTCTGGTTCTAGGATCCTGTGATTCTATGCTTGAAGGGTTGTTTCCCAGATGGTGGAGCTTTCCTTGGAGATAGGAATCATACAAGCATAGAGAGTGTTGGAAGGGAGCTTCAAAGGTCATCTAGTCCGACTCCCCTGCCATGGGCAGGGACATCTTCAAGCAGATCAGGCTGCTCAGAGTCCCATCCAGCCTGGCCTGGGAATTCTTCAGGGATGGGGCATCCACCACCTCTCTGGGCAACCAGTGGTTGTGTTTCATCACCCGCATTGTGAAAAATGTCTTCCACATGTCTGGCCTCAGTCTCCCCTCTTCTAGTTCAAAACCATCACCCCTTGTCCTATCACAACAAGCCCCGCTAAAATGTCTGTCCCCATCATTCTTATCGACATGTTTTAAGTACAGAAACATGGGAATAAGGTCTCGCAGGAGCCTTCTCTTTTCCAGGCTTAACTACCCCAACTCTCCCAGCCTGTCCTGCCAGCAGAGCTGTTCCATCCCTCTGATCATCTTGGTGACCCTGCTCTGGACCCTCTCCAACAGTTCCATGTCTTTCCTGTACTGAGGGCTCCAGAGCTGGATGCAGGACTCCAGGTGGGGTTTCACCAGAGTGGGGCAGAATCCCCTCCCTTGACCTGCTGGTCATGCTCCTTTGGATGCCGCCCAAGATACGTTTGACCTTCTGGGCTGCAAGCACACATTGATGGCTCCAGTCCAGTCTTTCACCCACCAATTTCCCCAAATCTTTCTTGTCAAGGCTGCTCTCCATCCCTTCATCCCCAGCCTGTGCTGATACCCAGGGTTGCCCCAGGAGATGCAGGACCTTGCGTTTGGTCTTGCTGAAGCTCAGGAGACTCACATGAACCCACTTCTCCAGCTTATGCAGGTCCCTCTGAATGCCCTACTGTCCCTCAGGTGTATCAGCAACGCCACTCTGTTTGGTGTCATCTGCAAACTTGCTGAGGATGCACTTGATCCCACTATGCCACTGATGAAAATAATAAATGGTACTGATCCCAGTATGGACCCCTGAAGGACACCACTTGTCACCAGTGTCCATCCAGACATTGTGCCATTGACCACCACTCTCTGGGTGTGACCACTGAGACAGTTCCTCATCCACAGAACAGTCCAGTCATCAAATCCATATCTCTGCAATGCAGAGAGAAGGATGTTGTGAGGGACCATGTCAAAGGCTTTACAGAAGTCCAGATAGATGACATCCATAGCCCGCCCTTTGTCCACTGATGTAGTTACTCCATCGGAGAAGGCCACTGGGTTAGTCAGGCAGGACTTGCCCTTGGTGGAGCCGTGCTGCCTGTCTCAAATCACCTCCCTGTCTTCCCTGTGCCTTAACACAGCTTCTAGGAGGATCTGTGCCATGATCTTCCCAGGCACAGGTAAGAGGCTGACAGGTCAGTACTTTTCAGGGTCCTCCTTTCTACAGCAGAGAAACACTGCCACACAGCACAGCTTGGAACGTGGAGACTGGACATGAGGAGGGAGAAATGTGACTCAAAGGGTAGTACTGTGGCACAAGAAATCATCCAGAAGGAGCATGAGATCAGTCCATGTCCTTGTGTTTCAAGGATCAGAGCATGAGAGTGGAGACACATCAGTCAACGCATGGAAATACCAGGGTGAAAGCAAGGGGAGGAAGCAGGATGGGTGTCTACAGCCTGCAGGGAAACATAAGCAGCTGCGGGACAGTGTAGGACAACCTGTGGTGGAGATGGCAAAGGGCACTGGCAAGGCTGGATGTCACCAAGAGAACCCAAGCCTTTGTCCGCTTGGCTACGGCCATCGCCTCTGCCACCAAGGCCTGTGAGGAGACATGTTGTCCTGAGGCACTGGGGCACCTCATGGCCTCCTTGCACACCCCCCAGTAAGGCTGGGAGCTGTCACACCATTGTCCTTCACTCAGCATCACACAGCCCACATCCCTTGGCCCCAGGAAGAGCCCTGAGCAATGTGTGAGGGACAGGATCTGCCTTCCCAGGGGCTGGGGGTCAGGCCTTGGCCTCTCTGCTTCACCCAACAAAACCAGGGTTTCTCAGCACCTCAGCTGCCTGCACATTTCCCTTTGTTTATCTGCCACCATGGCCTCCAATCCTCTGCTCTAACGAGTCCCTGGGGAGGCTCTGCTGGTACTTGCCCTCAGTGGAACTCATTAATACTTCAAGGTACTTAGTACTTTTTTCTTCTGACTTTGACTTCTGGAAAGGTTTGTGCAATCTCCTCTCAGCACCTGAGTAATGTTCAAGGACTCAGCACCAAATGCACCATGGGGCTCATTACACTGAAGAAAGCTCTAACAAGCCATGTCTCTTCTTGTAATTGTCTTCCAATCTTGTCTAGTTAATTAGAGAGTTTTCTTGGTGTAATTATGGAGAAAGATTTCAAAAAGCTTCTGACAACAATGTCTTTCTATTGTAAAGAGTGTATTTTATTACTTATCAGTTTGGAGAAGAGCTGATTGCAGCATTGTCTGATGTGGATCCAGGGTCTCTCCTAAGGTGGTCTGGACTGGCTGGAGAAGCATCCCTTGAGCTCTCACACCGTGTGCACAACCTTGCTCCTCACCTCCCCAGCCCCATCGTTTCTCTCATGGCCCCCTGGGCCTTGCATCCCTTTTCCTTACACCAGACTTCTCCACTGCAGTCTGCAGCTGGATGTGCCGGCTCCTTTGCACCAGCTCCCACCTGCTCTCCTTGGAGACCTGGCTGCACACAGCAAACAGGGGCTTTGCTTTACCTTTGAACAAACAAAATAACACTGAAAGAGTCATGATTAAAAGAAAACACACTCCTTAATTGTACAACAAGGACAAACTGCCACCACTGAGGTTCACCCTCTCCAAGGCAGAACCATGCAAGAAATGTTGTAGACAGAAAGGAAATTTAAAAATAAACAGACAGTATTAGACAGAATTAGACAGACTACTGAAAGACAAGGAAGCTTTTAACTCCTTGAAGCTGAAAGCAGCAACTGGGTTGTTGACAAGTGTCTGAGTGATCAAACAGTAAGAGGAAGGGAAAGCCAGAGAGCAATCGCAAGTGCTTGTGTGCAGATCAGCTGCTGGAAATGGGACTTCAGACATGGTCAGTTTAGTTAGGGCAGGAGGAAATACCTGGAGGATGAGGGAGATCAGGTGCACAGATAACAGAGAGAGTGCTGAGAAGGGAAATCTAGTGGAGGATCAGAAGTTGTCCTCTTGCTCTTAATGCACATCCTGAAAAATCTCATTTTGATGTCATGGGAAAACACTGATATTTAAAGGATTCAGAACAAAGAAAGGGGAATTACAACATCAACAGCGTTTGATGCTGAATGTTGCAAGAACATATTTCCAAACAATCCACTGCCGTGGCCTGTCAGTGCCACTTTTTACTCTTGGCACACAGTGAGTCCTGCTGGAAGCTGTTGGCCACTCTTGCTTGATGGAGGAAAGAAGGAGAAAAAGGTTAATTGAACTGTTCTCTGTTTAGATGGCCATGTTGACAGTGATCTCAACAGATCTCTCTATTCTGTCTTTCTACGTGATCATAAGGAAAAAAATATATTTATGTGTTGGTAGATCTATAGTAAAATATATAATTGTGCCCAGTTACTCAGCAAAATACATTTCCTACCAGCACTCTCGAAGGAAGGATCTTTATTCTGAGAATTTGCTGCGCCCCAGGTCTCTGTGACTTGAGACAGGAATGTGGAGAACAACCAGCAGTGGATGGGGATCAAGTCAGGGGTCACTGGAACTAACACAACCCTTTCCAGTCTATGGGACAGCAGGGGCAGCATCCCAGGAGCTGAGACAGCAGGACGGTGTCACAGTGAGGCCACTCTCCACCATCTTGGAAAGCTCATGGAGACTGGGGGGACTCCCTGACCACTGGCAGCTCTCACACAGTGTGTGCACTTTTCAAAATGGCCAATGGGTGAGCAGGGGAACTAAGGGCTGTGCCCCAGAACATGTCCACTGGGACCCCATTTCTGGGTGTCTGGAAGAGAAGGTGATGGGGTCTACTCAGGGCAGGTTGTGCCTGTCCATCCTCTTTGCTTTCTGTGAGGAAAGGACAGGGTTGTGGATGTGTGGAAAACATTGATGGTCTGTTACCTGGAAGTCAGCAAGGCATTTGGCATCATCCCCCACAATATTCTTGTGCCCAAGGCAGTATATTATGGTCTGTGTTAGTGTGTAACAAGACAGGAAAAAGCAATCTGGATGTTTGGGCTTGAAAAGTTGCTATAGACAGTGAGAAACTTTCCAGTCATGAGGACAGTCAAGCACTGGAAGCTGTGTCCTAGGAGTGTGCATCCACTCTACCCCAGAAAGTGACCAAGATGTGTCTGGATCAAGCCCTGAGTAATCTGGTCTGACCCTGCTTTGAGCAGGAGGTTGGTCAAGAAACCTGCTGAGATCCCTTCCAGCCTGAATGACGCTGTCCTTTTATCCTCTTCATGTTTTCAATTTAGAGACAGCTTTCAGGTTCTCTCGACCACAGGAATAATTCAGAGAAGGTCCAGGGCTGCTTTACAAGTGCCCTCAAACAGCCCTGACCAAAACTTGTTCATCCCCTTTCATTTACCCCCACCCAGGTTCTTTTTTGCTGTCCTCACGCCCACCTTGTTCATCCTTTCAGAGCAGGTCATTCAAGAGGTGTCAGCCTCCATGTACAGAGTCTGCACATCAGCCAGGCAGCAAAGCCACCACTACAGAAATGTTGAAAAGGCACTTGACCAGCTCCTTGCACACAGGAATCCGAATGCCATGTCTGCTGAGATGGCAGTAAACACCCAAACTGTAAGTGAAGGGAATGTGAGGATTTTTTGGGTATCCTGGCTTATCTGCTGACCCGTGTGGTGCTTCAGGCTGTGAAGAGAATCAAAACCAGCCATTTGACTGGGGTAGTTCCATTTTACACGTGTCACACAGGGCAGATGAAGGGAGCTCAGAACTCCAGACTCTGCTGCACAGCTGGGACTGCAGAGACTGGAAATGCAGGTGACAGTGTGTGTCAGTGCACACCACATAAAGATTCTGGCTTCCTTTGTGCCTCTGCACTGACCTGGGATCTGTTCCTTGGCCACCTTGCTCTCAAAAAGGCAATATTCTCCTATGCCACCTCCACCTCAAACACGGAAAAGCAAAAAAACCCCCAAAAGTTATGAAAGAAGCATGATTTTGGGCTAATTCTGTCCAGGAGGTGTATTTTTTAAATCATTTTTAAAAGGAAAAAAAGGGAAAAAAAAAAGGAAAAAAAAAAGGAGAAAAGTTAGGAAAGATGCGTGATTTTGTGTTATTTGTGCCCAAGAGGTGTAGTCTTTACATGATTAAAAAGAAAAATATGGGAGAGAAAAAGCATTGTTCTAAGAACTTCTTTCAAGACACAACTACTGAGGTGCAGTAGATTTTTAGAAAAGCAAGAATGACTGCTAGGAATGAACTTAAAGAGCTTCAGTTTATCATCATCATCATCAGTGAGAATAAGGAGTTCCCTGTTTCTGTTACTAGTGACAGTACCACTGTTCAAAAACATCCTTCAGAGCATCTCCATTTTTCCTGGGCTCCAAAGCTCAGCCTGCTCAGATTTTGAAAGGATTGCTTCAAACCCCTGTGACCCAAATCTCTACAACTGCCTCTCCTCAACAGCCTTTTACCCCAGGAAGGGGAAAACTGCCAATGCAGGCACCAAACCAGTGCCCAACCTGCCTGGAGAGCCAGGACAGTTGTGCCACACAACAGCGGCCTCTGAGGGAAGCTGGAGATGATGGAACTGAAATGGTTTCAACCCAAACCATACAATCATAGAATCATTGAGGCTGGAAAAGACCCTTAAGAACATGGAGTCCAACTATAAATCAAAAACTGCCAAGGCCACCACTAAACCATGTCCCAAAGCGCCACATTATCATGACTTTTAAACACCTCCAGCAATGGAAACTCCAGCCCTGAGCTGGCAGAACACCATTGGCTGCAGTTGGCCATAAGATACTGGCCATGACTGTGAGTTCAGCCCTCGCTGGCAGAATGTCTCACACCCTCACTGAGGAGGGCAGGGGGCTGGGAGATGGGAGCACGTTTCAGTTTCCAGATCCCAGGACAGAGCCCAAACCATCCTGCCCTTGAACTCTGGCATCCCAGTTCCTGAGATGCAAAGCTGGTGGGCCTTGTGTGGATAATCATGTTAAAAAGCATGAATAATCCTTCAAGTGTTTGTGGAATTTGTCTTGGAATGTGTAGTTATATTTAAATATCTGTAAAATAGTACCCTGCATCTGTGGTAGCCCCTCTGACAATGACAATTAGATAGGTACTGGCACTATAAGGCTTCAAACCTCATCCACAAGCACACATCTAAGGGGTTCAGATGAAGGGTGGTCTGGCAAACGTCACCCTTTTTGTCCCCAGGTGCACGTACACTGCTCATGTGCCTCTGCAGAGAGTGGCAGGAGCTGGATCCCCTTCTCGGGACAGACTCCTTCCAGGAGAGACACAGACACAGGGGTAACTCCTCAGGGCTTTACGGCATTTCACTCGGCATCAGTTTTGACACATTGGGTGCTGTCCTGTGACTGCCCTTTCTGCACAAATGATCATAAAGAGACAGCCATTTAGTAAGACACGATCATAAAGGGGCTGTTATGGACAAGAAGGCTCACCATGAACTCTGGAGAGAGCGAGGAAGTTCATAATAAGCACCATGAAGAACCAAGAAGCTCAAGGCCTCTTCTGAAGAGCGGGAGGCCCTAAGCAGCTGTGATTGGCCATGTGTAGGTGTGGGAGAGGGTCAGGGCCTGTCAGGGAGAAGCAATGAGATGGCTGATGGCTTCAGTGAACCCTTCCAGCCATGTCTGAGCCCAGAAATGGAAAGCAGTTGATGTCTGCAGGTGGAGGAGGAACAGGAGGAAGATTTTCCTGGGAATATGGAAGGAAGAAAGGCCTCTCTTGGGCTACTCATGTATGGCAGTGACATTTCCATCCTGTGGGCATGGCTGTGCCTGGGAGGTGGGGAATGGCTGCTGCTGGGGTGGCTGTGCTCAGTCATGGCCCATGAGCTGACCCTGCTCTGCTCCTCTCTTACACTGCCCACACTTGGATGGTCCTCAGGAATCATCCATGAGCCTGGTGGATGAATGAACCTTCTGGAGTGATGGGGTGTGGATCCAAATAGAGGATTCAAGCAAGTTTGGGACTGGGACATTGAGGTGATTGGTGACCATTGCCAGGTGAATGAAAGAAGCTGGATGAGTTGTGAGGAACTCACGGGCATTTCCAACACCACAGAAAACCAGAGCCTTGCTGTTAAAGCAACAGCACTTGACACAAAACCCACCCCAAAACACGAAACACTCACACTGACCACAGGAAAAGCCTTGGAAAACATTTCAGAAAGATCTACCAGGTTCCAGGGGTCAGGGTTCAGCCATTCTGGTGATGAACAAGCATCAAGGGCTCACATGGCATCAGAGCCACCTCCACATGGTCCTCACCACCTGTAACCAGTGTCTCCAAGTCTTTCCTTCACCAGCCTCCAGGGACAGGGACCTGCACTGGTTGTTTCCTTCACAGCTGTGTCAGTGATGGCCCTTCATGGGGTCCCACACACCCTCAGAAACTTGGGGTTTGCTTCTGCCTTTCACTTCATGAGAGGTTTGTTCATTGTTTCAGTACCTGCAATTCAGGACCATGGCAGCAGAATGCTCACTAACCGCTTACATGCTCTTTACAAGCCAACGTTGTGTGCATCATTTTCCCAAAGGCTTCGAGTCTGGTGTGAATGATTGGGGAGATTTCAGGAATAGTCAAACAGAGACCATTTCAACAATAAAGAGCAATAAAACAGTATTTCTGCTATCTCCTTCCCCTCTCTCGCTCTGCCACATTTCCAGAAAAGCTGGTATCAGCAATCTCCAATTTTGATTGATCTGGAGTATTTACTGATGAAGGCAAAACAATATGTCTGTAAAGTGGGTACCTGATGCACCACTTGAGACAGGAGACAGGCCAGGACACCTTAAGAGGAGTCACACTGCTCTGGACCAAGAGGTGGTTGTACCTGGGAATCTCAGGTGCCACAGCACAGCAATACTTGTGTTCAGGGAGCGGGGCAAATGACCCATGGTCGAGGGTTAAGATTGTGGGGTGACAATCAAACCCTGGCAGATGTATTGTTAACCTCCTCTCCCCCTCGCTTCCCCCTTTTTGCTCCTCCCTCTCCCCCCTTCCCACTCAGGACAGGCGATCGGGAGGGAAAGGACAGAGAGAAGAGAGTTGGAAAAGTTAAAGATGTTTTACTGATGCTACTGATAAGAATAGAGAAAATAATACAAAATATACAAAACCCATCTTGTAAGTCTGAGCAACTGCAGAGCCAGCACCCAAAGTCCTGGATTGGACTCTGCAGCCAACCGGAGCTGGATTCAGTCTCTCACTGGCCTCAGTTCGCAGGGACGACGCGTAAGGTCCTGTCCTGATGTCGGCCATGAGCAGAAGGGAAGGAAAAAAGGGACAAGATCCTCGTGACCTCCCACTTTTATATGAAGTATTCACGTGAACGGAATGTTATACACAGTTGGTCGGCCTCTCGGTCACCAGTTTCTCATTTCCCCTCTCGCGAGATGTCCATCCGTGCTTATCAATAAGTTAGCATTCCATTGCTAGGTTTAACCGAAACATGTGTCAGGTGGTCCAGGAAAATGCAGCTAATATGAAGGCTTTAGTTGACAGGCAAAAATTCACTAAAAGAGAAATTTGTTCTTTAACAAAACCAGAACATGTTATCAGGGCAGTGTCCTCGTGGCAGACCTAAGATATCCCAGTATCTGCAAGGTACCAGCCATCCAGGAGGGGTTGGAGCTCATTGACAACATCTTCCTGACACGGGTGACTGAGGAGTCAGTGAGGTGAGGTGCCCTGTGGGACTTCACACTTACAAACCACAAGGAGTTGGTCAGGATGGAACAGTCAGGGATGGGAAAGGGGAGCTGAGGCTCCTGGGAGATGATCACAAGGCCAAGAGCAGGATTTCAGGAGAGCAAGCTTTGGCCTGCTGAGGGACCTGCTTGGGTCCTATGGGATATGACCTTGGTGTCTGCAGTGCTTTTCTCTCACATTTCCTCCCTCCTCTCTCCCACCTGCTGTTGTGCAGTGTTTTTTACCCTTTCTCAAATACAATATCCCAGAGGTGCTGCCAGCATCACTGAGAGGTTCAGATTTGGCAAGGAGTGGGTCCATCTTGGAGCCAGCTGAAATGGGCTCTGTCTGACATCGGTCAAACTCCTGTACTTGCCCTGACATTCACTGGCCTGGCGAAGTGGCAGGTGCCAACAGTCCAAAGGATCTTGGGCCAACTGCTCGACAGAGCTGCCTTGTGGGCCAGTGAGGGTGATCTTCACCTGGATCTGGAACTGGGAAACAAGGAAACCCTGGTGAGGGATGTGAACATCAGTGTCCACCTTGGCTGTTGTGACCAGGACACAGTGGGGTCCCAGGCACCAGAGGGGAGGGAGGAAGGCCAGCAGCAGAGCACAGGCTGGTGGGCTCCAGAGAAGAAGACTTTGACGTACTGGGGGATGGCGGGCGACGTGGTGACATGGAAGTAGGTCTGCAGGGTGAAGGAGCTCAGGAAATCTGAGACGCCTTACAGGACAGCCTGCTCCAAGCTCAAGAATGATCTCTGCAAGTACCCATGAAAAGAAGCATTTATGTCATGAGGCTGCTTGTCTGAACTGATGGAGCTCCAGGGCAAAAAGGCAGCACACAGGAGGTGGGAGCAGGGGAAGCTGCAAAGGAGGAATTTAGAAACCTTGTCCATAGCTGTGGGGATGATGCCAAAGCTGCTCAAAGGGAAGCACAGCAAGATGAGCTGATACAGCTTCCTTACAGTAAAAGAACAGACAGGGCGATTGTGGGAGTGCTGCTGAACTTCCTAAGAGTAGAATCAGACAGGACTGGGGTACTTCATGGCTTCTTTGCCTCCATCTTCACCACCAAGGTCTCCTGGGACTTTGTTCCTGATAGCAGGAGTCTGGAGAACACCCAGCAGTGGATGGGGCTCAAGTCAGGGGTGATCTGAGCAAACTCAGACACCATTACAGAACAGGAGATGGGTCACTTGACCAGCTCCCTGAACACAAGTATCACTGTGCACAGCACCTGAGATTCCCAGGAACACCCACCTTGTTGGTGCAGAGGAGTGTGATTCCTCCAGAGGTGTCCTGGCCCATCCCCTCACTCATAAAGTGACTTAGGCACCTTCTTTTGTGACATTTTCAGTCTTTATCAGGAGATGCTACACATCAATATGAACCGGAGGCTGCTGCTACCACCTGTTCTGGAAAAGGAGGGAAGGGCAAGCAGAGGAGGATATAGAAGAAGTGGGGCTTTACCGCTATTTCCTGTGGAAATGTTCTCTGTTTGGCTGTTCCTGAAATCTCCCTGATCATCCACACCAGACTTGAAGCCTTTAGGAAAATGATGCACAGAGCCTTGGCTTGCAAGAGCATTTTCGGTTCTTTATAGAAGTACTTTTAGAAAGGCCAGCTCTGTCACAGCAGTGCCCATTGCCTGTCCCTGCCTGCGCTCACAGCACTGACACACAGCAGGACGGGGACCAAGCTGCCAGAGCACTCAGGCCTTGCACCGACACAAGGGATGAGAAGGAGAGTGGGGGAGTGGAACCAGAACAGCTCTGGAAGAACAAGCACTGGTGCTCCCTGGCAGGGCTGCCATGCTGGACATTTTTCGCCCTTCTCCCACACACAATAACTCTCCCTGAACCTCCAGAAAAGCCTTGGAGGAAGAATATCAGTGAAAAACATCACTGCAGAGCCTTTTATTTTGTTTAAATACACAGAGAGCATGGCTCCATATTTATACAGCCAGTGGGTTTAAAAGGAAAAGAAGACAGTGAGTTAGAAAGGAGATGTCTAAAATATCATGATTTATTAAAAAATAAACACCACCACCACACACACACACAGATCTGGGCCTCTAATAAGTTCCATTAAAACTGTTATCCATTAAAGAGAAGATGCTGAACACTTTATTATTTTTGAAATGCATCCCTCCATCAGTTTCCTCAGGGCATCCTTGAGCTCCTGATTCCTCATGCTGTAGATGAGGAGATTCAATGTTGGAGGTGCCACCGAGTACAGAACAGAGACCAACAGGTCCAGGATGGGGGAGGAGATGGAGGGGGGCTTCAGGTAGGCAAACATGGCAGTGCTGACAAACAGGGAGACCACGGCAAGGTGAGGGAGGCAGGTGGAAAAGGCTTTGTGCCGTCCCTGCTCAGAGGGGATCCTCAGCACGGCCCTCAAGATCTGCACATAGGACGCCACGATGAACACAAAACACACAAATCCTAACCAGACACTGACCACCAGAAGCCCAAGTTCCCTGAGGTACGTGCCTGAGCAGGAGAGCTTGAGGATCTGGGGGATTTCACAGAAGAACTGCCCCAGGGCATTGCCCTTGCACAGGGGCAGTGAAAATGTATTGGCCGTGTGCAGCAGAGCATTGAGAAACCCAGTGGCCCAGGCAGCTGCTGCCATGTGGACACAAGCTCTGCTGCCCAGGAGGGTCCCGTAGTGCAGGGGTTTGCAGATGGCAACGTAGCGGTCGTAGGACATGATGGTGAGAAGAAAATATTCTGCTGAAATGAAAAAGAAACACAGAAAGAGTTGTGCAGCACATCCTGCATGGGAAATGACCCTGGTATCCCACAGAGAATTGGCCATGGACTTGGGGACGATGGTGGAGATGGAGCCCAGGTCGAGGAGGGCGAGGTTGAGCAGGAAGAAGTACATGGGGGTGTGGAGGTGCTGGTCCCAGGCTATGGTGGTGATGATGAGGCCGTTGCCCAGGAGGGCAGCCAGGTAGATGGCCAGGAAGAGCCAGAAGTGCAAGAGCTGCAGCTCCCGCTTGTCTGTGAACGCCAGGAGGAGGAACTGGGTGATAGAGCTGCTGTTGGACATTTGCTGCCTGTAGGCATGAGGACCTGTGCAAGGAGGAAAAGACAGTGACGGTTTTGATGAGACTTCTCTGGGAAAAAGCCAAAGCCATTTCTCACAGACCCTCCCACAAAGAGACCCATTTTTTTCTTTTTCCAGGAGAACGTCCTGGCTGGAGGCCTCGTGTGTGCTTGGTGAGTGTGCAATGAAGAGCAGGGTCTCTGCCCAGGGGCTCCTGAGCAGTCAGCCTGACCCTGTGTGATTGGGTGGGCAGGGGCCAGTCCTGGGGTTCAGCTGTGTCAGCTGGAACCGCTCCTGGTGCAGAAGGGACTGTCAGCGTCTGTACCCCCAGGCCTGAGAAACTGAGTTGGAGAGGTCTGGTGTTTCTACATCTGCTTCTGCCCTCCCACCCTGGGGAGTGTTGTTGGGTGTCAGAAACCCTCAGCATTTCTCCTGCACTCAGGGAGAACAGAGTGAGTCCTGTGAGACCAGAGGATGCCTGTGGGTCAGTGCAGAGTGAGGGCAGCTGCTCTGTCCCTCTGTCCTGCTCCAGCTGCCCTGGGCTGGCACTTTTCTGAGACAGAGGCTGATCACACTCCCATGTTACCCTGAAAAGCCACCAGGCACTGCTGAGAGCAGGGGCATCCACCACAGAGAACAACATGTCCAACCTTTCCCAAGGTCTCAGCACCCCACGTTTAGCCCAAGACACACATGGATCAGTCCCCAGCCCCACAGACTGCATTGCCCACACCCCACAGGTCAGAGCAAAGCTGGGACACGTGTTCCCATGGACACACCTGCAGGAAAGGACCCACAAGATCAGGCTGTGACTCTGCAGCTGAAACTGCCATCCCCAGAGAGCCTGACAGCAAGAACAAGATCCCAACAGCAGTGACCCAGAGCAGGGGAGCAAGAAGGACAATGCGGTGAGGGTGGGTGTGAGAGAGGCCAGGGCAGAGGCAGCCGGGCACTCAGACAGCGTCACCCTTCCCCAGCTGTGCAGCCACCTCCCAGACACCAACATTGCCGGGCAGCTGCTCTCAGCCCCTGTGCTCTGCAGAGGAACTGGAGCTCTGGCTGCACAGGAGCTGCTCCATGCCCTGGAGCCCCCGGCCCTGAGGGCAGAGGCTTTGCTGGGGGGACAGGAGGCCAGGGGGCTGCTCACAGAGGGATCTGCACTGCAGGGGATCACAGGGACTTTTCTCTGTTCTCCCTCCCATAACAATTCCGGGTTTAGTTTCCTCTCATTTCTGATCATTTCCCTGCTGCCTGGAGATTCTCCCCCTGGGAGGTGTTTCCCTGTCCATGTCTCTTCCCTGTCAGTGCTCACAGACCCCATCCCACCCTCTGTGCCCTCCCCCTGGCCCTACAGATCCTGCCTGTTCACAGGGCACTGCCTGGGGGCATCTTCCTGTTTGCAGGCTGGAAAACAGGACAGGTCAGACCAAGGCTGAGGGGTCCAACAAAGGTGATGCAGAGGGGTGGTGAAGGGATGTTATGAGCCTTCTGGCAGATGTACTGATCACTCAGAGTTGCAGCTCAGGAGTCTCAGTGACTTGTTTAAGCATGAGAGCTCATTTTCATTTTATCCCTTCCTGCACTCCACACCCCTTGGGAAAGGAAACTGAAAAGACAGGCTCAGGAAAGCTCCTTTTCTGTCTGGTAATCCTTGCACTGATCTTGTCCTTGAGGCATCCGATTGGAAAAATGCTGGGGGTGATCTGGAGCTGTGAGCACCACTGACCCACACAGCACCCTCTCCACAGCAGAAACACATTTCCTGCCCTATAGGGTTTGCTCCTTCCAGTCACATCTTCTCCCCTTCTGGTTGTTAGGATCTCCCCGGGCAGGTTGAGCGTTGACCCTGGCAGGTGGCAGAGTTCCTGCCCCAGCACAGCCGGGGGTGCAGGGACCCTGCTCTGCAGGACAGCCCTGGGCACCCCTGGGTGCTCCCCCTGCAGTCACCCTCAGCAGAAGGTGCCATGATGCCCTTTCTCATTGATGGTGCCGCAGGGAAGCCCTGCTCTGGCGTGTGTTCTTCTCTGTAACAGAGATACTGTGAGAGAGACCTGACAGATCCTGTAAATTGTGGGATGTATCATCTTTAGGGTCTCCCTCCAGGAAATGCAGCTGCACTGTCCCACAGCCAGAGACTTACCGTGTAAGGATTGTGAAGATTTGTCTCTCAATGAGCTCTCAGCAACGAACCACCTAGATTGCCTTTCCCTCTCTCTGCCTGGCTCCTGTACCCTCGGTGCTGCAGGCAGAGCCCTCAGCCCTGCTGCGTGTGCAGAGGAGCTGCTCCTGGGCAGAGCTGTCTCTCTGCAGCGCTGCCGCTTGCCAGGAGCTCCCTCTGTCCCAGGAGCCCAGCCCAGCTCAGCAGCACAGGAGCAGCCCATGATGTCCCTTTCTCTGTCCCCTCTGGGCTCCCTCCCCGTGTCCCTGGGACTGCAGAGGCACATCCTTTCAAACAGCCTCAAGTAATCAGTGATGTTGATTCTCTCTCCTCTGAACAGACACTTCTTGCCAGCATTATGTTCTTTGTATTAAAAAATAATTCAGTATGAGAATCATATTTTCTTGTCCCATCATTACACAGGACACCAGGAATCTTACAGTAAAGTATCTAATTTCTGTAAACTGTGGATGGGAATATCTTCACTTGGATGAGTTTAGGCAATATATTCTGGTTTTATACTCCTAGGTCCAGAGAGACATTCATCAATCTTTGGCCATGTCATGTCTGTGCTCTGAAGCAAATTCTTTGCACACATGGGGTCTTGGGCACTTGGTACCAGGTTTATTCTGACAGGTCAGAGCTGGGCTGGTGCCACCTTGCTCTCAAGAAGGCAATATTCTCCTATGCCACCTCCACGTCAAACACGGAAAAGCAAAAAAAAGCCCCAAAAGTTATGAAAGAAGGATGATTTTGGGATAATTCTGTCCTGGAGGTGTATTTTTAAAATTATTAAAAAAAAAAAAAAGGGGAAAAAGCATTGTTCTAAGAACTTTGTTCAAGACACAACTACTGAGGTGTAGTACATTTTTAGAAAAGCAAGAATGACTGCTAGGAATGAACTTAAAGAGCTTCAGTTTATCATCATCATCATCATGAGAATAAGGAGTTCCCTGTTTCTGTTACTAGTGACAGTACCACTGTTCAAAAACATCCTGCAGAGCATCTCCATTTTTCCTGGGCTCCAAAGCTCAGCCTGCTCAGATTTTGAAGGGATTGCTTCAAACCCCTGTGACCCAAATCTCTACAACTGTCTCTCCTCAACAGCCTTTTACCCCAGGAATGGGAAAACTGCCAATGCAGGCACCAAACCAGTGCCCAACCTGCCTGGAGAGCCAGGACAGTTGTACCACACAACAGCAGCCTCTGAGGGAAGCTGAAGGTGATGGAACTGAAATGGTTTCAACCCAAACCATACAATCATAGAATCATTGAGGCTGGAAAAGACCCTTAAGAACATGGAGTCCAACTATAAATCAAAAACTGCCAAGGCCACCACTAAACCATGTCCCAAAGCGCCACATTATCATGACTTTTAAACACCTCCAGCAATGGATGCTCCAGCCCTGATCTGGCAGAACACCATTGGCTGCAGTTGGCCATAAGATACTGGTCATGACTGTGAGTTCAGCCCTCGCTGGCAGAATGTCTCACACCCTCACTGAGGAGGGCAGGGGGCTGGGAGATGGGAGCACGTTTCAGTTTGCAGATCCCAGGACAGAGCCCAAACCATCCTGCCCTTGAACTCTGGCATCCCAGTTCCTGAGATGCAAAGCTGGTGGCCTCCTGTGGATAATCATGTTAAAAAGCATGAATAATCCTTCAAGTGTTTGTGGAATTTGTCTTGGAATGTGTAGTTATATTTAAATATCTGTAAAATAGTACCCTGCATCTGTGGTAGCCCCTCTGACAATGACAATTAGATAGGTACTGGCACTGTAAGGCTTCAAACCTCATCCACAAGCACACATCTAAGGGGTTCAGATGAAGGGTGGTCTGGCAAACGTCACCTTTGTGTCCCCAGGCGCACGGACACTGCTCATGTGCCTCTGCAGAGAGTGGCAGGAGCTGGATCCCCTTCTCGGGACAGACTCCTTCCAGGAGAGACACAGACACAGGGGTAACTCCTCAGGGCTTTACGGCATTTCACTTGGCATCAGTTTTGACACATTGGGTGCTGTCCTGTGACTGCCCTTTCTGCACAAATGATCATACAAAGACAACCATTTAGTAAGACATGGTCATAAAGAGACTGTTATGGACGAGAAATGTCACCATGAACTCTGGAGAGAGTGAGGAAGGTTATAATAAGCACCATGAAGAACCAAGAAGCTCAAGGCCTCTCTTGAGCTAATCATATATGGCAGTGACATTTCCATCCTGTGGCATGGCTATGCCTGGGAGATGGGGAATGGCTGCTGCTGGGGTGTTTGTGCTCAGTCATGGCCCATGAGCTGACCCTGCTCTGCTCCTCTCTCACAATGCCCACACTTGGATGGACCTCAGGAATCATCCATGAGCCTGGTGGATGCATGAACCTCCTGGTGTGATGGGGTATGGATCCAAATAGAGGATTCAAGCAAGTGTGCGACTGGGACATTGAGGTGATTGGTGACCATTGTCAGGTGTATGAAAGAACCTGGATGAGTTGTGAGGAACCTACAGGCATTTCCAACTCCACAGAAAACCAGAGCCTTGCAGTTAAAGCAACAGCACTTGACATAAAACCCACCCGAAAACACAAAACACTCACACTGACCACAGGAAAAACCTTGAAAAACATTTGAGAAAAAATTACCAGGGAAGAGCTCAACCATTGTGGTGACAAACAAGCATCAAGGGCTGACATGGCATCAGAGCCACCTCCACATGGCCCTCACCACCTGTAACCAGTGTCTCCAAGTCTTTCCTTCACCAGCCTCCAGGGACAGGGACCTGCACTGGTTGTTCCCTTCACAGCTGTGTCAGTGATGGCCCTTCAGGGGGTCCCAAACACCCTCAGAAACTTGGGGTTTGCTTTTGCCTTTCACTTAATTAGAGGTTTGTTAATTGTTTCAGCATCTGCAGTTCAGGATCATGGCAGCAGAGGGCTCATTGACACCAAAAATGCTCTTACAAGCCAAGGATCTGTGCATCATTTTCCTAAAGTCTTCAAGTCTGCTGTGAATGACTAGAGAGATTTCAGGAACAGCCAAACAGAGAGCATTTCCATTATAAACAGCAATAAAGGCAAATTTATTCTATGTCCTTCCCTGCTCGCCCTTCCCTCCCTTTCCAGAACAGGTGGCATCAGCAGCCTCCAGTTCATATTGATGTGGAGTGTCTCCTGGTAAAGACTGAACAGGTCAGAAAAGTGGGTGCCTGAATCACCATGTGAGTGAGGACATAGTCCAGGACACCCCAAGAGGAATCGCACTCCTCTGGACCAAGAGGTGGCTGTATCTGAGAATTTCAGGTGCCAGAGCACAGCGATACTTGTGTTCAGGGAGCTGGTCAAGTGACCCATCTCCTGTTCTGTAATGGTGTCTGAGTTTGCTCAGGTCACCCCTGACTTGAGCCCCATCCACTGCTGGGTGTTCTCCAGACTCCTGCCTTCAGGAACAAAGTCCCAGGAGACCTTGCTGGTGAAGCAAGAAGCAAAGAAGCCATGAAGAACCTCAGTCCTGTCTGATTCTACTCTTATTAAGTTCAGCAGCAACCTCATGTTCCCACTGTTTTTGGCAAAGGAAGCAGTGTCAGCTCATCTTGCTTCCCTCAGCCTCCCCTGCAGGTATCATGTCCAGGCGAATTTTGTCATCATCTCTATATTCCTGGACAAGGATTCTAAATTCTTCCTTTGCAGCTCCCCCTGCTTCTACCTCCTGTGTGCTGCCTTTTTGCTCTGGAGCTCCAAGATTTCGAATGAGCAGCCTCACAAGATAAATGCTTCTTTTCATGGGAACTCAGAGAGATCATTCTTGTGCTTGGAGCAGGCTGTCCTGTAAGGCTGATCTTATTTCCTGAGCTCCTTCACACTTCAAACCTACTTCTATGTCACCACCTCTATTGGCAGTTGTCCCCTATTATGTGGAATTCTGGAGCCCACCAGCCTGTGCTCTGCTGCTGGCCTTCCTCTCTCCCCTCTAGTGCCTGACACCCCACTGTTTCCTGGTCACAAAAGCCAAGGTGGACATGGATTTTCACATCCCTCACCAGCTCTTCCTTGTTTGCCACTTCCAGATCCAGGTGAGAATCACCCCTGCTGCCCACCAAAAAGCCATGTTAAGAAGTTGTCTCAAGATCCTCTGGACTGTTGGCACCTGCCACTTTCCCTGGTCAGTGAATACCAAGGCAATTACAGGTCCCCATAGGAACCTGCTCATTGACTGGAGAGTTCTTCAGCTTACTGACAGAAGATATTTTCCATTTCTTCTCTATGATCAAGTAGTTTGTAACACCCAACACATTATCACCCGATATTGGATTTACATGACACATTCTTAGAACCGGGGCTGAGTTGGCTGTGCTACAGTTGCTGCCGCTCAGGGAAGACAACAGGAGTTTGACCAATATCAGGGTTCCATCAAGCATCCGGATCTGACCTGGCCTTGAGAACTCCTTATGCACCCAGGGATGTTCAGAGACTGAGTCTGTCCCTTTTTCACACAGAGGCAGGAGCCACAGTGTCCCTCTGGCCTCCTGGTACGACACTCAAAGGATGGGAAGTATCTCATCCCTTTCGTGTGTCACCTGCTCTGTACTCATCTCAGATTTCCCACATCATGAGGAATGGACACATGGACCTTGGTTCAAGGAAGAAGATCCCAGTTCAAGGAAGCAGACCTTCATGGTACCCCCACAGAACAGCTGATGGCATTTGTGCTCACTTGGGTTCATCTCACCTCACATACATGATGTGCATGTTTACAACTCACCTGTACAGTGCAACATGGACTTCAGACCTATTCATTCAATGTATCTTCATGGAAAGAAGAACAACCTCTCTGAGCTAAGGTGGGAGCCAGGGTTAGAAACGGTAGTCCTGAGGGAGAATGCATGGTGATTGACCTGAGGCTCCTTCCAAAGGGGTGTCCAGTGCACATGGACACCAGTCATACCCTGCTCTGCTGGTCCTGCAGGTCTCTGACAGGAGGCCTGGCTGTGAGAGGACACTGCTGTGTGCCTGCCCTGCACACACACACTGCTCAGCTGTACAATGGTGTTTGCATCTGTGGGCAACTTTCTTGGGCTTGTTCTTGAGAGGAACTCTGTAAAAACACATAAACATACAGGCACTGCCCTGAGGAGATCACCCTTCATTATGCATGCCAGCTCTGTCACAGCAGTGCCCATTGCCTGTCCTTGCCTGCAGTTACAGGTCTCACACACAGCAGGATGGTGACCAAGTTGCCAGAGCACTCAAGCCGTGAACCAACACAAGGGGTGGGAAGGAAACTGTGGAAGTGGAAAAAAAACAGCCCCCAAAGATCCAGAGATGGTGCTCCCCAGTGACACTGCCGTACCTGCACTTTATTTCCTTCCATACAAACACACAAACTGTCCCTGCAGCTCCAAAAATACCTTGGAGTAAGGATTTCAGGAAATATTCCCAAATATTTGTGGTGGCCTTTGTTATGGTTAAACACATAAAAACAACTCTTTATTTAAAAATCCACTCAGACAGAAAGGCACATAAGAGAGTGAATTACAAAGGGGATGACAATATTCTAGTGACTAAAAATAAACTACAAAAAAAAAAAAAAAAGAGAGATGTAATGTAATGAATTGTTTTATAACTGCTATGCAGAAGCTGATGAGAAGACTACTGCTTCAGGAAAATATCAGTCATCAGTTTGTACAGGGCATCCGTGAGCTCCTGGTTCCTCATGCTGTAGATGAGGGGGTTCACTGCTGGAGGCACCACCGAGTACAGAACAGAAACCACCAGATCCAGGGATGGGGAAGAGATAGAGGGGGGTTTCAGGTAGGTGAATATGCCAGTGCTGACATAGAGAGAGACCACGGCCAGGTGAGGGAGGCAGGTGGAAAAGGCTTTGTGCCGTCCCTGCTCAGAAGGGATCCTCAGCACCGCCCTGAAGATCTGCACATAGGAGAAAAGAATGAAAACAAAACACGAGAATGCTAAACAGGCACTGACCACAACAAGCCCAGCTTCCCTGAGGTAGGAGTGTGAGCAGGAGAGCTTGAGGATCTGGGGGATTTCACAGAAGAACTGGCCCAGGGCATTGCCCTTGCACAGGGGCAGTGAAAATATATTGGCCGTGTGCAGCAGAGCATGGAGAAACCCAGTGGCCCAGGCAGCTGCTGCCATGTGGACACAAGCTCTGCTGCCCAGGAGGGTCCCGTAGTGCAGGGGTTTGCAGATGGCAACATAGCGGTCGTAGGACATGACAGTGAGGAGAGAATATTCTGCTGAAATGAAAAAGAAAAACAAAAAGAGTTGGGCAGCACATCCTCTGTAGGAAATGACCCTCGTGTTCCAGAGGGAACTGGCCATGGATTTAGGGACAATGGTGGAGAGGGAGCCCAGGGCGAGGTTGAGGAGGAAGAAGTACATCGGGATGTGGAGGTGCTGGTCCCAGGCTATGGTGGTGATGATGAGGCCGTTGCCCAGGAGGGCAGCCAGGTAGATGCCCAGGAAGAGCCAGAAGTGCAAGAGCTGCAGCTCCCGTGTGTCTGTGAACGCCAGGAGGAGGAACTGGGTGATGGAGCTGCTGTTGGACATTTGCACACTGGACATAGGGCACTGTCACAAGAAATAAAGATAGTGACAAGTTTGAGAGGTTTGGTGTTTCTGCAGGTCCTTCTCCCCTCCCACCCTGGGGAGTGTTCTTGGGTGTCAGAAACCTTCAGCATTTCTGCTGTACTCAGGGAGAACAGAGCGAGTCCTGAGAGACAAGAAAGTTCCTGTGGGTCAGTGCAGAGTGAGGGCAGCTGCTCTGTCCCTCTGTCTTGCTCCAGCTGCCCTGGGCTGGCACCTTTCTGAGATGGAGAGTGGATCACACTCCCATGTTACCCTGAAAAGCCACCAGGCACTGCTGAGAGCAGAGGGAGCCACCTCAGACCATGACATGTCTCACCCTTTCCCAAGGTCTCAGCATCCCACATTTAGCCCAGGACACACACGGCTCAGTTCACAAACTCAACAACATTTTCACTGTTGTAGCATCTCTGTGCATTTACATGGGGCTTTCAGATAACACAAGGATGCTGTAGGACAGGTTTGCATTCTAGGAGGAAAACTCACAGGTAGGAAGGAAACCTCAACGACACAGCCAAGAGTCCTAATGATGGCATTTGATTCAGGAACACCCACCTCATTCCCCAGCCCCACAGACTGCATTGCCCACACCCCACAGGTCAGAGCAAAGCTGGACACGTGTTCCCATGGACACACCTGCAGGAAAGGACCCACAAGATCAGGCTGTGACTCTGCAGCTGAAACTGCCATCCCCAGAGAGCCTGACAGCAAGAACAAGATCCCAACAGCAGTGACCCAGAGCAGGGGAGCAAGAAGGACAATGCGGTGAGGGTGGGTGTGAGAGAGGCCAGGGCAGAGGCAGCCGGGCACTCAGACAGCGTCACCCTTCCCCAGCGGTGCAGCCACCTCCCAGACACCAACATTGCCGGGCAGCTGCTCTCAGCCCCTGTGCTCTGCAGAGGAACTGGAGCTCTGGCTGCACAGGAGCTGCTTCATGCCTTGGAGCCCCCGGCCCTGAGGGCAGAGGCTTTGCTGGGTGGGAGAGGAGGCCAGGGGGCTGCTCACAGGAGGGATCTGCACTGCAGGGGATCACAGGGACTTTTCTCTGTTCTCCCTCCCATAACAATTCCAGGTTCAGTTTCCTCTCATTTCTGATCATTTCCCTGCTGCCTGGAGATTCTCCCCCTGGGAGGTGTTTCCCTGTCCATGTCTCTTCCCTGTCAGTGCTCACAGACCCCATCCCACCCTCTGTGCCCTCCCCCTGGCCCTACAGATCCTGCCTGTTCACAGGGCACTGCCTGGGGGCATCTTCCTGTTTGCAGGCTGGAAAACAGGACAGGTCAGACTAGGCTGAGGGGTCCAGCAAAGGCGATGCAGGTGCTGTGCACAGGCAGAGGGGTGGTGAAGGGATGTTATGAGCCTTCTGACAGATGTACTGATCACTCAGAGCTGCAGTTCAGGAGTCTCAGTGACTTGTTTAATCATGAGAACTCATTTTCATTTTATCCTTTCCTGTACCTCCCACCCCTTGGGAGAGGAAACTGAAAAGACAGGCTCAGGAAAGCTCCTTGTCTGTCTGCTAATCCTTGCATTGATCTTCTCATTGAGGCATCCACTTGCAAACATCCTGGGGGTGATCTGGAGCTGTGAGCAGTGCTGACCCACACAGCACCCTCTCCACAGCAGAAGCAGCTTTCCTGCCCAATAGTGTTTGCTCCTTAATGCGACAGGTCTTCCCAGCTTGTTGTTGGGCTCTCCCCAGGCAGGCTGAGCGCTGACCCTGGCAGGCGGCAGAGTCCCTGCCCCGGCACAGCCCTGGGGTGCAGGGACCCTGCTCTGCAGGACAGCCCTGGGCACCCCTGCCTGCACATTTACAATTACACCCCACAACCATCCTTGGGAGAACGCAGCTTTCACGTCTTGTCCCTCTGACAGTGCAGAAGGCAATCCCTGCTCTGCAGCTCATCCTCTCCTCTGCATCAGAGAATCTCTGAGAGTTGTACTTACATCTCTCGCAGGCTCTGCAATGTGACAGCTTTCTGAGATCCTACCAAGATTTGCAGATGCAATGCCCTGCAGCCACAGGCTTCATATCTGTGAACATTTCATTTCCAGTGATCTCTCAGCATCCTCCCACCCCAGCCTGCGTTTCCCTCTCTCTGCCTGGCTCCTGTGCCCTCGGTGCTGCAGGCAGAGCCCTCAGCCCTGCTGCGTGTGCAGAGGAGCTGCTCCTGGGCAGAGCTGTCTCTCTGCAGCGCTGCCGCTTGCCAGGAGCTCCCTCTGTCCCAGGAGCCCAGCCCAGCTCAGCAGCACAGGAGCAGCCCATGATGTCCCTTTCTCTGTTCCCTCTGGGCTCCCTCCACATGCCTCTGGGGCTCCAGGGGCACAACTTCAAAGTTGAAGTAATCAGTGATGTTGATTCTCTCTCCTCTGAACAGACACTTCTTTACAGCACTGTATATTTAGTTTTAAAAAATAAAGCACTATGAGAATCATATTTTCTTGTCCCATCATTAGACAGGACACCAGGAATCTTACAGCAAAGTATCTAATTCCTCAAAGCTAGAGGAGGAATATCTTCAGTTGAATGAGTTAAGGCATCGTATTCTGGTTTTATATCCTAGGTCTAGAGAGACATTCATCAGTCTTTGGCCATGTCATGTCTGTGCTCTGAGGCAAAGCCTTTGCACACATGGGCTCTTGGACACTTGGTACCAGGTTTCCTGTGGCAGGTCAGAGCTGGGCTGGTGCCACAGCTGGGGTGGTCCAGCCCAGATGTGAGGCAATGGCCTCAGCCAGGGACCTGACTGGGGAGCTGGAGCTGTCAGTGCTGCAGACAGAGCTGTGACACGGGTGGAATGAACTGCCAGGCAGGGTGGCAGAAGTGAGTTCATCTGGTCTGCAAGGACAGCAGCCTCCAAGCACAGAACAGCCCTGATCAGAACTCAGTCTGGACCTCTAAGGCAATTCAAGGACCCATAATGAGCTGTTACTACTGCAGGAACAGTTAAAGGAGAAAGAAACACACTTTGTAGCCACTGATTAATGCAGTAAGGGAAAGTGTATTATTTGTGTCTCTTATCCTCCATCTTCACCAGCAAGATCTCTCAGGCCTCTGTGACTGGAGGCAGAACAACCAGCAGTGGATGCGATCAAGTCACGGGCCACTGGATCTAACACAATCCTTTCCAGTCTATGGGACAGCAGGGGCAGCATCCCAGGAGCTGAGACAGCAGGACGGTGTCACAGTGAGGCCACTCTCCACCATCTTGGAAAGCTCATGGAGACTGGGGGGACTCCCTGACCACTGGCAGCTCTCACACAGTGTGTGCACTTTTCAAAATGGCCAATGGGTGAGCAGGGGAACTAAGGGCTGTGCCCCAGAACATGTCCACTGGGACCCCATTTCTGGGTGTCTGGAAGAGAAGGTGGCAGGGTTTACCCAGGGCAGGTTCTGCCTGTCCATCCTCTTTGTTTTCTGTGAGGAAAGGACAGGGTTTGGATGTGGGCAGAGCAGGGGTGGTCTGTTACCTGGAAGTCAGCAAGGCAGCCAGGCCAGTGCAGGTGATTCAGATTCCTCTAGAATTCCATATCTCAAAAATTTTTCAATTAGAGGCACTATTCCTAACCTAACTTCTAATTTCAGTGGGTACTGCCTCAACTGTACTGGCCTGGCATCTTCCTTTAATTCCACTTTTACGGGCTGGGCTGTTTTCGATTTCCCAGGTGTGTCAGTCGCCCATACCGTGGGGATCACCGCCTCCTCCACAGCTTGTGGTATTTCCACTACCAGGTTTTCTTTTAATAACTGGATTTGTCCTACCTTGGATTCTGGAATTTTCATTACCAGGTTTCCATTCTCGAATGTTATCACAGCATCCAATTTGGTCAATACATCCCGTCCTAGAAGGGAAACTGGACAATCTGGAACATATGGGTTAATTCCTTTTCTCCAAAACACAGATCTAAGGGTTGCAGGAATGGCCGTACTTCTTCCCTCCCTGTGGCACCAACAATCGTTGTCGTTTTATGACCTATTGTTCCCTGTAAGGAATTTAGCACAGAATAAGTAGCCCCTGTATCCACTAAAAATCTCACATCCTGGTCCCCCACGTGTATTGTCACCAGGGGTTCCTTATTCTGGGTTTCCGTTCTTGTGCTGCCATATAGTCAGCTGTTATTATTATTATACTCCCCCAACACCATAGTTTGTATTGCATTCCCTGCTGCTCTTGGTACCTGACTCATGGAGCCCGGATGGTTCGGGCATTCATTTTTCCAGTGTCCTTCCTCCTTACAATAAGCACATTGATTTATATCAAGCTTTACAACAGGTATCACAGTATCACAGTATGTTTGGGATTGGAAGGGACCTCAAAAGATCATCCAGTCCAATCCCCCTGCTGGAGCAGGAACGCCTAGGTGAGGTCGCACAGGAAGGTGTCCAGGCGGGTTTGAATGTCTCCAGGGAAGGAGACTCCACAACCTCCCTGGGTAACCTGTTCCAGTGCTCTGTTACCCTCACTGAGAAGAAGTTCTTTCTCAAATTTAAGTGGAACCTCTTGTGTTCCAGCTTGATCCCATTGCCCCTTGTCCTATCATTGTTTGCCACTGAGAAGAGCCTGACTCCATCCTCGTGGCACCCACCCTTTATATATTTATAAACATTAATAAGGTCACCCCTCAGTCTCCTCTTCTCCAAACTAAAGAGCCCCAGCTCCCTCAGCCTTTCTTCATAAGGGAGATGCTCCACTCCCTTAATCATCTTTGTTGCCCTACGCTGGACCCTCTCCAGCAGTTCCCTGTCCTTCTTGAACTGAGGGGCCCAGAACTGGACACAATATTCCAGATGGGGTCTCACCAGGGCGGAGTAGAGGGGAAGGAGGACCTCTCTCGATCTACTGACCACCCCCCTTGTTATACACCCAAGGATGCCATTGGCCTTCCTGGCCACAAGGGCCCAGTGCTGGCTCATGGTCACCCTGCTGTCCCCAGGACCCCCAGCTCCCTTTCCCCTACACTGCTCTCTAATAGGTCATTCCCCAACCTATACTGGAACCTGGGGTTGTTCCTGCCCAGGTGCAGGACTCTACACTTTCCCTTGTTAAATTCCATCAGGTTATCCCCCGCCCAACTCTCCAGCCTGTCCAGGTCTCTGGATGGCAGCACAGCCTTCTGGCGTGTCAGCCACTCCTCCCAGCTTGGTGTCATCAGCAAACTTGCTGATGGTACACTCAATTCCCTCGTCTAAATCGTTAATGAATATATTGAATAATATTGGCCCCAGTACTGACCCCTGAGGCACTCCACTAGATACTGGCCTCCAACTGGACTCCGCACCATTGACCACCACTCTCTGGCTTCTCTCCTTAAGCCAGTTTGCAACCCACCTCACTACTCTATTGTCGAGACCACACCTCCTCAATTTAGCTGTGAGGATGCTGTGCAGACTGTGTCAAAGGCTTTACTGAAGTCAAGGTAGACCACATCCACCGCTCTGCCATCATCCATCCACGTTGGTACACTCTCATAAAAGGCTATGAGGTTGGTCAAGCATGACTTCCCCTTGGTGAAGCCATGCTGACTGCCCCTAATGACCCTCTTATCCTTGATATGCCTTGAGATGACACCAAGGATAAGCTGTTCCATTACTTTCCCAGGGACAGAGGTGAGGCTGACCGGTCTATAATTACCCGGGTCCTCCTTCTTGCCCTTTTTGCAGACTGCAGTGACATTTGCTTTCCTCCAATCCTCGGGCACCTCTCCCGTTTCCCAAGACTTGGCAAAAATGATGGAGAGCGGTCCAGCAATGACTTCAGCCAGCTCCCTCAGCACCCGCGGATGCATCCCATCTGGGCCCATGGATTTATGGACGTCCAGACTATTTAATTGTTCCCTAACCCAGTCCTCATCGACTAAAGCAAACTCCTCCATTAACCTGGCTTCATCCGGGGTCTCAGGGGTACAGGGTTCCCCAGGACAGCCTCCAGCGGAGTAGACAGAGACAAAGGCGGCATTCAGCAATTCTGCCTTCTCTGTGTCTTCTGCCACCAGGGCACCCACCTCATTCATCAGTGGGCCTACATTGCCTCTGGTATTAGTTTTATCTGCTATGTATTTGAAAAAGTTCTTCTTGCTGTCCTTGACCCCTCTCGCCAGCTGTAATTCTAAGGAGGCCTTGGCTACCCTAGCTGCCTTCCTGCATCCTCTAACAGCAGCCTTATATTCCTCCCAAGTGGCCAGCCCCTGCTTCCATGACCTGTAAACTCGCCTCTTCTGCTTGAGCATACCCAACAGATCCCTATTCAACCACGCAGGCCTTCTGGCTCCCTTCCTCGACTTCCTGCGTGTGGGGATGCTCTGATCCTGAGCATGGAAGAAGCAATCTCTGAATGCAATCCAGCTCTCTTGGGCCCCTTTTCCTTCAAGCAGTCTTGCCCATGGGATTTCCCCCAGCAATTGCTTGAAAAGGCCGAAATTAGCCCTGCCAAAGTCCAGGGTTGCAATTCTACTTGCTGTTCTGTTCCTGCCACACGAGATGCTGAACTCCACCATCTCGTGGTCACTGCAACCCAGGCAGCCCTCAACCTTTACTGCTTCGACCAGACCCTCTTTGTTAGTGAGGATGAGATCCAGCAGTGCACCTCTCCTGGTCGGCTCCTCCACCGTCTGCATGAGGAAGTTATCATCAATGCGCTGGAGGAACCTCCTGGACTGTGGCTGGCTGGCTGAATGGTCCTTCCAGCCATTAATAAATACTGGCCATCATTAATAAATACTGATCGCCATTAATAAATACTGACCATCATTAATAAATACTGATCGTTATTAATAAATGCTGATCACCATTAATAAATATTGATCCTTATTCATAATGCTGATCATCATTAATAAATACTGGCCATCATTAATAAATACTGATCATCATTAATAAATACCAATCGTTATTAATAAATACTGACCGTCATTAATAAATACTGATTGTCATTAATAAATACCGATCGTTACTAATAAATACTGACCACCATTAATACATACTGATCGCCATTAATAAATACTGACCATCACTAATAAATACTGATCGTTATTAATAAATGCTGATCACCATTAATAAATATCAATCCTTATTAATAATGCTGATTGTCATTAATAAATACTGACCATCATTAATAAATGCTGATTGTCCTTAATAAATACTGACCATCATTAATAACTACTGATCGTCATTAATAAATACTGACCGTTATTAATAATTACTGATCACCATTAATAAATACTGATCGTCCTTAATAAATACTGACCATCATTAATAAATCCTGATCACCATTAATAAATACTGACCATCACTAATAAATACTGATCGCTATTAACAAATACTGATCACCATTAATAAATATTGATCCTTATTAATAATGCTGATCATCATTAATAAATACTGACCATCATTAATAAATGCTGATTGTCCTTAATAAATACTGACCATCATTAATAAATACTGATCGTCCTTAATAAATACTGACCATCATTAATAAATACTGATCGTCATTAATAAATACTGACCGTTATTAATAATTACTGATCACCACTAATAAATACTGATCATCATTAGTAAATACTGACCATCATTAGTAAATAGTGATCGTCATTAATAAATACTGACCGTTATTAATAATTACTGATCACCACTAATAAATACTGATCATCATTAATAAATACTGACCATCATTAATAAATACTGATCGTCATTAATAAATACTAGCCGTTATTAATAATTACTGATCACCATTAATAAATACAGATCATCATTAATAAATACTGACCATCATTAGTAAATACTGAGCTCAAGGCTCAGGTTGGGCTCCAGGTCAGGCTCCAGGCTCAGGTTGGGCTCCAGGTCAGGTTCCAGGCTCAGGTTGGGCTCCAGGTCGGGCTCCAGGCTCAGGTTGGGCTCCAGGCTCAGGTTGGGCTCCAGGTCAGGTTCAAGGCTCAGGCTGGGCTCCAGGTCAGGCTCCAGGCTCACGTTGGGCTCCAGGTCGGGCTCCAGGCTCAGGTCGGGCTCCAGGCTCAGGTTGGGCTCCAGGCTCAGGTTGGGCTCCAGGTCAGGTTCAAGGCTCAGGTTGGGCTCCAGGTCAGGCTCCAGGCTCACATTGGGCTCCAGGTCGGGCTCCAGGCTCAGGTTGGGCTCCAGGTCGGGCTCCAGGCTCAGGTTGGGCTCCAGGCTCAGACTGGGCTCCAGGCTCAGGTTGGGCTCCAGGCTCAGACTGGGCTCCAGGCTCAGGTTGGGCTGCAGGCTCAGGTCGGGCTCCAGGCTCAGGTCCAGCGCTTCCCCGCAGAGCAGCCCGGGGCTCTGGGCAAAGCCACGCAGCTCGTCGCCCAAGGGAAACAGGTCCATGGTCACCGGGCTCCAAACACCCCGGAGCAAAAACCAGAGCGGCCCCAGGACACCCGGGCTCCCAAAGAGCCTGGAAAAGGGACACAAAGAGTTAAATTGGGGGGGAGTGAAGTGGCTGCTGATGCTGAGAAACCCCCGGGGGTTCGGGGCTGGGGGGAAAGGGGGGATCTGTATGAAAACTGCTCTGGGGAAAAGGGGGGAAGGGGTTGGGCTGCATGGGAATGGGAAGAGGGACGGGAAAACGGGAGAGGGAAACGGGGGAAGAGGGAAAAGGGGGGAAAGGGAAAAGAGGGAAAAACGGGGGAAAGAGGGGAAAAGGGGGGAAAGAGGGGAAAAGGGTGGAAAGAGGGAAAAGGGGGGAAAGGGAAAAGAGGGAAAAACGGGGAAAAGAGGGGAAAAGGGGGGAAAGAGGGGAAAAGGGTGGAAAGAGGGAAAAGGGGGAAAAGCGAGGAAAGAGGGAAAAGGGGGAAAAAGGGGAGAAACAGGGATAAAGGGGGGAAGAGGGAAAGGGGGGAAAGAAGGGAAAAGAGGGAAGAGGGAAAAGGGGAGAAAAGGGGGGAAAGAGGAAAAAGGGGGAAAAGGGGGGAAAAGGGAAAAAGGGGGAAGAGGGAAAAGAGGGAAAGAGGGGGAAAGAGGAAAAAGAGGGGAAAAAGGGGGCAAAGAGGGATAAAGGGGAAAGAGGGAAAAGGGGGGGAAAGAGGGAAAAGAGGGATAAAGGGGGAAAGAGCAAAAAGGGCAGAAAGAGGGAAAAAAGGGATAAAGGGGAAAAGAGGGGAAAAGGGCGGAAAGAGGGAAAAGAGGGATAAAGGGGGAAAGAGGGAAAAGGGGGGGAAAGAGGGGAAAAGGGAGAAAAAGGGGGAAAAGAGGGGGAAGAGGGAAAAAGGGGGAAAAGGGGGGAAAAGGGGGGAAACAGGGATAAAGGGGGAAAGAGGGAAAAGAGGGAAAAGGGGGAGGACAGAGGGAAAAAGTCTGTGGGGGGATTGATGGCGGATCCGCCCCAGCCCCGGGGTCTCTCCTGGAGGGGAGGGACGGGGGGGCTCCAGCGGGGGTGCTGAGGAGATGAGGGGACACGAGGGGACACGAGGGACACGAGGGGACACGAGGGACACGAGGGGACGATGAGGGGACACGAGGGGACGATGAGGGGACCCGAGGGACGCGAGGGGACCCGAGGGACGCGAGGGGACATGAAGGGACACGAGGGACCCGAGGGGACGCGATCTCCTCACCCGGCGTTTCCCGCCACGGCGCTTCCCGCCCGCCGGCGCCGCGGCCACGCCCCCTCCCCGCCCGCCACGCCCCCTCGCCGGCGTCACGTGCCGGGGGTGTGTGGCGGGAAAAGGCGGGAGGGAGGAGAGGGAGGCGCCGCCGTTTTGGTGGAGGTTGTGAGGGGAGCTGGGGGTCGGCGTGAGGGGCATTGGGGGTCGGGGGGGGGGACATTGGGGGTCGGTGTGAGGGGGGGCATTGGGTGTTGGTGTGAGGGGGGGATTTGGGGGGCAGTGTGGGGGTGGGGATTTCGGGTCGGTGTGTGAGGGGGAATTGGGGGGCGGTGTGGGGGAGGAACTGGGGTCTGTTGTGGGGGAGAAACGGGGGGTCGGTGTGAGCGGGACATTGGGGGTCAGTGTGGGGGGAATTGGGGGTCGGAGGGGGGGGCTTGGGGGCTCGGTGTGAGGGGGAATTGGGGGTCGGTGGGGGGGGAAGTTGGGGGTTGGTCTGGGGAGGATTTGAGGGGTCAGTGTGGGGAGGATTTGGGGGTCGATGTGAGGGGCATTAGGGGTTGGTGTGGGGGGGGCGTTGGGGGTCGGTGCGAGGGGGAATTAGGGTCCAGTGGGGGGGATTGGGGGTCGATGATTGAAGGGGGAATTGGGGGGTCGTGTGGGGAGGGGTCAGTGCAGGGGGGGCCTTGGGGGTCGGTGTGAGGGGGCATTGGGGGTCAGTGTGGGGAGGAATCAGGGTCGGTGTGAGGGGGGGCATTGGGGATCAGTGTGGGGGGAATTGGGGGTCGGTGTGGGGGGGGGGGCATTGGGGATCAGTGTGGGGGGAATTGGGGGTCAGTGTGGGGGGAATTGGGGGTCGGTGTGGGGGGGGCATTGGGGGTCAGTGTGGGGGGAATTGGGGGTCGGTGTGGGGGGCATTAGGGGTTGGTGTGGGGGGCAGGAACTGGGGGTCGGTGTGTGGGGGGCGTTGGGGGTTGGTGCGAGGGGGAATTAGGGTCCAGTGGGGGGGCATTGGGGATCCGTAATTGAGGGGGGAATTGGGGGGTCTGGTGTGGGGGGGAATTGGGGTCTGGTGTGGGGGGGGACATTGGGGATCAGTGTGGGGGGAATTGGGGGTCGGTGTGGGGGGAATTGGGGCTCGGTGTGGGGGGGAAGTTGGGGGTTGGTCTGGGGAGGATTTGAGGGGTCAGTCTGGGGAGGATTTGGGGGTCGATGTGAGGGGCATTGGGGGTTGGTGTGGGGGGTGTTGAGGGTCGGTGCGAGGGGGAATTAGGGTCCGGGGGGGGATTGAGGGTCGGTGTTTGAGGGGGGAATTGGGGGGTTGGTGTGCGGGGGCGGCCTTGGGGGTCGGTGTGAGGGGGCATTGGGGGCGAGTGTGGGGAGGAATTGGGGGTCGGGGGGGGCATTGGGGGGTCGGGGTGGGGGGGGAGCTGGGGGTCGGAGTGGGGGGTGGATTGGGGGTCGGGGTGAAGGGAATGGGGGGGGCATGAGGGGAACGGAGGCGCAGAAACAACTTTACAGCCTCCGGAGCCATGAACCTTCACACCCCGCAGGGTTCCAGAGCAGCTGCGTTCGTTTCGCCGTCGGGCGCAAGGGGAGCGATGGTTCCACCCCTCGTGCGCCGCTCCGAGCGGCAGGAGCTGCGTTTAAATACAGCGAGGTGCTCGTGTCCCAACGACCCCGGAGCGCCCGCGCAGATCCATAACCTTTCCCGCTCATCACTGCCGTGGTCTCCGCCTGGACCCCCCCGTTCGTCTGCGCGGCGCCACCTGGTGCTCTGGAGGAGGGCTCTTTGGATGAAGGCTCCTTCAGCTTCCTCACGTTTGGCTCCTTGTGTTGAATGGACTGGGACCCAAGCTCCAGGTCGGTTGAACCCAGCCTGGCGCCCCCTTTTTGCTGTAAATCTCGGTTCTCTCGTCCCCTCAAGTTCACAGCTGGTGCCGTAAAACTCCTGATCCTGGCACTGCTGGGTTCTGGTTTCCGTACCATGAGTTCACCTAAAGCTCTGAACTGAGCACTCGTGTGGCTCAGCCTTAAAGTGTTGGCTCGTTAGTGGGCACCCAATTATGTTTTGTTAACCCTTAAAATGTTCGTGCCCTCTATCAGACCCAGGAGTTCGGGCGGGGATTCAGTTCAGGAGGGACCCAGGAGCACCCCTAAGGACCCAGTAGTTGTGGGGGGACCCAGGAGTTCGGGAGTGTGGACCCAGGAGTTCGGGCGGGGATTCAGTTCAGAAGGGACCCAGGAGTGCCCCTAAGGACCCAGTAGTTGGGAAAGGGACCCAGGCGTTTGGGAAAGGGACCCAGGAGTTTGGGAGAGAGGACCCAGGAGTTCGGATGGGGATTCAGTTCAGGATGGACCCAGGAGTACCCCTAAGGACCCAGTAGTTTGGGGGGGACCCAGGAGTGCCCCAAGGGACCCAGGCGTCTGGGAAAGGGGACCGAGGCGTTCGGGTGGGGATTCAGTTCAGGAGGGACCCAGGAGTACCCCTAAGGACCCAGTAGCTGGGGAGGGACCCAGGAGTGCCCCAAGGTACCCAGGCATCTGGGAAAGGGGACCCAGGCGTCTGGGAAAGGGGACCCAGGCGTTCGGGTGGGGATTCAGTTCAGGAGGGACCCAGGAGTACCCCTAAGGACCCAGTAGCTGGGGAGGGACCCAGGAGTGCCCCAAGAGACCAGGAGTCCTGGAGAGGGGACCCAGGAGTTCGGGAGTGCGGACCCAGGAGTTTGGGCGGGGATTCAGTTCAGGAGGGACCCAGATTTTCAGGAATGGGGACCCAGGAGTCCTGGAGAGAGGACCCAGGCGTCCGGGAAAGGGACCCGGGAGTTCAGGCGGGGATTCAGGTCAGGAGGGACCCAGGCGTTCAGGAAAGGGGACCCAGGCGTTCAGGAAAGGGGACCCAGGCGTTCAGGAAAGGGGACCCAGGAGTTCGGGAAAGGGACCCAGGAGTTCGGGAGAGAGGACCCAGGAGTTCCGGTGGGGATTTAGTTCAGGAGGGACACAGGAGTACCCCTAAGGACCCAGTAGTTGGGGAGGGACCCAGGAATTCGGGAAAGGGACCCAGGAGTCCTGGAGACGGGACCCAGGAGTTCGGGAAAGGGGACCCAGGGGTACCCCTAAGGACCCAGTAGTTGGGGGGGGACCCAGGAGTGCCCCAAGGGACCCAGGAGTTCGGGAGAGAGGACCCAGGCGTCCGGGCGATCCCGCTGCGTGGCCACGCCCCCTCCCCATCACCCCGCCCCCCTCTCCTTGGCCCCGCCCCCTCCGCCCCTGCACCGCGCGGCCTCCCCGGAGCCGAGCGGGCTCCGTCCCTCTCCCCCCCCCCCGCCCCCCCTGTGCTCCGGGTGCCGAGTTCGAATCCCCCCGCAGCCGCCTCCTCCCCCCGCTCCCTCGGTGTGCGGGGCCTTGCGGGAGCGCTGCGTGCGGGGCAACGCGGGGCGGGAGCCCCCGGCGCCCCCGGGATGCGTGAGGGCGGCCGGCAGGGCCTGCGGCTGAGGGGAATCAACCTGACAAGAGGTTTTGTTCCATGGAACAGGACAGGATGGGTCTTCCCTGAATATCGCTGGATCTGTTACAGTTGGATTAATATTAGGATGGCAACCAGCCCTGTAGCCATAGAACTCTTGTAATCAGTAACCAAACTCTGTTCTTAAAGCTGACATAGATTTATGGTATATTCTTACAAGGCAGGTAACTGTAACCGAGCCTTATTCTTAAGGTGGACATAGATTTACGATATATTCTTTTAAAGTTAGTACCGTAGAAAATAACTGATAATTGTAGCATCTTTTAGATAGAAAGTTTGTGTTATTATAGGTGTGGAATATTCTAATGGTTGTCAGGGGTGTAATGAATGTGTATGTGACTGACTTGTATAATAAGGTATGGTCTGAATCAGCTGTTGGAAGCTTTGGGTGCGAACCCCT
This sequence comes from Patagioenas fasciata, assembly GCF_037038585.1. Taxonomy (NCBI): domain Eukaryota; kingdom Metazoa; phylum Chordata; class Aves; order Columbiformes; family Columbidae; genus Patagioenas; species Patagioenas fasciata. Next base: position 7,837,823 of record NC_092542.1, read on the forward strand.
GGTTTCCCAGCGCTGGAATAAAGCACCGCATGGAACTGTGCCCGTGGTTCTGTGTCCTGATTGCTGACATCAGCACAAATCACAACTGCATTTTTCACATCCTCCTCCTCCTCCTCCTTCTCCCGCTCCTGTCCGGGATGTGCAGCTGCAGCAGGCTCAGTGCCAGGGCCACAAGGTGCAGGGGCACCAAGAGCGGGGCCGCAGCCGAGCGGGTCCAGCAGAGCCTTGGGGAGGGCTGCCCTTGGAGCAGGGCCGGAGCTCCAGCCCTCTCCCTGCAGGCCTTGCCCTGCCCCCCCAGCGCTCACCCACTGCCCAGCGCAGCCTCACAGCCACCAAGGAAACACCCACAGCGTGAGACCCAGCGGTTTGCAGGGGGGGCTTTACTGATGGGGGCAAGAGCTGGTGCCAGCAGCCTGGCCGGCACTGGCGCTCATCACGCCGGAGAAGGCTCTTGCTGGACGTCTCTCTCGCGAGCCTCAGCGCCTGAGACGGTCTCCTGGCACCGGCCGACGTGGAGCAGATCCGCTCTCCAGAGCTGCGGAGTTGAGTACAAAGCTCTGCAGTCTTGTATGCACAGAGGTGCAGAGCAACAAGTCTGGTCAGGACACCTGTGGTGGGATCTGCTGCTGTCTGGAGAGAGCAGGTCCAGGTCCCTGGGGTGCAGTCCCACCCTGCTGCTCTCCGTGCCCCCAGGGCTGTCAGGAAAACACCCTCTTTGCCCAGCTCTGGCCTGAAGCTGGCCCACAGCCCCTTTTGCAGAGGCGAGCCCTCCAAAAGGCAAACACTCAACTGGGAATGCTCTTTCCCCAGTTGTTTTTCACGGCCTGCGGTACCTGGGCCTCCCATTGCTCTGGCTCTTTTTTCCAGGCCTTTGGCGGTGCCACTGCTGCGCTTCTGCTCTATCTTGCTGCACAAGGACTCCCAGAGCTTGCGTGTTTCCTCCTCCGTGCACACGCGGGGCTGCGCCTGCAGGACCACGGCAATGCAGCAGCAGGCAGTGCTGGTGTCCCTGGCAGGGGCTGGGGGGATTTCAGCGCCCCCCTCCCTCCTGCCCCTTCTTTTCAGCCTCTCCATCAGCCCTGCTTTGCTCACGGTCCCGACTGCAGAGCCTTTCTGCAACGACCCCTGAGCCAAGGGAGCGCGGGGCTGAAAGCAACCCGGCTGCTTGCTGTCCCAGACCAGCCTGGCCGCACCGTTGCGCCGTCGCCATTACAAACGCCACCACATCGAGCCTTGGGGACGTACCGGTCCTGCCCTCCTCTCCCCCGCCTTGGCAGGGGGTGCAGCCTGGGGTGCAGCTTCCCGCAGGTGTTGGCTGCCGCCTGCCTCTTTCCCCGACCGTTCCCAGCGCAGCACGGCCAGCTCGCTGCAGACACACAGCGGGAGGAGGCGGTGTGAGCACAGGAGCGCGCTCCAGCCGGGCTCCCAGCTGGGCGCCAGCCGCGGCCGCAGGAGCGGCTCTGCCGAGAGGCCGGTGCCAGGAGAAGCGGCTCTCTCCCGCGGGGCTGCGGGGAGCAGGAGGAAGGGACTGCGGGAGAGGAAGCACTGCCCGTGTCCGGAGAGATTTACCACTGGAGCTTGTCCTGCAGATCCAGCTGCTCATCCCTCTCCCCTCTCCTCTTGCGGGCCACCTGCCCCAGGATGCAGGTCACCACCTCCCGCAGGGCCCGGTCTGTCCGTGGGGAAAGGCTCCTGCAACAGCAAGGACAAAGTCTCCCTGACTCTGCAGCTGGGACCGTCCTGCCTCTTCCCACACTCAGCCCCACAGCTATGTGGCCCCATTCTGCCCCACAGCCCCCTGGAGGCAGGAGGGGTTTCAAGCCCCTGCTCTGGCCCCTGCCGTGGGGTCTAACCCAGCCCGTTCCCGTGGCTGCAGAAATCCCCGGGCGCCCTGTGCAGCCCCGTGGCTCGGGGGTTGGCTCCCTGTACCCACCACCTCTGGCTCACCCCCACGGCCCCAGGGCTCGGCTGGAGCGGGCACACTCGTACCGCTTCGGGGGGACGCTGTTGTCCTCAGGGACTGTGGGGGGCTCTTCTCCGGCCTCTTCCCAGTCCTCCATAATGGTCCTGATCTCCAGCAGGTCCCAGCTGGACTCGTCTGACTCCACGCTGCTCGGGGAGCTGTCTGAGGAGCACTCGGGGGAGCTGGATTCCTGCACAGGAGGAGACTCTCACACAACAGCCCCGCACCCGGAGGGTGCTGCTTCCCAGCACGCAGACCCCAGAACACTTCTGGATGGACCACAGGGGACGGGGAGAACCGGGAGAAGGAGCTCAGCAGGCCCTGGGGTGACCTCTGAGTGTCACCAGGGTTTCACTGCAACTCTGTGTCCCCTTCTTGCTCAGGAAGGGCAGCATCACCCGCCCGGCTCTGCTGCAGCAACGCTGCTGTGACGGCTTGGGTGCCAGAGGTGCTTTGCGGTCTCAGCCGCCCCGCGGGAGAAAGTGCTCTTCTTCTGCAGGAATCCCAAGTACCTGGCTCCTCTGCATCTCCTCAGGGTTTTCTGCCTCTCCTTCCACACCGGGTGTCTCCTTTTCTGCCTCGGCCTTTGCTTTCATTGCTCCGGCTGACGGCCATTTACTTTTTTCCCCTACCGCCGCCTCTTTTTCCTTCTTTTCCTCTGCTTCCAGGAATTTCTGGATATACTGTGGAAGCTTCTCCTCTTTCTTCTTCTGCCGTTTATTCTGGAGGCCGAATGAAATGCAATAGCAGGCAGCATTAGTCTGTCCTGCCACGGCTGAGCTGTTTTCCTCCCTTCCCTCCCTTCTCTTCTGCCTCGCTGTCCACGCTGGTTTGCTCCCAGGTTCCCGCAGGCTCCACCGAGGAGCCCGTCTGGGATGACCAGGGAGATCAGCCACCACCGGGCTACAAACCAGCCGGCAGCTGGCGAGCCCAGACAAGCCCTGCAGCCACCGGGCCGACAGAAACAGCCCCGCGTGAGGGCTCTGGGGGTGTTTCCAGGCTACTGGAAGTGACAAGTATATTCTCAACTGACAGTGACCCGCCTCTCTCCAAGCAAACACCAAAGCAACCGGTCAGTGGTCCCGTGAGCACCCAGTGAAGAATCTTGTGAGCACCGGCATGTGTGGAGCAACGCTGCTCTACAGTCCAGTAGGATGTGCTCCTGCAGCATCCGGTGTCGGGTACCTTTTCTCTCCTCTCAATGGCTCTGGCTATGAAGTCCACTTCTCTGGGGGCAACCAGAGGCGGTAGCTTTCCTTTCTCCTCCTTTTCCTTCAAGCAGCTCCTCTGGATGACCGGTAGCTGCCTGCAAAGACACAACAGGGCGTGTTGGCAGGAGCGCAGGAGGAGCTGGTTCTGCATCCTGTGCTTCCAGGTGGCGCACCTGCTTCTGCAGCAGAACGGGCTCTGCTCACATCCTTGTGATCAAGTCCCCAGGCACAGAGAAGACCCCAAGCTGTCAGCCTCGGATGTGCCCAACAGCGCCCCTGCAACCCGGGATGCCCAGGTCTCGGCCCTCTCTTGCTGGAGCACCCAGAGGAACAGGGTCCTGTGCCCGGAGATAGCGCTACGCCCTGTACGGGCAGGTTGGGCGCTGGGGACGCAGTGTCAAAGGGAGGAGGACGCGACCCCACGGAAAAGCCATCCTGCCACTGAGCTCTCCGTAAGACAGGCGTCAGCGCAGAAGAGGCTCCTGGTTGCTCAGGGCCATCCTCTGCAGTAACTAACTGCAGAACTCTGTTCTCAGCAAACAGAAAGGCCAGGCTCATTTCAACCTGAAGGGAACGCCAAAATGACCTTCTGCTCCTGGAACGAGCCTTTGCACTTGGCTACTCAAGAGATCTGCACATCGGAAGGGAAGAAAGAAACGGTGGTGCCAGCAGAGTCTGCCAAGAAGCTGCAGACACTGCCATGAGCAAGAAACCGTGAGTCAGTGGGACGTGGGCAAAGCGCACGTGGGGTGTTTCCGGGAGAAACGTCTCGCTCCCACAGAGACCGGAGCAGGGGGCCATGCTCACCCGTTTATGCGAGTGTCTCACCTGGCGCGAGGCTCACTCCCCTCGGCTTTCTGACCCTGCTCCGGCGTCACAGTCAGGGCAGGTAACCGATGTGGAGGAAGCCTGGCTCGACGGAGGAGGCGCTTCCCGGCAGCATCCTCTAGAAACGGGAAAGGAGACGGTTCTTCAGAACAGCATCTCGGTGTTGTTCTGGGAACCGGGTGCCACTCGTGTGCCAGTTCCAAGGAGAGTGACGTGCGGGTCTGCTCGGGGCTGTGGTAACACTGGGGAAGGTGGTCCTTTTCACCCCTTTGGGGGAAAGCCATGTTTCCTGGGAGGTCTTAGGCCTTTTCTGACACTGTTTTTTCATCCAACGCCCCATGCCCACAGTGCACCGTTATTCCCTGGGGAAGACTGTTTGCATGGCTTTCTCTCATCCGTGTGCTGAAACGGGGGCTTCCATGGCAGATACTGGTGCTGTCCAGGAGTCATTCTGGGGAGGGGAATCATTTATCTCAAGGGAACCCGGCTCTGGGGTTTCTGCCTTGGTCCCGTGCACACAGATTTGCTGCTGGGGCAGGTTCACACCACAGGCCGTCACCTTTTCCCTTCACACATCCGTTCAGGTCTATCAGCGCTGGCACTTTGGGCACGGTCTCAAGTTGGTACCTGGCAGAGGAAGAAGGCAGCAGGCTGAAGAAAGGACACCACGTTGTTTCCCACCGCAGCCCAACCCGGAGGGACGCAGCAGAAGCTCCAGTGCCGGGAGAGGCCCCGTCAGCCTGTGCCCGCGTTTCTCCATCCTTCCCTGAGAATGGCCGTCCTCCCACAAAACCCCCTTGCTGCTGCTGGGGAAATGACTCTGCTCATCGCGCACATGGAGAGCAGAGTATTATCTAGTGCTCTGGTTTTCTAAGACGCCTTTGAATTCTGATCTTGCCCTCCGAGTTCCTCGTAGAGCCTTGCAGATTAACGTTTCCGGACCTAAGAGCAGTCTCTCCCAGAGAGGAAAGAAAAGGAGCAGGAGAAACGTAGCGGGAAATGTTGCCTAAATGCGTCTCTAGGTCCACAGCAGGACAGATGCAGAAGCCGTGCCACTGTCCCCCGTTCCTCAAGTGAAGTCAAACGTACCATGGCAGGACGACAACACGTCCAGAAGAGGTCTGGGAAGCAGCGGTGTCATGGCGTGAGATGACCGAGTCCCTCATCTCCGGCATCTGCAACGAGGACAGAGGCGGATGACGGGAGGAGCGGACGCTGGGAAGGGCCGGCTGCTCGCTCCGCCTCAGCCCAGCGCCAGCAAAGAGCCAGAGCCGCCCAAGGGCTCTGGGCTCAGCAAGCCTTGCCCTGCCTGTGCCTCTGCTCCCGGCCCCCAGAGTGGGGCACGCAGCGCTCCCCGCCATCAACGCCGGCCTTTTCTCGCAAAGGGCAGCTCCTCTGGGGGCGGCTCTTGCAAAGCCGGGCCATTGCACGCCAGGGAGGTGCTCTGCAGAGAGCCTGCTGTGCTCTAGAGCTCCAGGAGCCCAGGGGCTGAACGAGGCATGGCCGGCCAGGGGAAAGCAGCCCCCAGAAAGCATTTCAGAAGCAGCAGGAGTGGCGCTGGGAAAGTGAAAATCCTACCTCGAGAAGAGCTTGCAGCATCTTGCCAGCGCCATTCAGCCTTTCCAGAAAGTCTAAGTAAAATCTCATTTTCACGTCTTTTCCCTGGACAATCAGCATGCCCACGTCCCTCCAGATGATGGCAACGTTCTGCCCGTTCTCTACGCAGGCATGGAAAAGGTGCGTGGTCCTTTCCATGTAGAGCTGCACGGTGCCCTCAGAGACAGCGTTCTCTGAGGCTATCTGAGCATACGGCAGTTGCTCGAAATCTTGGTGGCCTGAAAGACGAGAGAAGAGGAACACATGAGCTTGCAGACCTGCTGGGCAGGCTACAATCAAAGGTCTGCAGCCTCCAGGCCCTCGGGCAACACTTTGGTACTGGGCTGCCTGGCTGGGCCAGCGCCTCTGAGGAGACGCTCGGCTTGTCCCTTCCTCTTAAAGTGGACAGAGAGGTGCGGAGCAGACAGCGGTGGCTTCTCTGATACAGAAAGGGAAACAAAGAGTCTTAGGCACTTGGTGGGAAGAAGAGTGACTGCGGGACAAAGTGGGGAGATAGGCGCCAGGTCCCAGGGCAGCTGGAGGGTGCCAGCCCACACTCGGTGCTGTCTTTGTCTTTAGAGAGAAACGCACCCCAAACACAGCCCCAAGCTCCTGGTGCTCCCCGGGGTCCCACAACAGCTGCCCCAAAGGCAGCAGTGACCAGAAGGCGCAGGTGTCCCGCCAGTGGCTTTTGGAAGGAACCGTCTTTCCCCCCTGGGTTTCCCCTGCTTTTCCCCCGTGCAAGGAGGCTGAGGGAGCTGGAAGAGCCCCGGCATTTGCCTGGACGAGGTCTAGAGCAGCGGAAAGGGGGAGCAAGAGTTGAAGCATCATGGAACCAGAAGACACCACACCAAGGAAGCTGTGAGGGACCCTGTTGTTGAAGCAGGACAAAGAGAGTGCGCTCTTAGCTGCATTGTCCTCTGGTGATTCTTTAAAACAAACAGCTGGGCAGGGTCCTTCCACAGCCGGCTGGCTTTGTCGAGTGGAGCTCTTGGCAGGGCCGCGGTGGGTGGTTCGTGCTCCCCTCAGTCACCTCTGGAGAGCACAGCACCCCTCCCACCCTGCTCAAGGCCAGCGCCGCTTTCACGCTGCTCACCAGGGAAGTCTGTGCAAGCACAGCGGAGCTCACGGTCCTGCGCAACAGCCTTTTCAGGTTGGAACACGGGTCTCTCCACGATCACCAGATCCTGCTCGCTGAGGGCTACTCGCTGCGTGACAACCGCAAAAGTCCCGATTCCGGGAACGCGGACAGCCTGGAACAGAGGAGATGGCAGATGGGAAGAAGCCTTGGAGGGGCAGACGGGTGACTTGTCAGAGGAGGCTGATGGTGCTTAGTGCCCTGCCCTGGCCTGAGGTACAAAGGAGCAAGATGGGCTCCTTGGGAGAACACAAACAGGGGCTGCGCTTTTCCCTCGCACCCCCCTTCAGCTATGAAGAACCAAATAGGTGAGGGAAAGCTGACAAACACCCTCTGGCTCAATCAGATAGAAGGCAGGGGGTTCCCACGCTTGGAATAAATCCAGATGTGTCCCAGGCTTCCAGGTTTTCACATGCAACTCTGACGGGGGGACCTTCTTGTACATCTGAATGGACAGAGAAGGTGTCCATGTCACTGTGTGCATTGCAGTGTTGTGCTGGGGCGTTGCTCCTGCTTTCAACGAGGGGAAGAACAGCTGCACCCGATGGCAAAGGGCTGTCAGGACTTGATCAGCGTTCATCAGGGTGTGAGGGGAGAAGGAGGTGAGGCCCACCTGGTGGAGAGCCAGCTGCAGGCTGAGGTGATACGATGTGCTGGCCCAAATCTTAGCGAACTCTGGAAGAACAAGGGAAAGACCCGTCATGCTCTGAGGCAGCAAGCTCAAGACCATTCGGCCCACTCCTGTCCAAGGAGCGATGCATCTTTCACTCAGGCATTTCAGGTGGTCTCTCTCCAGCCCGGCAAGAACCAAGGGACACCTCCTGCTGCCTCCAAGGGGCTCCTTTCCTTGCAGGTGCAGCTCTCCAGGGTGTGACCCACTCCCACGGGAAGCCGGCAGTGCTCTGCCCTGCCCGCGGGGGCACGGGGCTGCGCTCCACGCGGCTCTCGGAGGCTCAGGGCAGGCCCTGGTGTCTCCCCAGCAGGGGCCGGTTTTGCCGGGTCACATCTCTGAACACACAGAGCCCACGTGGCCCACGAGCACCTTCAGCTCTTCCATTCAGACGTGAGCTCAGCGTGGGCAATGCCCAGCGCCAGGCAAGGGCAGCCCCTTGGGGTCAGGGGCTTCTGCCTGGGCTGCCCCAGGAAGGCAGGGGCCACGTCAGGGAGGGAACCAGGAGCCCTGGCTGCCACATCAGCCCCTCAGCCCTTTGGGATGGTCAAGCAGGTCCCTCCTTGCACTCACCACTCCTGAGCAACCACCCCCCACAGTCCTTGGGTTTCCATGCCTGATTTCAGAGATGTCCTTGACCCAGACACACATGTGAAATTGGGCCTGAAGGCCTTACCATAACGCTCCAGCTTCTCAATAGTTGGGCTCAGGTGAGGCTGCAAGAAGAGCTGTCTTGCCATCTTAGTTCCACTCCTGCTTCAAGTCAACAACTGCAGAGAGTGGCTGGACAATGGCTTTACTGCTTCTCCTTGTCCTCGTCCTTCTCCTCCTCCTTCTTCTCCTGATCCTTCTTCTCCTTCTCCTCCTCCTCCTCCTCCTTCTTTTTCTCTCCTCCTCCTCCTCCTTCTCCTTCTCCACCCTTCACCTCCTTGGTGCTGTCCTGCTCCCTCTCTCCGCCTTCTCCTCCTCACTGCAGAGCAGCTACTCCAGAGCAGAGCGGTGCGAGAGCAGCTCTCAGCACTTGGAGTCCACTCGGCCTCACCGGGTGAGTGGGGCAGACGCTGGTCACGACAGGGACAGGGGGGCTGTCACCACTGTGACGTGTGGCTGTCCCACTGTGACCCCGGACCGTGTCACAGAGGGGCTGCACACACCCTCCCCCCAGGCCCTGCCAGGGGCTCTGCAGTGGGCAGGGGCTTCCAGGAGCTGCCCCCACCCCACTGTCTCCTGAGCGGGAGGGGTTTCCCCAGGCCACCCCTGCCATGTCCCCACATGGGGACACCGGGCTGCAAGCGCCGATGGGCTTCCTTCCACCCTTCCCCGCTTCTTCCTGCCCCTCTCACCCAACGTGTCTGCAGCGGGGAGCGCGGCTGCCCTGCCTGGCGCAGCTTGGGCAGGCGATGGCTGCTCACACCGGCTTTGGAGCCGGCTGCACCCCTCTCCCACCGGCCCCGGCAGCACCGGACCTGCTCCCACACGGGTCCCGCTGCAGCTCCTGCTGCTCACGGTTCCCAGTGCCATGGAGAGGACTGCTCTGATTTGCTGAAGGTGCTGAGGGGGGTGCCGTTGCCAAACTCGGGGAGGGGGTTCAGGCTGCCGAACCAAACAGGGTGGTGATGGATGGCCGCTGCTCCCTTGGTGTTCCCAGGAGAGAGGCCTGGTCCATGCAGCAGCACTCGCGGTGCCCTAGGGCTCATTAACGCTCCGTGCCACAGGTCGCCCGGCTCCAGGCCGCCCGCCTGGTCCCACGGGCCGTCGAAGGGCTCAGGGTCGATAACTCTTGCGGGAATGGCAGGGTGTGCGGTTCCAGCTAAAGGGCCTTGGACAGATTACACAGAAGTGTTTTCTATGGGTGTAAGACGTGATGGCCCAGACCGGTGAGAACGATATCTCGGGTCAGAAAACCACCCCCGTGTGTGCGATGTGTGAATGTTGGGCCTGGGCGTGTGAACGAGTGGGTCTGAACGCCGCCCACAAGATACGCATGGGAATGTGACTGAAACCAGTCACAATAGGAGTGTGGTGTGTTTAGAATAACAATTATTGAACAAAGTCATTTGTCTAACCTCTTAGCCCAAGCTCATCCCTGTAAATCTATAAATGGAGAACCGTTAATTAAAGAGAGCTCAGCTCTGCCCGGCTCTGCTCTTGCTGCCAACAAGAACCCTGTGCCTGTGCGCCCCGTCTGCGTCTGTGTGAATCGTTCCTCATCGCCACAACGCTGACAATCCTTTTCTCAGAACCCTCCGGGTCCCCAGCACCCTCCTGTCTCGTCCTCCCTAACAATGATTCAGTCCCCATTCCTCCCCGTCTGCACAAAAACGTGGTTTGCAGGTCACCAAGCTGGGGACCCATCCCTGGGGCCGCACAGGCAGTGCCCCGGCCTTTCTGCCTTGTGGAGCTGTGGATTTTCTTGAAGAATTCCTTGCCAGATTCAGGCAAGCGTATATCCGTAAGATAATTTCTCTCTAAACACGTGGCTGTATTTTTCCTGGGGTTAGGGACTGTAATAGACTTAACGATATATTTGTTAATCAAACCGGTCTAAATGGATATGTTATCAGCGGCTGTGAAACCTGAGCGTGTGATATTAGTATATGCTGCCATTAAACAATGCAACCTGTACGTAGTCTTTGTAAAAAACTTGTTCCACAGATATGTGTAAAAGCCTAATTTAGCGTACCCTGCAGAACATTCAGGAAGAGACTGACAGAGAGAAGGGCCCAGTTGCATCCTTGTGTGAACGGGATAACGGGGTCTTCAGCACAAAGCGGGAGGAAAACCAGCTCAAGGCCTTGGAGCCCTGGCCAAACCCAGCGTGCTAGGCCAAAGATAAGAAATGCACAAAAGAACGGACCGCAGCCTTCATCCAAAAGACCCCCGCCCGTGACCACCCGCAGACACTGCGCAGGCGCAACAGGAAAGAGCCAGAGCTGAAGACTATAGATATAATTCCTTGGAACTCATTTTAATAAGAACGGCCTTGTTGAGGAAAAGTTATGAATGTGTATAGGCGTTCCTGGAATAACCATGAATACGTAATCCTTTGCCACATGTAACCAAGCTGGCCGCTCCTGGAAAGGCGCCGTGGCGCAGCGCAGGCTCCCCGGCCGCCCAGCGCTCTTTTGCCCGCTTGCTGCAATAAATTCTAAGCAATTTATTCCGACGAGTGCGTGCTGTTTATCGTGATCGTCTGTAACACCGTGCACGTTTGCACGCGTACTTTCCGTGCTTAACACAAGCACGTGTATCAATTATTTCCTCGCACAATCGCGGGTGTGTTTTCCTCCCCTGCTTCCGCACAAGCACGTGTAACTTTCCGTGCACATCTGCACGTGTATTAACCCTCGCAGGACTGCGAGTGTATTGTAAATTTACCCTCGCAGAACCGCGAGTGTGCACTTTCCGTACTCACTACAGCACGTGTATCTCTTCAAAATAACCCCACACCGTGTTCAGGCAAGTGCGGACTCCTCCCGGACTCAGGGACGGCTCCGGCACTGTTTTGGTGAAGCCACGTGCACGCACTCTGTGCACCGCCTGTCGTATTGGTTGCTGCCCCTTCATCATTTTCCTCAACTGGTATCCGAACCTGTATTCGAGTCACTTTTGGATGCTAAAACCCTGTTTCTCACCGGTTTAACAGAAGTTGTTTTGGACCCTGTTGTCCCTTAAACGAACCTGGGGTGCCTCCGGGACACCCCCCTTTCCATATTGATCCCCATGAATGAGTCCCCCCTCAGTCTCCTCTTCTCCAGCTCCAGAGCCCCAGCTCCCTCAGCTTTTCCTCACACGGCAGATGCTCCACTCCCTCCAGCATCTTGGTGGCTGCGCTGGGCTCCCTGCAGCAGTTCCCTGTCCTTCTGGAGCTGAGGGAGAACTGGACACAACATTCCAGGGGTGGTCTCCCCAGGGCAGAGCAGGGGGGCAGGAGAACCTCTCTCATCATCTTGCACAATAACGCCCCCAAACTGAGTAGTTTTGCCAAAAAGAAATTGCAAAACTTCCAAACTCTCGCAAATAAATTTGTAATTTAACCAAAAAATGCGCAAATCTTGCCTCAAAATACTAATTTCCCCCCCAATTGCAAATCTTGCCCCAAAACCTTGCAATTTTGCGCCAAAATCTACAAATCTTGACTAGAAAATCCGTAATTTTGCCCAAACTTGGCAAATTTGCAAAAAAATTTATAACCTTTTTGGGGGAAACACTCATTTTTTGATCCATTTTTTCGGGGGAAACACATTTTTTTATTAGAAACAAGTGCATGTTTTGGGGAAAACCCCAATTTTAGGGCCATATTTGGGGAGAAACACCCATCTTTGGACCCATTTTCGGAGGGTGCACACAGTTTTGGGTGCACTCATCTTTTTGGGGGGGAAAAACAACTTTTGGGCCCACATTTTGTGGGCAAACACCATTTTTTGGACACATTTTTGGAATGAAACACCCATTTTCAGTCCCATTTTTCGTGGGGTAGTACCCATTCTGGAGGGAACAAGACCCATTGTTTTGGGAAAAAACCAATACTTCCACTACTTGAGGTCCATTTTTGGGGGAAAACACTCAGTTTTGCGGGGAACCCATTTTTATGGGGAAAAAGCATTTTTGGGGCCCATTTTTTGGGCAAAGTACACAATTTGGGGGTGTCCTGGTTTTGTCACAAACCAGACCGGGTCTCTTTCAGTGATTTTCTCTCAGCTAAGCTCTTCTCGGTCGCTGTACCTTTCTGGGTCAGCCTGCCTATTTTTCCCAGGATGCCCGTGGCGCCGAACTGGAACTCGCCTCCAACCCTCGTCATCTTTTCGGTCCCCTAGCGGTGCCCGACAGCGACAGGGCAGGGGCTGTCTCAGGTCCTCCCCCTCTGCCCAACAGGGCAGGGCTCCATCGCCTTTGGGGGTGTCCCCTGGAGCCTCTCCGAGTGGCGCCAGCAGCTCCGCGCTCAGCACCAGCGGGTGCGGCCCCTCCTGAGGGGATGGGGGATGAGGGGGCGGGGCCACCGGCCGGCGGCGCGCGAGGCTGAGGCGGCGAGCTGCGATTGGCCGGGCGGGCCGCAGCGGCCGTTCCCGCCTGAGCCTTGGGGCGGAGCCAGAGCGGGAGTGCGGGGGGCGGCCGGGCCAGGAGCCGCCCGCAGAGCGCCCGGAGAGCGGGCTTCGGGGACTCTGCCTGGGAACGAGCGGCAGGAGGAGAGGAGACGGCCCCAGCGGTACCGGGTGAGCTTCTGGCTGGAGCCTGGGAGCTGTTCCTCCCAGCGAGGGCTGTCGGGCACTGAACGGGCTGCCCAGGGCAGGGCTGGAGCCGCCATCCCTGGAGGGGTTTCCACAGGAGCTCCTGAGGGCCGTGGGCAGTGCCGGGGGGTTGTGCTTGGACACCTTCAAGGTGTTTGACACCCAAAGGGATTCTGTGGCACACTCCATTTTCACATTGCCATGGAGCCTGGAGGTCCCAGCGGGGTTTGGATCAGCGTGTTCTGGAACATTCTCAGTGGTCGGGTCTGTGTGCAGAGTGTGGTGGGAACGAGAAGAGAGGAGATGGAGAGAACAGTGGGGAGGTGGAGGAGCAGGAGTGGAGGTGAATACCAGAGACAGCGAGTGTGTGCGGATCAGCAGTGATCACCCCAAACCTGCCCCGCAAACACGGCACCCAAAATCCTGCACCCCAGATCCTGACCCCAAGCCCTGCACCAAAACCCTGCCCCTCAATCCTGCACCCCCAAATCCCCCACCCCGATCCTGTCTTCCCAAACCCTGCACCCCAAATCCTGCACCCCCAAATTCGGCCCCACCAAACTCTGCACCCCTAAACCCTACAACTGAAACCTTGCACCCCCTAATCCTGCCCTCCCTACCTTCCTGAACCCCGAAACCTGCACCCCAAACCCTGCATTCCCAAATCCTTCCGTCCTATACCCTACACCCCTAAACCTGCCCCCAAACCCTGCACCCCAAAGAATTCCCTCCCAAACCTTGCACCTCCAAACCTTGCACCTCAAAGGCATCCTGGGGACCCCCCCTTGTCCCCAGCATCCACTGTGACGTTCCAGGACCCCTCTTGTCCCCAGTGCCCATTATGATATCCCAGGACCCCACTTTGTCCCCAGAGCCCATTGTGACACCATGGGGACCCTGCCTTGTCCTCAGGGCCCATTGTGACATCCTGGGAACCCCCTTTTTTCCCAGGGCCCATTGTGACAGGGTTGGGACCCCCCTTGTCCTCAGGGCCCATTGTGACATCCCAGGACCCCCCATTGTCCCCAGGGCCCATTGTGACAGGATGGGGCCCCCCTTGTCACTGGAGACCCATTGTGAAACCATGGGGACCCCCCATTGTCCCCAGGGCCCATTGTGACATCCTGGGGAACCCCTTGTCCCCAGGGCCCATACTGACACCATGGGGACCCCCCTTGTTACTGAGGACCCATTGTGATACCATGGGGCCCCCACTTTTTCCCCAGGGCCCATTGTGACATCCTGGGACCCCCTTTGTCCCCAGGGCCCATTGTGACATCCCAGGACCTCCCATTGTCCCCAGGACCAATTGTGACATCCTGGGGACCCCCCTTTGTCCCCAGGGCCCATTGTGACATCCTGGGGACCCCCTTATCCCCAGAGCTCATTGTGGCACCATGGGGAACCCCTTTGTCACTGGGGACCATTGTGACATGTCAGAACCCCCCATTGTCCCCATGTCCCATTGTGACACCCCCCTTATCCCCAGGGCCCATTGTGAAATCCTGGGAACCCCGCCTTTTCCCCAGGGCTCATTGTGACGTCTCAGGACCCACTTTGTCCCCAGGGCCCATTGTGACATCCTGGGGACCCCCTTATCCCCAGAGCTCATTGTGGCACCATGGGGAACCCCTTTGTCACTGGGGACCATTGTGACATGTCAGAACCCCCCATTGTCCCCATGTCCCATTGTGACACCCCCCTTATCCCCAGGGCCCATTGTGAAATCCTGGGAACCCCGCCTTTTCCCCAGGGCTCATTGTGACGTCTCAGGACCCACTTTGTCCTCAGGGTCCATTGTGACACCATGGGGACCCTCTTTGTCCCCAGGGCTGATTGTGACAATTAAGGGACCCCCATTGTCCCCAGGGCCCATTGTGACATCCCAGGACCCCACTTTGCCCCCAGGGACCATTGTGACATCCTGGGGACCCCCTTTGTCCCAAGACCCCATTGTGACATCCTGGGGACCCCCCTTCGTCCCCCGGGGCCATTGTGACACCATGGGGACTCCCCCTTTGTCCCCAGAGCACATTGTGACATCCCAGGACCCCCCATTGTCCCCAGTGCCCGTTGTGACACCGCGGGGACCCCTCTTGTCCCCAGGGGCCATTGTGACATCCTGGGGACCCCCCATTGTCCCCAGTGTGTTGTGACACCATGGGGACCCCCTTTATCCCCAGGGCCCATTGTGACATCCCAGGATCCCCCGTTGTCCCCAGGGCCCATTGTGACATCCCAGGAGCCCCCGTTGTCCCCAGGGCCCATTGTGACATTCTGGGGACCCCTCTTTTTCCCCAGGGCCCATTGTGATATCCTGGGGAGCTCTCTTTGTCCCCAGGGCCTATTGTGACATCCTGGGGACCCCCCTTGTCTCCAGGGCCCATTGTGACGTCCCAGGACTCCCTATTGTTACCAGGGCCCATTGCGAAATCCTGGGGACCCCCTCTTTGTCCCCAGGGCCCATTGTGACGTCCCAGGACTCCCCCTTGTCCCCAGGACTCATTTTGATGTCCCAGGATCCCCATTGTCCCCAGAGCCCATTGTGATGTCCTGGGAATCCCCTTTGACCCCAGGGCCCTT
The DNA here is from genome assembly GCF_037038585.1 of Patagioenas fasciata. Taxonomy (NCBI): domain Eukaryota; kingdom Metazoa; phylum Chordata; class Aves; order Columbiformes; family Columbidae; genus Patagioenas; species Patagioenas fasciata. The sequence continues at coordinate 7,853,040 of NC_092542.1, forward strand.
TGTGACACCATGGGGACCCCCCCTTGTCCCCAGGGCCCATCGTGGCACCGTGGGGACCCCACTTGTCACTGGGGACCCATTGTGACACTATGGGGACCCCCCGTTGTGCCCAGGGCCCATTGTAACATCCTGGGGACCCCCTTTTCCCCAGGTCCCATTGTGACACCGTGGGTACCTCCCTTGTCCGCAGGGCTCATTGTGACATCCCAGGACCCCCCTTTTCTCCCAAGGCCCATTGTGACATCCTGGGGACCCCCCCTTGTCTCCAGGGCCCCTTGTGACATCAAAGGATCCCCCATTGTCTCCAGGGCCCATTGTGACACCGTGGGGACCCCCTTTGTCCCCAGGTCCCATTGTGACATCCCAGGACCCCACTTAGTCCCCAGGGCCAATTGTGACACCATGGGGACCCCCCTTCTCACTGGGGACCCATTGTGACACCATGGGGACGTCCCCTTGTCCTCAGAGCCCATCCTGACATCCCAAAACCCCCCATTGTGAACATCCTGGGGACCCCTCTTTTTATCCCCAGCGCCCATTGTGATTTCCTGGGGAGCTCTCTTTGTCCCCAGGGCCCATTGTGACACCGTGGAGACCCTGCTTGTCCTCAGGGCCCATTGTGACATTCAGGGGACCCCTTTTTGTCTCCAGGGCCTATTGTGACATCCAGGGGACCCCCCCTTGTCTCCAGGGCCCATTGTGACGTCCCAGGACTCCCTATTGTTCCCAGGGCCCATTGTGAAATTTTGGGGACCCCCTCTTTGTCTCCAGGGCCCATTGTGACATCCCAGGACCCCCCTTTGTCCCCACGGTCCATTGCAACATCCCAGGACCCCCCCTTGTCCCCAGGGCTCATTGTGGTGTCCCAGGATCCCCATTGTCCCCAGAGCCCATTGTAATGTCCTGGGAACCCCCTTTGACCCCAGGGCCCTTTGTGACACCATGGGGACCCCCCCTTGTCCCCAGGGCCCATCGTGGCACCGTGGGGACCCCACTTGTCACTGGGGACCCATTGTGACACTATGGGGACCCCCCGTTGTGCCCAGGGCCCATTGTAACATCCTGAGGACCCCCTTTTCCCCAGGTCCCATTGTGACACCGTGGGTACTACCCTTGTCTGCAGGGCTCATTGTGAACATCCCAGGACCCCCCATTGTCCTAAGGGCCCATTGTGACATTCAGGGGACCCCTCTTTGTCCCCAGTGCCCATTGTGACATCCCAGGACCCCACATTGTCCCAAGGGTCCATTTTGACATCATGAGGACGCCCTTTGTCCCCAGGGCCCATTGTGACATCTTGGGGACCTCCTTTGTCCCCAGGACCCATTGTGACATCCTGGGGACCCGCTTTGTCATTGGGGACCATTGTGACATCCCAGGACCCCACTTTGTCCCCAAGACCCATTGGGACATTGAGGGGACCCCTCTTTGTCCCCAGGGCCGATTGCGACATCCCAGGATCCCCTCTTGTCCCCAGGGCCCATTGTGACATCCTGGGGACCCCCTTTGTCCGCAGAGCCCATTGTGAAATTCTGGGGAGCCCCCTTGGTCCCCAGGGCCCATTGTGACATCCTGAGGACGCCCTTTGTCCCCAGGGTCCATTGTGATGTCCAAGGACTCCCCGTTGTCCCCAGGGCCCATTGTGACATCTTGGGGATCCCCCTTGTCCCCAGAGCCAATTGTGACATTCAGGAGACCCCCCTTTGTCCCCAGGGCCCCTTGTGACATCCTGGGGACCCCGTTTGTCCCCAGGGCCCATTGTGGCACTATGTGGATCCCCGTTGTCTCCAAGGCCCATTGTGACATCCCAGGACCCCCCATTGTCCCCAGGGTCCATTGTGAACATCCTGGGGACCCCCCTTGTCCACAGAGCCCATTGTGACACCATGGGGACCCCCTTTGTCCCCAGGGTCCATTGTGATATCCTGGGGACCCCGTTTGTCCCCAGAGCCCATTGTGGCACTATGGGGACCCCCTTTGTCCCCAGGGTCCATTGTGACACCGTGGGGACCCCGCTTGTCCCCAGGGCCCGTTGTGAATTTCAGGGGACCTCTCTTTGTCTCCAGGGCCTATTGTGACATCTTGGGGACCCCCCCTTGTCTCCAGGGCCCAGTGTGACATCCCAGGACCCCCCTTTGTCCGCAGGGGCCATTGTGACATCCTTGGGACCCCGTTTGTCCCCATGGCCCACTGTGACGTCCCAGGACCCCCCGTTGTCCCCAGGGCCTATTTTGACATCCTGGGGACTCCCTTTGTCACTGGGGCCCTTTGTGACAACCCAGGACCCCACTTTGTCCCCAGAGCCCATTGTGACATTCAGGGGACCCCCCTTTGTCCCCAGGGCCCATTGTGACATCCTGGGGACCCCTTTGTCACCGGAGCCCATTGTGATATCCTGGAGAGCCCCCTTTGTCCCCAGGGTCCCTTGTGACATCCCAGGACCCCCCATTGTCCCCAGGGCCACTATTGGCACCGTGTGTACCCCCTTTGTCCCCAGGGTCTGTTGTGACGTCCGAGGACCCCCCCTTGTCCCCAGGGCCCATTGTGACATCCTGGGGACCCCTTTTGTCCCTGTCGAGGGTTAAGATTGCGGGGTGACAATCAAACCCTGGCAGATGTGTTGTCAACCTCCTCTCCCCCCCACTTCCCCCTTTTGCCCCTCCCTCTCCCCCCTTCCCACTCCGGGCAGGCGATTGGGAGGGAAAGAAGGACAGAGAGAAGAGAGTTGGAAAAGTTCAAGATGTTTTACTGATGCTACTGATAAAATAGAGAAAATAATACAAAATATACAAAACCCATCTTGTAAGTCTCAGCAACTGCAGAGCCAGCACCCAAAGTCCTGGATCAGACTCTGCAGCCAACCGGAGCTGGATTCAGTCTCTCACTGGCCTCCGTTCGCAGGGACGACCAGCAAGGTCCTCTCCTAATGTCGGCCATGAGGGAAAAAAGGGAAAAGGGGCGAGATCCTCGTGATCTCCCACTTTTATATGAAGTATTCACGTGAACGGAATGTTATTCACCGTTGGTCAGTCTCTCGGTCATCAGTTTTCTCATTGCCCCCCTCGCGAGATGTCCATCCGTGCTTATCAATAAGTTTGCATTCCCTTGCTGGGTTTAACCAAAACATGTGTTGGGTTCTCCAGGAAAATGCAGCTGACATGAAGGCTTTAGCTGACAGGCAAATTCACTAAAAGAGAAACTTGTTTTTAACAAAACCAGGACACTGTCTCAACCCCATAACCTGGCTGTGTTCAGCTAAGCCTGTTCTCTGCAGGGTGGGGTAATGCTGAGATAAATAATAGTGAAATAAATATGCCACTATTTGTTGCCTACTTTGAAGGAAAATAAGTCTGTCCATCCATACCAGAACTGTCACAAAACAGATGTTGGTCTGCAGTAATACTGACAAGCTTTGGACCTTTAATCTTGGAAAGGAGGTGAGGGTCAAGGGAAGGTAAAGGAAGATGTAGAGAGGTATTAGGTTTTCTTTCCTGATCGCAAAACCTACTTTTTCCATTCTGAAAATCTCAGTATTGTGTATGTAGAACTGTAAGATCTACCTGAGGATGAAATCTCGGGCTGGGAGGTAAGCGCTGTGTGCTTACCAGTACTTACAGGGCATGGTTCTCACTTTTTTGGGGAGAAAAAACATTAAAAAACAGAACAAAACACACCACTAAATTAAAAAAGTAAGCCACTGGGTGCAATAAACTGGGTCTGCCTTTCACTCCAATACCGGGTGTCTGGTGGGAGCCTTGTGCTCGTTCTTCTGCCAGCTTGGTACGGAGATGGAGAGCTTTGCAGATGTTCCTATTTTGGGGGACCCTTGGTAACGTGGTATGGGTCCATCTTCAATGTGCCCATTGAAAAATCAGTGGTGCTGGGCACCTAAATTTGAGCTGATTCTGCTCTTTGAAAAACCTGTCCATTTTGCATGAGCAGAGCCAAGAATATTTCTAAACACCAGTGTTCCTTCCCAGTGGCTTACTCACTTTCATTAATCTTGAACAGCTGCATTAGCTGGTGTCTCAATTAGCATTGGTGGGAACAAACTATCCCCTCAGAAATTACAGCGCTGATGTAGTTAATTCTTTGTTTGAGCAAATTGATTTCAGAGGCTCCTCACAGCCCTGATCCTGTGCGTATGAGATTTCCTGGGCTTTCCTTATGGGAATTGTTTCCTGGAAGCCAAGTCTGCTTGGAAATATTTACAAGGCCAGATGCAGATGGTTTTTTGTTGTTTTGGGGTTTTTTTTATTGCTTCTAAAGCTTTGTCTGCAACAGGGTGACCGTGGGGAGAACTAAAGTAAGATTAAGAGAGAACTTGGGGTTGGAGCAGTCAGAACCTCTGCTGTGCTGTAAGACAATTCCCCTCACACAGATGCCAAAGAAGCTGTTACATGGGGATTTTTAACTATGGGCATGAGAGAACCATAAGCAGCCTCAGCCTGATGGATTTTCTGGGGAGATGTTGTTTCCCTTGTTGTGTCATAAAATCACAGAACAGTTTGGGTTGAAGGGACCTCCCCAGCTCCCCCAGTGCCACCCCTGCCATGACAGGGACATCTTCAGCAGCTCAGGGTGCTCAGAGCCCCGTCCAGCCTGGCCTGGGATGTCTCCAGGGATGGTTCAGCCACCACCTCTCTGGCCAGGCTCTCACTACCCTTGATGTAAAAAAAAATTTCTTCCCCATGTCTGGTTTGAGGTTGTGTGGAAAGAGCCAAGATCCTGGTGTGTTTCAACGTATGTATGCAATAATGTACATCTGTGAATCATTCCCTTGGCCTTGGAAGATCATTGAAGGCTTTAAAATCGCTGCTGCTGCCAGCAGAATGCGTTATCCACAAGCTGCTGAAGGGCATAGGGAAAAAGTCAGAGAAGAGACCTATTTGTTGCATTCCTGGGCTGTGAGGTCCTGTTTTTGTCCAGCTGCCCAGCCGGGAGTGTTGCTGCTCTTGTTACTGGTTCCACACTCCCACACAACTCCTGCCACTGCTCGGGGCTCAGGCCATCTCTGCACAGGAGCTGACGTCTGGGGGACCAAGGTAAAGTGGTTAAAAAATAAGGTACTTCCAAAAGTCTGTCCTGAATTATGGAAACCCTAGAACAAATGCCAAGTCCCCATGAAGCCAAAAAGTCTTACGCGTACATTCAGATTTTTAGCAAGTTGATTAAATGCTTAAACAATATTTGAACTCGGGCCTGAAGGATCAGGCTTTATTAATTATGTGAGTATAATTGTGGTAAAATAAGTGGTGGCAAGGAAGGTTTAAATCTGCTCACAGGCGCTGAACTGCGTTGTTGTGAGATAGCTCGGTGACATCTCGTGATGCGTTATAGATTCATGTAGGTTGGAAACGAGCTTTAATATAATTGAATCCAACTGTTAACCCAACACTGCTGAGTCCACGACTGAACCACGTCCCTAAGCACCACACCTACGTGTGTTCTAAACCCCTCCAGGGATGGTGACTCCACCACTGCCCTGGGCAGCCGTTCCAATGCTCAACAGCCCCTTTAGTGAAGAAACTTTTCCTTTCAGGCAGTTCAGAGATCAGAAGGTCTCCCCTCAGCTCCTGTTCTCCAGCTGAACCCCCAGGTCCTCAGCTGCTCCCATCACACTTGTGCTCCAGCCCCTCACCAGCTTTGTTATCCCCTGATCTGTTGGTATCTGCAGGATTTGAGGTGTCAAGTCCCAGATTAATGCATGCAAGGTAGGACAGGCACACACACAAATATCTACAAAGCAACAGAGTGTTTCTAATTAAAAGAAAATTGTTAATTAGTTGAGCCTCCTCGGTCAGTGCTGGGTGAACAAGAGCCTCATACCTGCCTGTTGCTGCGGGAGTGCTTGAAAAAATATAATGAACCCTGCTTGGTTTGCAGAATTTTGGGAAAGGTGCTGAGCTGGAGAACATAAGTCATGAATAGTAGCAATGCCACTTGTTATTGTGTGGTAAAGAAGGACGTTTTCACAGCTGGAATAAAACACCAGAATTTGGGAAATCTGGGTATACTGCCCAGCCGGGTGCTGAACAGCTCTTCACTTGTGCATCAAGCCACGGGGTGAGTAGTGTGTTCTGTTTCTTGGCAGGAAGGTGATGGAGCCAGACCTACAAAAGCTTTGTCTCAAGCCATTGTAATAGTACAGCTGCTTTTTTGGTAGCTCTCCGCTGCCTTGGCAGACTCCCTCTCGCTGGATTTTAAAAGTGTTTTGCCTCTGTCGTGTTTTGAATTTTTTTTCCCTTTAGGATCCATACCTTCTCTTCTAGGCTCTCCCAGCCGCAGTGTTTCCTAGTCAAGCGAATTCATCACTGATTCACAGTGGAAACTGCCAGTTTGGTGGGGTTTATGTTTTGAGTTAGTTTTCTAAGTCTGGCAGCATCCAAACACAAAGACAGGGAGAAATGACTCGTCTGTTACTTAATTTAATGCTTGTTTTGGGAAATCTAAATCCAAATGTGTATGGGACTCATATTAGGACTCCAGTGCTGGATTTTATTTTTCTTTTTGTCATTGTTGGCAGGGCCGAATTCACCTCCAGAATAAGCACAGTCATCGGTCTGTGTGACACTAAGCTCGGTTCTCTGCTTGGACCAGACGGCTTTTGGAGCTGCCCAAAGTGACTGAAAGCTGAAGTGGGCTTTTGCTGCAGCATCTAAATGATTCTGAGGGCTCTAGCGACCCTTACAAAGCCAAAAGTACCTTGCTATCTTCTTTAGTCTCTCACAAACATGCTGAGTCCTGCTTTAGAGGGCTGAGCTCTCCGGAAACATCGGGTGGGAGCAGCTTTGGCTGTAGCCCTCATAGCAAGAGTGGGGGACACAGCTCTGACTCAAAGACCAAGCCATTTGGTGACAGTGACAGAACCTTTTTGTCTCCTAGACTTCTCTGGAGATCCCAGACTAGCCAGATTCCCCATGAGGGTTTATGCTTGTGTGAGGAAACTTCTTAGAAATAACTGTAGAATTCAGCCTTTTTTAGTAGGCTGGAAGGTGGCAGCTCAATTGACCTTGCCAAACTTTAACCAACAGTAAGAGAGCAGGGCCCGAGCTGCCATAGCCTGTGAGTCTGTATTATTTCTAATAAAAGAGGAAAGATGGGGCTCTGCAGGTGATCTCCTTCCTATTCTGTCTTGCTCCTTCAAACATGTGAGGGCATGGAGGGGTTCAAGGTCCAACCTGAGTATTTGGGTATCTCTGGCATGCAGAGATATGCTTCCTCCATCGCTGTTTCTTTTGAGACATAGAGTCTCTCTGAATGCTTTATTGCTGCTCTGCTTTGTGGAGGATGGCCAAGGGGAGCTACTGGTGCTTTTGTCACCAGTTTCTGTGCTATGGTTGTTAGGAGTGATCTGCTAACAGGCTTTCCATTGACTTTGGGCTTCGCTTTGGACGAGGCTCCGCAGATTTAGGGCACGTGGCCAACTTATGGCTCTTGTTTCAGTGGAACTCAATCTTGGACTACATCCCATAGCAAGCCTGGTGGGTAAACTGGATCTCTGGCTGCAAGCGGAGAAAAAGCGAGAGGGATGGCTAAACTGGATATCTGTGGCTTTTCCTGGGACTTGGTTACGTGCCCAGCTCAGTCCTGCAGCAACCCTGGAAAGCCAAGGGTGTCCTCCTCCTGGGAGCCATTCTCAATGCAGCCCCAGCCATCAGCAGCACCCTGACCATTGTCATCCATGTACGTGCTTGGCAGGGCGATGGGAAGGGGCCGCTTGGACCGGAGGGGCTGAATTTGGCTCTCGTAGCAATCAAGGATTTGGGAGCAGATGACTCAAACAGTGCTGATCCATTCTCTGTGTACATTTTTTTGCTGTGTTATGTTACACTGGGATGGGGGCAGAACCCATTGCCCTCCTCAAGCCTTTACAGTCTTTGAAACATCATCAGGATGGGAAAGGATCCTCTAAGGAACTTCAATTTTCCATAGAATCATAGAAACTGCCTCCAGTTCTGGCTCTGTTTTGCAGGATGCACTTCTTGAATGTGAAGTGCTTACATCTCTTCAAAGCCCTTTCTCCCTGCCTGTTTGCCAAAGGGAAGAATTGATAAATGTTAAATTCAGTAGCAAAATCACCGCAGGCCCCTGGCCATAGAGTTTCCCACAATTTGTGTTACGAGGTGACCCAGATTCTGACGAACCAGAGGCACACAGGGCTGGTTTTGTCCTGTAGTGCTTTTCCTATACAGATGGTGAAGGTGATTTTTTTTCCTCTGACCTAGTGCCTGAGGTAAATAAACTGTAAATAGCTTGGGAGAGCAGGCTGGGATGTGGAGGAGTAAAAAAGGGTGATTTTTATTCTCAAGGGTGTGGAGGAAAACAGGAGGAGAACCATCGAAGCCTAAATTAACGCCCTCTTGCAAACACAGTTTGATCAGACATTATCAGGCTAAATATATGAGCAGTCTGTAAAAGGAGCAGTTTTCCTCCTGTGCTACTGCTCACATGTTACTTAATTAAAACAGCAGGAGCTTAATGTTGCGCTTACTTTTCCGCTATTAGCGGTACTTGTGTTTTTTTGGGAGGGGGCTGCTTTACTGCACATGGCCAATGAGGGTTTGTGTCCATGGTAAGACTTCTGCTTAAAGCCAAAGTAAATATTGAGGTGGTTATAGTTATACCGACATAAGCCCCTATATGAACATTCTTGCTCAAGCTTTTCTAAAATTTAACTTCTATTTATTGGAAATAGGTTTAAATCTGAATGGAAAAAGTTGCCGTGTTACTGGAATAGGTGTGTCCATCTGTAGAGCTGTTCCAGTTGAATTTATTAAGCTTTATCTTCAGAAAAGAGTGGCAGGAATTTAATATATATTTCGTTGTTGTTTTTTCCTTGTCACTCCACCAACCTTAACTGGTTGTGTCGCACAGGCTGTAGGTTGTAAATCTTGCAGGAGACCTTTTTTCTTTAAATTTTAGCCTTTGTTAATCAGCTCTTGAACATGAAGTTGCCTCCCTTTTAGTGCAAAGGTTGTGGATCTAACTGGTCTCTTTTGAGGGAATCCTGCTGTTGAAGCCGTCTCCCCCAATAACTGGTTGCAGGCGGAGTGTGTTGGCTTTGGCTTGAGAGGTGCCTGCAGGGCATCTCCTGAACTTCATCAGGTCCTGCACCTGGGGTGGAAGAACCCTTCACAGGGATGTAGGCTGGGGAGTAACTAATCCACTCCAAAAATGTGATTTACCTCACCTATCAGGAGCATTTTCCAAGGGGAGTCAGCACGGGATGCTGCCAACAGTGTCCTCCATGTGGTGCTTTCTTACCCCTGGTTTATCACACCTACGGTCTCATCCCATGGCCTCGTCTCACTGTACCAGCCCTGTCACAAGCGTTGACAACTCCATCCCTGCATCTCAACCCTTCCTGACTGTCCTCACCCAGGGAAAGGACGCTCAGTTTTCCAGAAACAAGGAGATGTGCACCATGGACAACAGACCACCAGTGACGGTGGTGACATCTGCAGCAGAAATGCCCTTATGAGTCTCCAAAATGGATTTAGAATCCAAGTGGTCCATCTGAGTTAGAACAATGAAGTTTTAACTGTCTGCTCAGCTTCTTGACATCCTACAAACTATTACAGAATGTGTACGATGGGGCATGTCCTGATGTTCCTCTTATGGCTTGAGGAGCTCTCACTGCCAGTGGGAAGTCCTGCTCATATTTTTATTTGCCTGTTTTTTCCTGTGCGGGGGTTGTTATTTCAAAAAAGGGAGGAAAAAAAGAAGTGTCTGTTTTTCCATACAGTGATAACGCAAATACCATAGCTGCTATTTTTTTTCCGGGGGGATAGGTGGACTGGTTCAGATATTAAAATAGGAGTAAGCGCAAATTTTGTTTGATCTTAAATGTTAATTGTTCAGAGACTAATAGTGATAATTACTTTTCAGAATAGCTTGAGTCATTTGTTGGGTTTTTTTTAAAATTGTGTTGTTTTTGAGGCTCCAAGCTGGAAAAACAAAGGTTTGCCAATGTGCTGGTCGTAGGGCATGTTTCGTCCAGGGTGTGACAAATTTTACTGCCTTTGAGAACTCTTGGGCTTAGAAATGCTGCTGGGTGGGTGGTCCCGGAGACTTGAGTTAGGTATTTGCGCCAGTTTTGTCTCATCAATGTCCTTGTTAAAGGTCTACTGGGCTGTGAATTTACCTTTTAAATAACACCACCATTACAGCTTGGGCAGTAAAATGCCATTTTTCTTCTGGCAGTTTCCTTGTGGGTAGATGTAGAGATTCCTGTGTCTCACGTCTGTCTGGGGGTTGTCAGGTGTTGGGGTCTTCTGGGGTGGATTGTGTGAAGAGCATGCTGCCCTACCAGGAGCAGGATGGAGAACCCCGGGTGTATGGGATCTGGTTGTCCCCACTGATCTTACACAAGGATAGAAGGTCTGGGATGGGGCCTGATGAGAGAAACGGGCATGTACACCAGACTCTAGGATTTGTAGGCTTACTTTAAGGGTTTGCAAGATCTTTAAGACTGGCCTGGGCCTGGCAAAGAGGTGGTAAAACACCAGCCAGAGAGGTGGTGGATGAACCATCCCTGGAGACATCCCAGGCCAGGCTGGACGGGCTCTGAGCAACCTGAGCTGCTGAAGATGTCCCTGTCATGGCAGGGGTGGCACTGGGGGAGCTTTGAAGGTCCCTTCCAACCCAAACTGTTCTGTGATTTTATGACACAACAAGGGAAACAACATCTCCCCAGAAAATCAGTCAGGCTGAGGCTGCTTATGGTTCTCTCATGCCCATAGTTAAAAATCCCCATGTAACAGCTTCTTTGGCATCTGTGTGAGGGGAATTGTCTTACAGTGCAGCAGAGGTTCTGACTGCTCCAACCCCAAGTTCTCTCTTAATCTTACTTTAGTTCTCCCCACGGTCACCCTGTTGCAGACAAAGCTTTAGAAGCAATAAAAAAAACCCCAAAACAACAAAAAACCATCTGCATCTGGCCTTGTAAATATTTCCAAGCAGACTTGGCTTCCAGGAAACAATTCCCATAAGGAAAGCCCAGGAAATCTCATACGCACAGGATCAGGGCTGTGAGGAGCCTCTGAAATCAATTTGCTCAAACAAAGAATTAACTACATCAGCGCTGTAATTTCTGAGGGGATAGTTTGTTCCCACCAATGCTGATTGAGACACCAGCTAATGCAGCTGTTCAAGATTAATGAAAGTGAGTAAGCCACTGGGAAGGAACACTGGTGTTTAGAAATATTCTTGGCTCTGCTCATGCAAAATGGACAGGTTTTTCAAAGAGCAGAATCAGCTCAAATTTAGGTGCCCAGCACCACTGATTTTTCAATGGGCACATTGAAGATGGACCCATACCACGTTACCAAGGGTCCCCCAAAATAGGAACATCTGCAAAGCTCTCCATCTCCGTACCAAGCTGGCAGAAGAACGAGCACAAGGCTCCCACCAGACACCCGGTATTGGAGTGAAAGGCAGACCCAGTTTATCGCACCCAGTGGCTTACTTTTTTAATTTAGTGGTGTGTTTTGTTCTGTTTTTTAATGTTTTTTCTCCCCAAAAAAGTGAGAACCATGCCCTGTAAGTACTGGTAAGCACACAGCGCTTACCTCCCAGCCCGAGATTTCATCCTCAGGTAGATCTTACAGTTCTACATACACAATACTGAGATTTTCAGAATGGAAAAAGTAGGTTTTGCGATCAGGAAAGAAAACCTAATACCTCTCTGCATCTTCCTTTACCTTCCCTTGACCCTCACCTCCTTTCCAAGATTAAAGGTCCAAAGCTTGTCAGTATTACTGCAGACCAACATCTGTTTTGTGACAGTTCTGGTATGGATGGACAGACTTATTTTCCTTCAAAGTAGGCAACAAATAGTGGCATATTTATTTCACTATTATTTATCTCAGCATTACCCCACCCTGCAGAGAACAGGCTTAGCTGAACACAGCCAGGTTATGGGGTTGAGACAGTGTCCTGGTTTTGTTAAAAACAAGTTTCTCTTTTAGTGAATTTGCCTGTCAGCTAAAGCCTTCATGTCAGCTGCATTTTCCTGGAGAACCCAACACATGTTTTGGTTAAACCCAGCAAGGGAATGCAAACTTATTGATAAGCACGGATGGACATCTCGCGAGGGGGGCAATGAGAAAACTGATGACCGAGAGACTGACCAACGGTGAATAACATTCCGTTCACGTGAATACTTCATATAAAAGTGGGAGATCACGAGGATCTCGCCCCTTTTCCCTTTTTTCCCTCATGGCCGACATTAGGAGAGGACCTTGCTGGTCGTCCCTGCGAACGGAGGCCAGTGAGAGACTGAATCCAGCTCCGGTTGGCTGCAGAGCCTAATCCAGGACTTTGGGTGCTGGCTCTGCAGTTGCTGAGACTTACAAGATGGGTTTTGTATATTTTGTATTATTTTCTCTATTTTATCAGTAGCATCAGTAAAACATCTTGAACTTTTCCAACTCTCTTCTCTCTGTCCTTCTTTCCCTCCCATTCGCCTGCCCAGAGTGGGAAGGGGGGAGAGGGAGGGGCAAAAGGGGGAAGTGGGGGGGAGAGGAGGTTGACAACACATCTGCCAGGGTTTGATTGTCACCCCGCAATCTTAACCCTCGACAGGGACAAAAGGGGTCCCCAGGATGTCACAATGGGCCCTGGGGACAAGGGGGGGTCCTCGGACGTCACAACAGACCCTGGGGACAAAGGGGGTACACACGGTGTCAATAGTGGCCCTGGGGACAATGGGGGGTCCTGGGATGCCACAAGGGACCCTGGGGACAAAGGGGGCTCTCCAGGATATCACAATGGGCTCCGGTGACAAAGGGGTCCCCAGGATGTCACAATGGGCCCTGGGGACAAAGGGGGGTCCCCTGAATGTCACAATGGGCTCTGGGGACAAAGTGGGGTCCTGGGTTGTCACAAAGGGCCCCAGTGACAAAGGGAGTCCCCAGGATGTCAAAATAGGCCCTGGGGACAACGGGGGGTCCTGGGACGTCACAGTGGGCCATGGGGACAAACGGGGTCCCAAGGATGTCACAATGGCCCCTGGGGACAAAGGGGGGTCCTGGGATGTCACACTGGGCCCTGGAGACAAGGGGGGGTCCCCAAGATGTCACAATAGGCCCTGGAGACAAAGAGAGGTCCCCTGAAATTCACAACGGGCCCTGGCGACAAGCGGGGTCCCCACGGTGTCACAATGGACCCTGGGGACAAAGGGGGTCCCCATAGTGCCACAATGGGCTCTGGGGACAAACGGGGTCCCCAGGATATCACAATGGACCCTGGGGACAAAGGGGGTCCCCATGGTGTCACAATGGGCTCTGTGGACAAGGGGGGTCCCCAGGATGTTCACAATGGACCCTGGGGACAATGGGGGGTCCTGGGATGTCACAATGGGCCTTGGAGACAACGGGGATCCACATAGTGCCACAATGGGCCCTGGGGACAAACGGGGTCCCCAGGATGTCACAAGGGGCCCTGGGGACAAAGGGGGGTCTCCTGAATGTCACAATTGGCTCTGGGGACAAGGGGGATCCCCAAGATGTCACAATGGGCCCTGGGGACAACGGGGAGTCCTTGGACATCACAATGGACCCTGGGGACAAAGGGCGTCCTCAGGATGTCACAATGGGCCCTGGGGACCAAGGGGGCTCCCCAGAATTTCACAATGGGCTCTGCGGACAAAGGGGGTCCCCAGGATGTCACAATGGGCCCTGGGGACAAGAGGGGATCCTGGGATGTCGCAATCGGCCCTGGGGACAAAGAGGGGTCCCCTCAATGTCCCAATGGGTCTTGGGGACAAAGTGGGGTCCTGGGATGTCACAATGGTCCCCAATGACAAAGCGGGTCCCCAGGATGTCACAATGGGTCCTGGGGACAAAGGAGGTCCCCAAGATGTCACAATGGGCCCTGGGGACAAAGGGCGTCCTCATGATGTCAAAATGGACCCTTGGGACAATGTGGGGTCCTGGGATGTCACAATGGGCACTGGGGACAAAGAGGGGTCCCCTGAATGTCACAATGGGCCCTTAGGACAATGGGGGGTCCTGGGATGTTCACAATGAGCCCTGCAGACAAGGGTGGTACCCACGGTGTCACAATGGGACCTGGGGAAAAGGGGGTCCTCAGGATGTTACAATGGGCCCTGGGCACAACGGGGGGTCCCCATAGTGTCACAATGGGTCCCCAGTGACAAGTGGGGTCCCCACGGTGCCACGATGGGCCCTGGGGACAAGGGGGGGTCCCCATGGTGTCACAAAGGGCCCTGGGGTCAAAGGGGGTTCCCAGGACATTACAATGGGCTCTGGGGACAATGGGGATCCTGGGACACCACAATGAGCCCTGGGGACAAGGGGGGGTCCTGGGATGTTGCAATGGACCGTGGGGACAAAGGGGGGTCCTGGGATGTCACAATGGGCCCTGGAGACAAAGAGGGGGTCCCCAAAATTTCACAATGGGCCCTGGGAACAATAGGGAGTCCTGGGACGTCACAATGGGCCCTGGAGACAAGGGGGGGTCCCCTGGATGTCACAATAGGCCCTGGAGACAAAAAGGGGTCCCCTGAATGTCACTATGGGCCCTGAGGACAAGCAGGGTCTCCACGGTGTCACAATGGGCCCTGGGGACAAAGAGAGCTCCCCAGGAAATCACAATGGGCGCTGGGGATAAAAGGAGGGGTCCCCAGGATGTTCACAATGGGCCCTGGGGACAATGGGGGGTCCTGGGTTGTCACAATGGGCCCTGGGAACAAAGGGGGCTCCCCAGGATATCACAATGGACTCTGGTGACAAAGGGGTCCCCAGGATGTCACAACAGGACTTGGGGACAAGGGGTGTCCCACCCTGTCACAATGGGCGTTGGGGACAATGGGGGGTCCTGGGATGTCACAATGGCCCCTGGGGACAAAGGGGGGTCCCCAGGAGGTCACAATGGGCCCTGGGGACAACGGGGCGTCCTGGGACGTCACAATGGGCCATGGGGACAAACGGGGTCCCAAGGATGTCACAATGGCCCCTGGGAACAAAGGGGGTCCCCATGGTGTCAATATGGGCCCTGGGGACAAAGGGGGTCCCCAGGATGTCACAATGGGCCCTGGGGACAATCGGGGGTACTGGGATGTCACAATGGGCCCTGGGGACAAAGGGGTCCCCAGGATGTCACAATTGGCCCTGGGGACAAGGGGTGTCCCACCCTGTCACAATGGACCCTGTGGACAAAGGGGGTCCCCACGATGTCACAATGGGGCCTGGGGACAAAGGGGATTCCCAGGACCTCACAATGGGCTCTGGGGAGAATGGGCATTCCTGGAATGTCAAAATGGGCCCTGGAGAGAAAGGGAGGTCCCCAGGATGTCACAATGGGCCCTGGAGACAATGGGGGGTTTTGGGATGTCAGGATGGGCTCTGAGGACAAGGGGACGTCCCCATGGTGTCACAATGGGTCCCCAGTGAGAAGGGGGGTCCCCATGGTGTCACAATTGGCCCTGGGGACTAAGTGGGGTCCTGGGATGTCACAATGGGACCTGGGGACAAAGGGGGTCCCCACGGTGTCACAATGGGCCCTGGAGACAATGGGGGATCCTTTGATGTCACAAGGGGCCCTGGAGACAAGGGGGGGTCCCCAGGATGTCACAATGGGCCTTGGGAGAAAAGGGGGGTCCTGGGATGTCACAATGAGCCCTGCGGACAAGGGAGGTACCCACGGTGTCACAATGGGACCTGGGGAAAAGGGGGTCCCCAGGATGTTACAATGGGCCCTGGGCACAACGGGGGGTCCCCATAGTGTCACAATGGGTCCCCAGTGACAAGTGGGGTCCCCACGGTGCCACGATGGGCCCTGGGGACAAGGGGGGGTCCCCATGGTGTCACAAAGGGCCCTGGGGTCAAAGGGGATTCCCAGGACATCACAATGGGCTCTGGGGACAATGGGGATCCTGGGACATCAAAATGAGTCCTGGGGACAAGGGGGAGTCCTGGGACGTCACAATGGGCCCTGGGGACAAAGAGGGGGTCCCCAGGATTTCGCAATGGGCCCTGGTAACAATAGGGAGTCCTGGGACGTCACAATGGGCCCTGGAGACAAGGGGGGTCCCCAGGATGTCACAATAGGCCCTGGGGACAAAGAGAGCTCCCCAGGATATCACAATGGGCCCTGGGGAAAAAGAGGGGTCCCCAGAATGTCACAATGGGCCCTGGGGACAACGGGGGCTCCTGGGATGTCACAATGGGCCCTGGGGACAACGGGGGATCCTGGGATGTCACAATGGGCCCTGGGGATAAAGGGGGTCCCCATGGTGTCACAACACACTGGGGACAATGGGGGGTCCCCAGGATGTCACAATGGCCCCTGGGGACAAGAGGGGTCCCCACGGTGTCACAACGGGCACTGGGGACAATGGGGGGTCCTGGGATGTCACAATGGGCCCTGAGGAAAAAGAATGGTCCCTAGGATGTCATAATGGGCCCTGGGGACAAAGCGGGGTCCTGGTATGTCACAATGGGCCCCAGTGACAAAGGGGGTCCCCATGGTGCCACAATGGGTCCTTCGGCCAATAGGGGTCCCCAGAATGTCACAATGGGCCCTGGGGACAAAGGGGGTCCCGACGGTGTCACAATGGGCCCTGGGGATAAAGGGCATGCCCAGGATGTCACAATGGGCCTTGGGGACAAAGAGGGGTCCTGGGATGTCAAAATGGGCCCCAGTGACAAATTGGGTCCCCATGGGGTCACAATGGGCCCTGGGGACAAAGGGGGGTGCTAGGACATAACAATGGGCCCTGGGGACAAAGAGGGGTACCCAGGATGTTAACAATGGGCTCTGGAGACAATGGGGGGTCCTGGGATGTCACAAGGTGCTCTGGGGACAAATGGGGGATCCCCATGGTGTCACAATGGGCCCTGGGGACAAGGGGGGGTCCCCAGGATGTCACAATGGGCCCTGGGCCCTGGGGACAAAGAGGGTCCCCATGGTGCCGCAATGGTCCCTGGGGACAAATGGGGTCCCAGGGATGTCACAATGGCCCCTGGGCACAAAGTGGGGTCCTGGGATGTCACAATGGGTCCTGGGGACAAAGGGGGTCCTAATGGTGCCACGACGGGTCCTGGGGACAAAAGGGTTCCCCAGGATGTCACAATGGGCCCTGGGGACAGAGGGGGTTCTCACGGTGTCACAACGGTCCCTAGGGACAAATGGGGGGTCCTCTCGGTGCCATGATGGGGCCTGGGGACAAGGGGGTCCCCAGGATGTCATAATGGGTCCTGGGGACAAATTGGGGTCCTGGAATGTCACAATGGGCCCCAGTGACAAAGGGGGTCCCCACGGTGCCACAATGGGCCTTGGGGACAAAGGGAGTCCCCAGAACGCCACAATGGGTCCTGGGGACAAGAGGGATCCCCAGGATGTCACAATGGGCACTGGGGACAAAGGGGGGTTCCCCATGGTGTCACAATGGACCCAAGTGCCAATACGCATCCCCACAGTGCCACTATGGGCCCTGGAGACAAGGGGGTCCCCCGGATGTCACAATGGGCCCTGGGGACAAAGGGGTTCCCCAGGATGTCACAATGGGCCCTGGGGACAAGGGGGGTCCCCAAGATGTCACGATGGGCCCTGGGGACAACGAGGCGTCCTGGGACGTCACAATGAGCCCTGGGGACAAAGGGTGGTCCCCATGATGTCACAATGGACCCTGGGGACAAAGGGGAGTCCTGGGATGTCACAATGCGCCACAGGGACAAATGGAGTCCCCATGGCATCACAATGGGCCCTGGGGACAAAGGGGGTCCCAATCGTGCCACGATGGGCCGTGGGGAGAATAGGGTGCCCAGGATGCCACAATGGACCCTGGGGACAGACGGGGTCCCCACGGTGTCACAAAGGTCCCTGGGGACAAAGCGGGGGTCCCCTCGGTGCCACGATGGGCCCTGGGGACAAGGGGGTCCCCAGGATGTCACAATGGGTCCTGGGGACAAAGGGGGTCCCCAGGATGTCACAATGGCCCCTGGGGACAAGAGGGGTCCCCACGGTGTCACAATAGGCACTGGGGATAAAGGGCATCCCCAGGATGTCACAATGGGCCCCAGTGACAAAGGGGGTCCCCATTGTGCCACAATGGGCTCTAGGGACAAAGGGGGTCCCAATCGTGCCACGACGGGCCGTGGGGAGAATAGGGTCCCCAGGATGTCACAATTGGCCCTGGGGACAGACGGGGTCCCCACAGTGTCACAGTGGTCCCTAGGGACAAAGGGGGGGTCCCCTCGGTGCCACGATGGGCCCTGGGACAAGGGGGTCCCCAGGATGTCACAACGGGCCCTGGGGACAAATGGGGTCCTGGGATGTCACAATGTGTTCTGGGAACAAAGGCGGTCCCCAGGATGTCATAATGGCCCCTGGGGACAAGAGGGGTCCCCACAGTGTCACAATAGGCACTGGGGACAAGGGGGGTCCCGATGGTGTCACAATGGGCCCTGGGGATAAAGGGCATCCCCAGAATGTCACAATGTGCCCCAGTGACAAAGGGGGTCCCCATGGTGGCACAATGGGCCCTGGGGACAAAGGGGGGACCCCAGAATGCCAGAATGGGCCCTGGGGACATTTGGGGTCCCCAGAATGTCACAATGGGCCTTGGGGACAACGGGGGATCCTGAGACCTCACAATGGGCCCTGGGACCAAAGGGGGTCCCCATGGTGTCACAACACCCTGGGGACAATGAGGGGTCCCCCGGATGTCACAATGGCCCCCGGGGACAAGAGGGGTCCACACGGTGTCACAATGGGCACTGGGGACAATGAGGGTCCCCATGGTGCCGCAATGGTCCTTGGGGACAAATGGGGTTCCCAGGATATCACAATGGGCCCTGGGGACAGAGGGGGCCCCACGATGTCACAATGGTCCCTGGGGACAAAGGGGGGGTCCCCTCGGTGCCACGATGGGCCCTGGGGACAACGGGGGATCCTGAGACGTCACAAGGGCCCTGGGGACAAAGGGGGTCCCCATGGTGTCACAACACCCTGGGGATAATGGGGGGTCCCCAGGATGTCACAATGGCCCCTGGGGACAAGAGGGGTCCCCACGGTGTCACAATGGGCACTGGGGACTATTGGGGGTCCTGGTATGTCACAGTGGGTCCCAATGACAAAGGGGGTCCCCATGGTGCCACAATGGGCCCTGGGGCCAATAGGGGTGCCCTGGATGTCACAATGGGCCCTGGGGATAAAGGGGGGTCCTGGGATGTCAAAATGGGCCCCAGTGACAAATGGGGTCCCCATGGTGTTCACAATGGTCCCTGGGGAAAAAGAGGGGTCCTAGGACATCACAACGGGCCCTGGGGACAAAGAGGGGTCCCCAGGATGTCACAATGGGCTCTGGGGACAATGGGGGGTCCTGGGATGTCACAATGTGCTCTGGGGACAAAGGGGGAGTCCCCATGGTGTCACAATGGCCCCGGGGGACGAAGGGGGGTCCCCAGGATGTCACAATGGGGTCTTGGGACAAAGGGGGTCCCCAGGATGTCACAATGGTCCCTGGGGGCAAAGTGGGGTCCTGGGATGTCACAATGGGCCCTGGGGACAATGGGGGTCCCTTAATTGTCACAATCAGCCCTGGGGACAAAGGGGGTCCCCATGGTGTCACAATGGACCCTGAGGACAAAGTGGGGTCCTGGAATGCCACAATGGGTCCTGAGGACAATGGGGGTCCCCATAGTGCCACAATGGGCCCTGGGGACAAAGTGGGTCCTGAGACGTCACAATGAGCCCTGGGGAAAAGGCGGGGTTCCCAGGATTTCACAATGGGCCCTGGGGATAAGGGGGGTGTCACAATGGGACATGGGGACAATGGGGGGTTCTGACATGTCACAATGGTCCCCAGTGACAAAGGGGTTCCCCATGGTGCCACAATGAGCTCTGGGGATAAAGGGGGTCCCCAGGATGTCACAATGGGCCCTGGGGACAAAGGGGGGTCCCCAGGATGTCACAATTGGTCCTGGGGACAATGGGAGGTCCTGGGATGTCACAATGGGCCCTGGGGACAAAGGGGGTCCCAGGATGTCACAATGGGCCCTGGGGAAAAAGTGGGGGCCCCATGGTATCACAATGGGTCCTCAGTAACAAGGGGGGTCCCCATGGTGTCAGTATGGGCCCTGGGGACAAGGGGTTCCCCAGGATGTCACAATGGGCCCTGGGGACAATGGGGGGTCCCCATGGTTTCACAATGGGTCTCCAGTGACAAGGGGGGCCCCATCCTGTCACAATGGGCCCTGGGGACAATGGGGGGTCCTGGGATGTCACAATGGGCCCTGAGGACAAGGGGGGTCCCAACCCTGTCACAATGGGCCCTGGGAAAAAAGGGGTTTCCCAGGATGTCACAATGGGCCCTGAGGACAAGGCAGGGTCCCCATGGTGTCACAATGGGCTCTGGGGACAAAGTGGGGTCCTGGGATATCATAATGGGCACTGGGGACAAGAGGGGTCCTGGAACGTCACAGTGGATGCTGGGGACAAGGGGGGGTCCCCAGGATGCCTTTGAGGTGCAAGGTTTGGAGGTGCAAGGTTTGGGAGGGAATTCTTTGGGGTGCAGGGTTTGGGGGCAGGTTTAGGGGTGTAGGGTATAGGACGGAAGGATTTGGGAATGCAGGGTTTGGGGTGCAGGTTTCGGGGTTCAGGAAGGTAGGGAGGGCAGGATTAGGGGGTGCAAGGTTTCAGTTGTAGGGTTTAGGGGTGCAGAGTTTGGTGGGGCCGAATTTGGGGGTGCAGGATTTGGGGTGCAGGGTTTGGGAAGACAGGATCGGGGTGGGGGATTTGGGGGTGCAGGATTGAGGGGCAGGGTTTTGGTGCAGGGCTTGGGGTCAGGATCTGGGGTGCAGGATTTTGGGTGCCGTGTTTGCGGGGCAGGTTTGGGGTGATCACTGCTGATCCGCACACACTCGCTGTCTCTGGTATTCACCTCCACTCCTGCTCCTCCACCTCCCCACTGTTCTCTCCATCTCCTCTCTTCTCGTTCCCACCACACTCTGCACACAGACCCGACCACTGAGAATGTTCCAGAACACGCTGATCCAAACCCCGCTGGGACCTCCAGGCTCCATGGCAATGTGAAAATGGAGTGTGCCACAGAATCCCTTTGGGTGTCAAACACCTTGAAGGTGTCCAAGCACAACCCCCCGGCACTGCCCACGGCCCTCAGGAGCTCCTGTGGAAACCCCTCCAGGGATGGCGGCTCCAGCCCTGCCCTGGGCAGCCCGTTCAGTGCCCGACAGCCCTCGCTGGGAGGAACAGCTCCCAGGCTCCAGCCAGAAGCTCACCCGGTACCGCTGGGGCCGTCTCCTCCCCTCCTGCCGCTCGTTCCCGGGCAGAGTCCCCGAAGCCCGCTCTCCGGGCGCTCTGCGGGCGGCTCCTGGCCCGGCCGCCCCCCGCACTCCCGCTCTGGCTCCGCCCCAAGGCTCAGGCGGGAACGGCCGCTGCGGCCCGCCCGGCCAATCGCAGCTCGCCGCCTCAGCCTCGCGCGCCGCCGGCCGGTGGCCCCGCCCCCTCATCCCCCATCCCCTCAGGAGGAGCCGCACCCGCTGGTGCTGAGCGCGGAGCTGCTGGCGCCGCTCGGAGAGGCTCCAGGGGACACCCCCAAAGGCAATGGAGCCCTGCCCTGTTGGGCAGAGGGGGAGGACCTGAGACAGCCCCTGCCCTGTCGCTGTCGGGCACCGCTAGGGGACCGAAAAGATGACGAGGGTTGGAGGCGAGTTCCAGTTCGGCGCCACGGGCATCCTGGGAAAAATAGGCAGGCTGACCCAGAAAGGTACAGCGACCGAGAAGAGCTTAGCTGAGAGAAAATCACTGAAAGAGACCCGGTCTGGTTTGTGACAAAACCAGGACACCCCCAAATTGTGTACTTTGCCCAAAAAATGGGCCCCAAAAATGCTTTTTCCCCATAAAAATGGGTTCCCCGCAAAACTGAGCGTTTTCCCCCAAAAATGGACCTCAAGTATTGGAAGTATTGGTTTTTTCCCAAAACAATGGGTCTTGTTCCCTCCAGAATGGGTACTACCCCACGAAAAATGGGACTGAAAATGGGTGTTTCATTCCAAAAATGTGTCCAAAAAATGGTGTTTACCCACAAAATGTGGGCCCAAAAGTTGTTTTTCCCCCCCCAAAAAAATGAGTGCACCCAAAACTGTGTGTACCCCGAAAATGGGTCCAAAGATGGGTGTTTCTCCCCAAATATGGCCCTAAAATTGGGGTTTTCCCCAAAATATGCACTTGTTTCTAATAAAAAAATGTGTTTCCCCCAAAAAAATGGATCAAAAAATGAGTGTTTCCCCCAAAAAGGTTATAAATTTTTTTGCAAGATTTGCCAAGTTTGGGCAAAATTACGGATTTTCTTGTCAAGATTTGTAGATTTTGGCGCAAAATTGCAAGGTTTTGGGGCAAGATTTGCAATTGGGGGGAAATTAGTATTTTGAGGCAAGATTTGCGCATTTTTTGGTTAAATTACAAATTTATTTGTGAGAGTTTGGAAGATTTGCAATTTCTTTTTGGCAAAACTGCTCAGTTTGGGGGCGTTATTGTGCAAGATGATGAGAGAGGTTCTCCTGCCCCCCTGCTCTGCCCTGGGGAGACCACCCCTGGAATGTTGTGTCCAGTTCTCCCTCAGCTCCAGAAGGACAGGGAACTGCTGGAGAGAGCCCAGCGCAGCCACCAAGATGCTGGAGGGAGTGGAGCATCTCCCGTGTGAGGAAAGGCTGAGGGAGCTGGGGCTCTGGAGCTGGAGAAGAGGAGACTGAGGGGGGACTCATTCCTGGGGATCAATATGGAAAGGGGGGTGTCCCGGAGGCACCCCAGGTTCGTTTAAGGGACAACAGGGTCCAAAACAACTTCTGTTAAACCGGTGAGAAACAGGGTTTTAGCATCCAAAAGTGACTCGAATACAGGTTCGGATACCAGTTGAGGAAAATGATGAAGGGGCAGCAACCAATACGACAGGCGGTGCACAGAGTGCATGCACGTGGCTTCACCAAAACAGTGCCGGAGCCGTCCCTGAGTCCGGGAGGAGTCCGCACTTGCCTGAACACGGTGTGGGGTTATTTTGAAGAGATACACGTGCTGTAGTGAGTACGGAAAGTGCACACTCGCGATTCTGCGAGGGTAAATTTACAATACACTCGCAATCCTGCGAGGGTTAATACACGTGCAGATGTGCACGGAAAGTTACACGTGCTTGTGCGGAAGCAGGGGAGGAAAATACACCCGCGATTGTGCGAGGAAATAATTGATACACGTGCTTGTGTTAAGCACGGAAAGTACGCGTGCAAATGTGCATGGTGTTACAGACGATCACGATAAACAGCACGCACTCGTCGGAATAAATTGCTTAGAATTTATTGCAGCAAGCGGGCAAAAGAGCGCTGGGCGGCCGGGGAGCCTGCGCTGCACCACGGCGCCTTTCCAGGAGCGGCCAGCTTGGTTACATGTGGCAAAGGATTACGTATTCATGGTTATTCCAGGAACGCCTATACACATTCATAACTTTTCCTCGAAAAGGCCGTTCTTATTAAAATGAGTTCCAAGGAATTATATCTATAGTCTTCAGCTCTGGCTCCTTCCTGTTGCGCCTGCGCAGTGTCTGCGGGTGGTCACGGGCGGGGGTCTTTTGGATGAAGGCTGCGGTCCGTTCTTTTGTGCATTTCTTATCTTTGGCCTAGCACGCTGGGTTTGGCCAGGGCTCCAAGGCCTTGAGCTGGTTTTCCTCCCGCTTTGTGCTGAAGGCCCCCTTATCCCGTTCACACAAGGATGCAACTGGGCCCTTCTCTCTGTCAGTCTCTTCCTGAATGTTCTGCAGGGTACGCTAAATTAGGCTTTTACACGTATCTGTGGAACAAGTTTTTTACAAAGACTACATACAGGTTGCATTGTTTAATGGCAGCATATACTAATATCACACGCTCAGGTTTCACAGCCGCTGATAACATATCCATTTAGACCGGTTTGATCAACAAATATATCGTTAAGTCTATTACAGTCCCTAACCCCAGGAAAAATACACCCACGTGTTTAGAGAGAAATTATCTTACGGATATACGCTTGCCTGAATCTGGCAAGGAATTCTTCAAGAAAATCCACAGGTCCACAAGGCAGAAAGGCCGGGGCACTGCCTGTGCGGCCCCAGGGATGGGTCCCCAGCTTGGTGACCTGCAAACCACGTTTTTGTGCAGACGGGGAGGAATGGGGACTGAATCATTGTTAGGGAGGACGAGACAGGAGGGTGCTGGGGACCCGGAGGGTTCTGAGAAAAGGATTGTCAGCGTTGTGGCGATGAGGAACGATTCACACAGACGCAGACGGGGCGCACAGGCACAGGGTTCTTGTTGGCAGCAAGAGCAGAGCCGGGCAGAGCTGAGCTCTCTTTTATTAACGGTTCTCCATTTATAGATTTACAGGGATGAGCTTGGGCTAAGAGGTTAGACAAATGACTTTGTTCAATAATTGTTATTCTAAACACACCACACTCCTATTGTGACTGGTTTCAGTCACGTTCCCATGCGTATCTTGTGGGCGGCATTCCGACCCACTCGTTCACACGCCCAGGCCCAGCATTCACACATCGCACACACGGGGGTGGTTTTCTGACCCGAGATATCGTTCTCACCGGTCTGGGCCATCACGTCTTACACCCATAGAAAACACTTCCGTGTAATCTGTCCAAGGCCCTTTAGCTGGAACCGCACACCCTGCCATTCCCGCAAGAGTTATCGACCCTGAGCCCTTCGACGGCCCGTGGGACCAGGCGGGCGGCCTGGAGCCGGGCGACCTGTGGCACGGAGCGTTAATGAGCCCTAGGGCACCGCGAGTGCTGCTGCATGGACCAGGCCTCTCTCCTGGGAACACCAAGGGAGCAGCGGCCATCCATCACCACCCTGTTTGGTTCGGCAGCCTGAACCCCCTCCCCGAGTTTGGCAACGGCACCCCCCTCAGCACCTTCAGCAAATCAGAGCAGTCCTCTCCATGGCACTGGGAACCGTGAGCAGCGGGAGCTGCAGCGGGACCCGTGTGGGAGCAGGTCCGGTGCTGCCGGGGCCGGTGGGAGAGGGGTGCAGCCGGCTCCAAAGCCGGTGTGAGCAGCCATCGCCTGCCCAAGCTGCGCCAGGCAGGGCAGCCGCGCTCCCCGCTGCAGACACGTTGGGTGAGAGGGGCAGGAAGAAGCGGGGAAGGGTGGAAGGAAGCCCATCGGCGCTTGCAGCCCGGTGTCCCCATGTGGGGACATGGCAGGGGTGGCCTGGGGAAACCCCTCCCGCTCAGGAGACAGTGGGGTGGGGGCAGCTCCCGGAAGCCCCTGCCCACTGCAGAGCCCCTGGCAGGGCCTGGGGGGAGGGTGTGTGCAGCCCCTCTGTGACACGGTCCGGGGTCACAGTGGGACAGCCACACGTCACAGTGGTGACAGCCCCCCTGTCCCTGTCGTGACCAGCGTCTGCCCCACTCACCCGGTGAGGCCGAGTGGACTCCAAGTGCTGAGAGCTGCTCTCGCACCGCTCTGCTCTGGAGTAGCTGCTCTGCAGTGAGGAGGAGAAGGCGGAGAGAGGGAGCAGGACAGCACCAAGGAGGTGAAGGGTGGAGAAGGAGAAGGAGGAGGAGGAAGAGAGAAAAAGAAGGAGGAGGAGGAGGAGGAGAAGGAGAAGAAGGATCAGGAGAAGAAGGAGGAGGAGAAGGACGAGGACAAGGAGAAGCAGTAAAGCCATTGTCCAGCCACTCTCTGCAGTTGTTGACTTGAAGCAGGAGTGGAACTAAGATGGCAAGACAGCTCTTCTTGCAGCCTCACCTGAGCCCAACTATTGAGAAGCTGGAGCGTTACGGTAAGGCCTTCAGGCCCAATTTCACATGTGTGTCTGGGTCAAGGACATCTCTGAAATCAGGCATGGAAACCCGAGGACTGTGGGGGGTGGTTGCTCAGGAGTGGTGAGTGCAAGGAGGGACCTGCTTGACCATCCCAAAGGGCTGAGGGGCTGATGTGGCAGCCAGGGCTCCTGGTTCCCTCCCTGACGTGGCCCCTGCCTTCCTGGGGCAGCCCAGGCAGAAGCCCCTGACCCCAAGGGGCTGCCCTTGCCTGGCGCTGGGCATTGCCCACGCTGAGCTCACGTCTGAATGGAAGAGCTGAAGGTGCTCGTGGGCCACGTGGGCTCTGTGTGTTCAGAGATGTGACCCGGCAAAACTGGCCCCTGCTGGGGAGACACCAGGGCCTGCCCTGAGCCTCCGAGAGCCGCGTGGAGCGCAGCCCCGTGCCCCCGCGGGCAGGGCAGAGCACTGCCGGCTTCCCGTGGGAGTGGGTCACACCCTGGAGAGCTGCACCCGCAAGGAAAGGAGCCCCTTGGAGGCAGCAGGAGGTGTCCCTTGGTTCTTGCCGGGCTGGAGAGAGACCACCTGAAATGCCTGAGTGAAAGATGCATCGCTCCTTGGACAGGAGTGGGCCGAATGGTCTTGAGCTTGCTGCCTCAGAGCATGACGGGTCTTTCCCTTGTTCTTCCAGAGTTCGCTAAGATTTGGGCCAGCACATCGTATCACCTCAGCCTGCAGCTGGCTCTCCACCAGGTGGGCCTCACCTCCTTCTCCCCTCACACCCTGATGAACGCTGATCAAGTCCTGACAGCCCTTTGCCATCGGGTGCAGCTGTTCTTCCCCTCGTTGAAAGCAGGAGCAACGCCCCAGCACAACACTGCAATGCACACAGTGACATGGACACCTTCTCTGTCCATTCAGATGTACAAGAAGGTCCCCCCGTCAGAGTTGCATGTGAAAACCTGGAAGCCCGGGACACATCTGGATTTATTCCAAGCGTGGGAACCCCCTGCCTTCTACCTGATTGAGCCAGAGGGTGTTTGTCAGCTTTCCCTCACCTATTTGGTTCTTCGTAGCTGAAGGGGGGTGCGAGGGAAAAGCGCAGCCCCTGTTTGTGTTCTCCCAAGGAGCCCATCTTGCTCCTTTGTACCTCAGGCCAGGGCAGGGCACTAAGCACCATCAGCCTCCTCTGACAAGTCACCCGTCTGCCCCTCCAAGGCTTCTTCCCATCTGCCATCTCCTCTGTTCCAGGCTGTCCGCGTTCCCGGAATCGGGACTTTTGCGGTTGTCACGAAGCGAGTAGCCCTCAGCGAGCAGGATCTGGTGATCGTGGAGAGACCCGTGTTCCAACCTGAAAAGGCTGTTGCGCAGGACCGTGAGCTCCGCTGTGCTTGCACAGACTTCCCTGGTGAGCAGCGTGAAAGCGGCGCTGGCCTTGAGCAGGGTGGGAGGGGTGCTGTGCTCTCCAGAGGTGACTGAGGGGAGCACCAACCACCCACCGCGGCCCTGCCAAGAGCTCCACTCGACAAAGCCAGCCGGCTGTGGAAGGACCCTACCCAGCTGTTTGTTTTAAAGAATCACCAGAGGACAATGCAGCTAAGAGCGCACTCTCTTTGTCCTGCTTCAACAACAGGGTCCCTCACAGCTTCCTTGGTGTGGTGTCTTCCGGTTCCATGATGCCTCAACTCTTGCTCCCCCTTTCTGCTGCTCTAGACCTCGTCCAGGCAAATGCCGGGGCTCTTCCAGCTCCCTCAGCCTCCTTGCACGGGGGAAAAGCAGGGGAAACCCAGGGGGGAAAGACGGTTCCTTCCAAAAGCCACTGGCGGGACACCTGCGCCTTCTGGTCACTGCTGCCTTTGGGGCAGCTGTTGTGGGACCCCGGGGAGCACCAGGAGCTTGGGGCTGTGTTTGGGGTGCGTTTCTCTCTAAAGACAAAGACAGCACCGAGTGTGGGCTGGCACCCTCCAGCTGCCCTGGGACCTG
This sequence comes from Patagioenas fasciata, assembly GCF_037038585.1. Classification (NCBI taxonomy): domain Eukaryota; kingdom Metazoa; phylum Chordata; class Aves; order Columbiformes; family Columbidae; genus Patagioenas; species Patagioenas fasciata. The sequence goes on from NC_092542.1 coordinate 7,880,808, forward strand.
GCGCCTATCTCCCCACTTTGTCCCGCAGTCACTCTTCTTCCCACCAAGTGCCTAAGACTCTTTGTTTCCCTTTCTGTATCAGAGAAGCCACCGCTGTCTGCTCCGCACCTCGCTTTCCGCTTTAAGAGGAAGGGACAAGCCGAGCGTCTCCTCAGAGGCGCTGGCCCAGCCAGACAGCCCAGCACCAAAGTGTTGCCTGAGGGCCTGGAGGCTGCAGACCTTTGATTGTAGCCTGCCCAGCAGGTCTGCAAGCTCATGTGTTCCTCTTCTCTCGTCTTTCAGGCCACCAAGATTTCGAGCAACTGCCGTATGCTCAGATAGCCTCAGAGAACGCTGTCTCTGAGGGCACCGTGCAGCTCTACATGGAAAGGACCACGCACCTTTTCCATGCCTGCGTAGAGAACGGGCAGAACGTTGCCATCATCTGGAGGGACGTGGGCATGCTGATTGTCCAGGGAAAAGACGTGAGAATGAGATTTTACTTAGACTTTCTGGAAAGGCTGAATGGCTCTGGCAAGATGCTGCAAGCTCTTCTCGAGGTAGGATTTTCACTTTCCCAGCGCCACTCCTGCTGCTTCTGAAATGCTTTCTGGGGGCTGCTTTCCCCTGGCCGGCCATGCCTCGTTCAGCCCCTGGGCTCCTGGAGCTCTAGAGCACAGCAGGCTCTCTGCAGAGCACCTCCCTGGCGTGCAATGGCCCGGCTTTGCAAGAGCCACCCCCAGAGGAGCTGCCCTTTGCGAGAAAAGGCCGGCGTTGATGGCGGGGAGCGCTGCGTGCCCCACTCTGGGGGCCGGGAGCAGAGGCACAGGCAGGGCAAGGCTTGCTGAGCCCAGAGCCCTTGGGCGGCTCTGGCTCTTTGCTGGCGCTGGGCTGAGGCGGAGCGAGCAGCCGGCCCTTCCCAGCGTCCGCTCCTCCCGTCATCCGCCTCTGTCCTCGTTGCAGATGCCGGAGATGAGGGACTCGGTCATCTCACGCCATGACACCGCTGCTTCCCAGACCTCTTCTGGACGTGTTGTCGTCCTGCCATGGTACGTTTGACTTCACTTGAGGAACGGGGGACAGTGGCACGGCTTCTGCATCTGTCCTGCTGTGGGCCTAGAGACGCATTTAGGCAACATTTCCCGCTACGTTTCTCCTGCTCCTTTTCTTTCCTCTCTGGGAGAGACTGCTCTTAGGTCCGGAAACGTTAATCTGCAAGGCTCTACGAGGAACTCGGAGGGCAAGATCAGAATTCAAAGGCGTCTTAGAAAACCAGAGCACTAGATAATACTCTGCTCTCCATGTGCGCGATGAGCAGAGTCATTTCCCCAGCAGCAGCAAGGGGGTTTTGTGGGAGGACGGCCATTCTCAGGGAAGGATGGAGAAACGCGGGCACAGGCTGACGGGGCCTCTCCCGGCACTGGAGCTTCTGCTGCGTCCCTCCGGGTTGGGCTGCGGTGGGAAACAACGTGGTGTCCTTTCTTCAGCCTGCTGCCTTCTTCCTCTGCCAGGTACCAACTTGAGACCGTGCCCAAAGTGCCAGCGCTGATAGACCTGAACGGATGTGTGAAGGGAAAAGGTGATGGCCTGTGGTGTGAACCTGCCCCAGCAGCAAATCTGTGTGCACGGGACCAATGCAGAAACCCCAGAGCCGGGTTCCCTTGAGATAAATGATTCCCCTCCCCAGAATGACTCCTGGACAGCACCAGTATCTGCCATGGAAGCCCCCGTTTCAGCACACGGATGAGAGAAAGCCATGCAAACAGTCTTCCCCAGGGAATAACGGTGCACTGTGGGCATGGGGCGTTGGATGTTAAAACAGTGTCAGAAAAGGCCTAAGACCTCCCAGGAAACATGGCTTTCCCCCAAAGGGGTGAAAAGGACCACCTTCCCCAGTGTTACCACAGCCCCGAGCAGACCCGCACGTCACTCTCCTTGGAACTGGCACACGAGTGGCACCCGGTTCCCAGAACAACACCGAGATGCTGTTCTGAAGAACCGTCTCCTTTCCCGTTTCTAGAGGATGCTGCCGGGAAGCGCCTCCTCCGTCGAGCCAGGCTTCCTCCACATCGGTTACCTGCCCTGACTGTGACGCCGGAGCAGGGTCAGAAAGCCGAGGGGAGTGAGCCTCGCGCCAGGTGAGACACTCGCATAAACGGGTGAGCGTGGCCCCCTGCTCCGGTCTCTGTGGGAGCGAGACGTTTCTCCCGGAAACACCCCACGTGCGCTTTGCCCACGTCCCACTGACTCACGGTTTCTTGCTCATGGCAGTGTCTGCAGCTTCTTGGCAGACTCTGCTGGCACCACCATTTCTTTCTTCCCTTCCGATGTGCAGATCTCTTGAGTAGCCAAGTGCAAAGGCTCGTTCCAGGAGCAGAAGGTCATTTTGGCTTTCCCTTCAGGTTGAAATGAGCCTGGCCTTTCTGTTTGCTGAGAACAGAGTTCTGCAGTTAGTTACTGCAGAGGATTGCCCTGAGTAACCAGGAGCCTCTTCTGCGCTGACGCCTGTCTTACGGAGAGCTCAGTGGCAGGATGGCTTTTCCGTGGGGTCGTGTCCTCCTCCCTTTGACACTGTGTCCCCAGCGCCCAACCTGCCCGTACAGGGCGTAGCGCTATCTCCGGGCACAGGACCCTGTTCCTCTGGGTGCTCCAGCAAGAGAGGGCCGAGACCTGGGCATCCTGGGTTGCAGGGGGGCTGTTGGGCACATCCGAGGCTGACAGCTTGGGGTCTTCTCTGTGCCTGGGGACTTGATCACAAGGCTGTGAGCAGAGCCCGTTCTGCTGCAGAAGCAGGTGCGCCACCTGGAAGCACAGGATGCAGAACCAGCTCCTCCTGCGCTCCTGCCAACACGCCCTGTTGTGTCTTTGCAGGCAGCTACCGGTCATCCAGAGGAGCTGCTTGAAGGAAAAGGAGGAGAAAGGAAAGCTACCGCCTCTGGTTGCCCCCAGAGAAGTGGACTTCATAGCCAGAGCCATTGAGAGGAGAGAAAAGGTACCCGACACCGGATGCTGCAGGAGCACATCTTACTGGACTGTAGAGCAGCGTTGCTCCACACATGCCAGCGCTCACAAGATTCTTCACTGGGTGTTCACGGGACCACTGACCGGTTGCTTTGGTGTTTGCTTGGAGAGAGGCGGGTCACTGTCAGTTGAGAATATACTTGTCACTTCCAGCAGCCTGGAAACACCCCCAGAGCCCTCACGCGGGGCTGTTTCTGTCGGCCCGGTGGCTGCAGGGCTGGTCTGGGCTCGCCAGCTGCCGGCTGGTTTGTAGCCCGGTGCTGGCTGATCTCCCTGGTCATCCCAGACGGGCTCCTCGGTGGAGCCTGCGGGAACCTGGGAGCAAACCAGCGTGGACAGCGAGGCAGAAGAGAAGGGAGGGAAGGGAGGGAAACAGCTCAGCCGTGGCAGGACAGACTGATGCTGCCTGCTATTGCATTTCATTCGGCCTCCAGAATAAACGGGAGAAGAAGAAAGAGGAGAAGCTTCCACAGTATATCCAGAAATTCCTGGAAGGAGAGGAAAAGAAGAAAAAAGAGGCGGCGGTAGGGGAAAAAAGTAAACGGCCGTCAGCCGGAGCAATGACAGCAAAGGCCGAGGCAGAAAAGGAGACACCCGGTGTGGAAGGAGAGGCAGAAAACCCAGAGGAGATGCAGAGGAGCCAGGTACTTGGGATTCCTGCAGAAGAAGAGCACTTTCTCCCGCGGGGCGGCTGAGACCGCAAAGCACCTCTGGCACCCAAGCCGTCACAGCAGCGTTGCTGCAGCAGAGCCGGGCGGGTGATGCTGCCCTCCCTGAGCAAGAAGGGGGACACAGAGTTGCAGTGAAACCCTGGTGACACTCAGAGGTCACCCCAGGGCCTGCTGAGCTCCTTCTCCCGGTTCTCCCCGTCCCCTGTGGTCCATCCAGAAGTGTTCTGGGGTCTGCGTGCTGGGAAGCAGCACCCTCCGGGTGCGGGGCTGTTGTGTGAGAGTCTCCTCCTGTGCAGGAATCCAGCTCCCCCGAGTGCTCCTCAGACAGCTCCCCGAGCAGCGTGGAGTCAGACGAGTCCAGCTGGGACCTGCTGGAGATCAGGACCATTATGGAGGACTGGGAAGAGGCCAGAGAAGAGCCCCCCACAGTCCCTGAGGACAACAGCGTCCCCCCGAAGCGGTACGAGTGTGCCCGCTCCAGCCGAGCCCTGGGGCCGTGGGGGGAGAGCCAGAGGTGGTGGGTACAGGGAGCCAACCCCCGAGCCACGGGGCTGCACAGGGCGCCCGGGGATTTCTGCAGCCACGGGAACGGGCTGGGTTAGACCCCACGGCAGGGGCCAGAGCAGGGGCTTGAAACCCCTCCTGCCTCCAGGGGGCTGTGGGGCAGAATGGGGCCACATAGCTGTGGGGCTGAGTGTGGGAAGAGGCAGGACGGTCCCAGCTGCAGAGTCAGGGAGACTTTGTCCTTGCTGTTGCAGGAGCCTTTCCCCACGGACAGACCGGGCCCTGCGGGAGGTGGTGACCTGCATCCTGGGGCAGGTGGCCCGCAAGAGGAGAGGGGAGAGGGATGAGCAGCTGGATCTGCAGGACAAGCTCCAGTGGTAAATCTCTCCGGACACGGGCAGCGCTTCCTCTCCCGCAGTCCCTTCCTCCTGCTCCCCGCAGCCCCGCGGGAGAGAGCCGCTTCTCCTGGCACCGGCCTCTCGGCAGAGCCGCTCCTGCGGCCGCGGCTGGCGCCCAGCTGGGAGCCCGGCTGGAGCGCGCTCCTGTGCTCACACCACCTCCTCCCGCTGTGTGTCTGCAGCGAGCTGGCCGTGCTGCGCTGGGAACGGTCGGGGAAAGAGGCAGGCAGCAGCCAACACCTGCGGGAAGCTGCACCCCAGGCTGCACCCCCTGCCAAGGCGGGGGAGAGGAGGGCAGGACCGGTACGTCCCCAAGGTTGATGTGGTGGCGTTTGTAATGGCGACGGCGCAACGGTGCGGCCAGGCTGGTCTGGGACAGCAAGCAGCCGGGTTGCTTTCAGCCCCGCGCTCCCTTGGCTCAGGGGTCGTTGCAGAAAGGCTCTGCAGTCGGGACCGTGAGCAAAGCAGGGCTGATGGAGAGGCTGAAAAGAAGGGGCAGGAGGGAGGGGGGCGCTGAAATCCCCCCAGCCCCTGCCAGGGACACCAGCACTGCCTGCTGCTGCATTGCCGTGGTCCTGCAGGTGCAGCCCCGCGTGTGCACGGAGGAGGAAACACGCAAGCTCTGGGAGTCCTTGTGCAGCAAGATAGAGCAGAAGCGCAGCAGTGGCACCGCCAAAGGCCTGGAAAAAAGAGCCAGAGCAATGGGAGGCCCAGGTACCGCAGGCCGTGAAAAACAACTGGGGAAAGAGCATTCCCAGTTGAGTGTTTGCCTTTTGGAGTGCTCGCCTCTGAAAAAGGGGCTGTGGGCCAGCTTCAGGCCAGAGCTGGGCAAAGAGGGTGTTTTCCTGACAGCCCTGGGGGCACGGAGAGCAGCAGGGTGGGACTGCACCCCAGGGACCTGGACCTGCTCTCTCCAGACAGCAGCAGATCCCACCACAGGTGTCCTGACCAGACTTGTTGCTCTGCACCTCTGTGCATACAAGACTGCAGAGCTTTGTACTCAACTCCGCAGCTCTGGAGAGCGGATCTGCTCCACGTCGGCCAGTGCCAGGAGACCGTCTCAGGCGCTGAGGCTCACGAGAGAGACGTCCAGCAAGAGCCTTCTCCGGCGTGACGAGCGCCAGTGCCGGCCAGGCTGCTGGCACCAGCTCTTGCCCCGATCAGTAAAGCCCCCCCTGCAAACCGCTGGGTCTCACGCTGTGGGTGTTTCCTTGGTGGCTGTGAGGCTGCGCTGGGCAGTGGGTGAGCGCTGGGGGGGCAGGGAAAGGCCTGCAGGGAGAGGGCTGGAGCTCCGGCCCTGCTCCAAGGGCAGCCCTCCCCAAGGCTCTGCTGGACCCGCTCGGCTGCGGCCCCGCTCTTGGTGCCCCTGCACCTTGTGGCCCTGGCACTGAGCCTGCTGCAGCTGCACATCCCGGACAGGAGCGGGAGGAGGAGGAGGAGGAGGAGGATGTGAAAAATGCAGTTGTGATTTGTGCTAATGTCAGCAATCAGGACACAGAACCACGGGCACAGTTCCATGCGGTGCTTTATTCCAGCGCTGGGAAACCAGGGGTTCGCACCCAAAGCTTCCAACAGCTGATTCAGACCATACCTTATTATACAAGTCAGTCACATACATATTCATTACACCCCTGACAACCATTAGCATATCCCACACCTATAATAACACAAACTTCCTATCTAAAAGATGCTACAATTATCAGTTATTTTCTACGGTACCAACTTTAAAAGAATATATCGTAAATCTATGTCCACCTTAAGAATAAGGCTCGGTTACAGTTACCTGCCTTGTAAGAATATACCATAAATCTATGTCAGCTTTAAGAACAGAGTTTGGTTACTGATTACAAGAGTTCTATGGCTACAGGGCTGGTTGCCATCCTAATATTAATCCAACTGTAACAGATCCAGCGATATTCAGGGAAGACCCATCCTGTCCTGTTCCATGGAACAAAACCTCTTGTCAGGTTGATTCCCCTCAGCCGCAGGCCCTGCCGGCCGCCCTCACGCATCCCGGGGGCGCCGGGGGCTCCCGCCCCGCGTTGCCCCGCACGCAGCGCTCCCGCAAGGCCCCGCACACCGAGGGAGCGGGGGGAGGAGGCGGCTGCGGGGGGATTCGAACTCGGCACCCGGAGCACAGGGGGGGCGGGGGGGGAGGAGAGGGACGGAGCCCGCTCGGCTCCGGGGAGGCCGCGCGGTGCAGGGGCGGAGGGGGCGTGGCCAAGGAGAGGGGGCGGGGTGATGGGGAGGGGGCGTGGCCACGCAGCGGGATCGCCCGGACGCCTGGGTCTTCTCTCCCGAACTCCTGGGTCCCTTGGGGCACTCCTGGGTCCCCCCCGAACTACTGGGTCCTTAGGGGTACCCCTGGGTCCCCCCCGAACTCCTGGGTCCCCTCTCCAGGACTCCTGGGTCCCTTTCCCGAATTCCTGGGTCCCTCCCCAACTACTGGGTCCTTAGGGGTACTCCTGGGTCCCTCCTGAACTAAATCCCCACCTGAACTCCTGGGTCCCTTTCCCGAACTCCTGGGTCCCTTTCCCGAACGCCTGGGTCCCTTTCCCGAACGCCTGGGTCCCTTTCCCGAACGCCTGGGTCCCCTTTCCCGAACGCCTGGGTCCCCTTTCCTGAACGCCTGGGTCCCCTTTCCTGAACGCCTGGGTCCCCTTTCCTGAACTCCTGCGCCCCTTTCCCGAACTCCTGCGCCCCTCCTGACCTGAATCCCCGCCTGAACTCCTGGGTCCCTTTCCCGGACGCCTGGGTCCGCATTCCTGAAAACCTGGGTCCCTCCTGAGCTGAATCCCTGCCCAAACTCCTGGGTCCGCACTCCCGAACTCCTGGGTCCCCTCTCCAGGACTCCTGGGTCTCTTGGGGCACTCCTGGGTCCCTCCCCAACTACTGGGTCCTTAGGGGTACTCCTGGGTCCCTCCTGAACTGAATCCCCACCCGAACGCCTGGGTCCTCTCTCCCGAACTCCTGGGTCCCTTTCCCAAACGCCTGGGTCCCTTTCCCAACTACTGGGTCCTTCGGGGCGCTCCTGGGTCCCTCCTGAACTGAATCCCCGCCTGAACTCCTGGGTCTGATAGAGGGCACGAACATTTTAAGGGTTAACAAAACATAATTGGGTGCCCACTAACGAGCCAACACTTTAAGGCTGAGCCACACGAGCCCTTAGTTCAGAGCTTTAGGTGAACTCATGGTAAGGAAACCAGAACCCAGCAGTGCCAGGATCAGGAGTTTTACGGCACCAGCTGTGAACTCGAGGGGACGAGAGAACCGAGATTTACAGCAAAAAGGGGGCGCCAGGCTGGGTTCAACCGACCTGGAGCTTGGGTCCCAGTCCATTCAACACAAGGAGCCAAATGTGAGGAAGCTGAAGGAGCCTTCATCCAAAGAGCCCTCCTCCAGAGCACCAGGTGGCGCCGCGCAGGCGAACAGGGGGCGTCCAGGCGGAGACTACGGCAGTGATGAGCGGGAAAGGTTCTGGATGTGTGCGGGCGCTCCGGGGTCGTTGGGACATGAGCACCTCGCTGTATTTAAACGCAGCTCCTGCCGCTCGGAGCGGCGCACGAGGGGTGGAACCATCGCTCCCCTTGCGCCCGACGGCGAAACGAACGCAGCTGCTCTGGAGCCCTGCGGGGTGTGGAGGTTCATGGCTCCGGAGGCTGTAAAGTTGTTTCTGCGCCTCCATTCCCCTCATGCCCCCCCATTCCCTTCACACCGACCCCCAATCCACCCCCCACTCCGACCCCCAGCTCCCCCCCCACCCCGACCCCCCAATTTCCCCCTCAATCACCGATCCCCAATCCCCCCCACTGGACCCTAATTCCCCCTCGCACCGACCCCCAACGCCCCCCACACCAACCCCTAATGCCCCTCACATCGACCCCCAAATCCTCCCCACACTGACCCCTCAAATCCTCCCCAGACCGACCCCCAACTTCCCCCCCACACCAAGCCCCAATTCCCCCCACACTGACCCCCAATGTCCCCCCCCACACCAGACCCCAATTCCCCCCTACACTGACCCCCCAATTCCCCCCTCAAACACCGACCCCCAATGCCCCCCCCGGACCCTAATTCCCCCTCGCACCGACCCCCAATGCCCCCCCACACACCGACCCCCAGTTCCTGCCCCCCACACCAACCCCTAATGCCCCTCACATCGACCCCCAAATCCTCCCCACACTGACCCCTCAAATCCTCCCCAGACCGAGCCCCAACTTTTCCCCCACACCGAGCCCCAATTCCCCCCACACTGACCCCCAATGCCCCCCCCACGCCAGACCCCAATTCCCCCCCACACCGACCCCAATTCCCCCCACACTGATCCCCAATGCGCCCCCCCACACCGACCCCCAATTCCCCCCACACTGATCCCCAATGCCCCCCCCTCACACCGACCCTGATTCCTCCCCAGACTGACCCCCAATGCCCCCTCACACCGACCCCCAAGGCCCCCCCTGCACTGATCCCCCCCCACCGACCCCCCAATTCCCCCCTCAATCATCGACCCCCAATCCCCCCCACTGGACCCTAATTCCCCCTCGCACCGACCCCCAACGCCCCCCACACACCGACCCCCAGTTCCTGCCCCCCACACCAACCCCTAATGCCCCTCACATCGACCCCCAAATCCTCCCCACACTGACCCCTCAAATCCTCCCCAGACCAACCCCCAACTTCCCCCCCCACCGACCCCCAATTCCCCCTCACACCGACCCCCCAAGCCCCCCCCACCGACCCCCAATTCCCCCCACACTGACCCCCAATGTCCCGCTCACACCGACCCCCCGTTTCTCCCCCACAACAGACCCCAGTTCCTCCCCCACACCGCCCCCCAATTCCCCCTCACACACCGACCCCAAATCCCCACCCCCACACTGCCCCCCAAATCCCCCCCTCACACCAACACCCAATGCCCCCCCTCACACCGACCCCCAATGTCCCCCCCCGATCCCCCGATGCCCCTCACACCGACCCCAATTCCTCCCCCCACACCGACCCCCAATGCCCCTCACGCCGACCCCCAGTTCCCCTCACAACCTCCACCAAAACGGCGGCGCCTCCCTCTCCTCCCTCCCGCCTTTTCCCGCCACACACCCCCGGCACGTGACGCCGGCGAGGGGGCGTGGCGGGCGGGGAGGGGCGTGGCCGGTGGGGATGGGGCGTGGCCGCGGCGCCGGCGGGCGGGAAGCGCCGTGGCGGGAAACGCCGAGTGAGGAGATCGCGTCCCCTCGGGTCCTTCGTGTCCCTTCATGTCCCCTCGTGTCCCTTCATGTCCCCTCGCGTCCCTCGGGTCCCCTCATCGTCCCCTCGTGTCCCCTCATCGTCCCCTCGTGTCCCTCGTGTCCCCTCATCTCCTCAGCACCCCCGCTGGAGCCCCCCCGTCCCTCCCCTCCAGGAGAGACCCCGGGGCTGGGGCGGATCCGCCATCAATCCCCCCACAGACTTTTTCCCTCTTTCCTCCCCCTTTTCCCTCTTTTCCCTCTTTCCCTCTTTATCCCTGTTTCCCCCCTTTTTCTCCCTTTTTCCCTCTTTCCCCCCCTTTTCCCTCTTTCCCCCTTTATCCCTCTTTTCCCTCTTTCCGCCCTTTTTCCCTCTTTTCCCCTTTATCCCTTTTTTCCCTCTTTCCGCCCTTTTTGCTCTTTCCCCCTTTATCCCTCTTTTCCCTCTTCCCCCCCTTTTCCCTCTTTCCCCTTTATCCCTCTTTGCCCCCTTTTTCCCCTCTTTTTCCTCTTTCCCCCTCTTTCCCTCTTTTCCCTCTTCCCCCTTTTTCCCTTTCCCCCCTTTTTCCCTCTTTTTCCTCTTTCCCCCCTTTTCTCCCCTTTTCCCTCTTCCCTCTTTTCCCTTCTTTCCCCCCTTTCCCTCTTCCCCCCTTTATCCCTGTTTCTCCCCTTTTGCCTCTTTCCTCGCTTTTTCCCCCTTTTCCCTCTTTCCCCCCTTTTCCCCTCTTTCCCCCGTTTTTCCCTCTTTTCCCTTTCCCCCCTTTTCCCTCTTCCCCGTTTCCCTCTCCCGTTTTCCCGTCCCTCCTCCCATTCCCATGCAGCCCAACCCCTTCCCCCCTTTTCCCCAGAGCAGTTTTCATACAGATCCCCCCTTTCCCCCCAGCCCCGAACCCCCGGGGGTTTCTCAGCATCAGCAGCCACTTCACTCCCCCCCAATTTAACTCTTTGTGTCCCTTTTCCAGGCTCTTTGGGAGCCCGGGTGTCCTGGGGCCGCTCTGGTTTTTGCTCCGGGGTGTTTGGAGCCCGGTGACCATGGACCTGTTTCCCTTGGGCGACGAGCTGCGTGGCTTTGCCCAGAGCCCCGGGCTGCTCTGCGGGGAAGTGCTGGACCTGAGCCTGGAGCCCAACCTGAGCCTGGAGCCCGACCTGAGCCCAGAGCCCGACCTGAGCCTGGAGCCCAACCTGAGCCTGGAGCCCAGTCTGAGCCTGGAGCCCAGTCTGAGCCTGGAGCCCGACCTGAGCCTGGAGCCCGACCTGGAGCCCAACCTGAGCCTGGAGCCCGACCTGGAGCCCAACGTGAGCCTGGAGCCTGACCTGGAGCCCAACGTGAGCCTGGAGCCTGACCTGGAGCCCAACCTGAGCCTGGAGCCTGACCTGGAGCCCAACTTGAGCCTTGAGCTCAGTATTTGCTAATGATCAGTATTTACTAATGATGGTCAGTATTTATTAATGATGATCAGTATTTATTAATGGTGATCAGTAATTATTAATAACGGCTAGTATTTATTAGTGATGATCAGTATTTATTAATGATGGTCAGTATTTATTAATGATGATCAGTATTTATTAGTGGTGATCAGTAATTATTAATAACGGTCAGTATTTATTAATGACGATCAGAATTTATTAATGATGGTCAGTATTTATTAATGATGATCAGTATTTATTAATGGTGATCAGTAATTATTAATAACGGCTAGTATTTATTAGTGACGATCAGTATTTATTAATGATGGTCAGTATTTATTAATGATGATCAGTATTTATTAGTGGTGATCAGTAATTATTAATAACGGTCAGTATTTATTAATGACAATCAGAATTTATTAATGATGGTCAGTATTTATTAATGACAATCAGTATTTATTAATGATGGTCAGTATTTATTAAGGACAATCAGCATTTATTAATGATGGTCAGTATTTATTAATGATGATCAGCATTATTAATAAGGATCAATATTTATTAATGGTGATCAGTATTTGTTAATAACAATCAGTATTTATTAGTGATGGTCAGTATTTATTAATGGTGATCAGTATTTATTAATGATGGTCAGTATTTATTAAGGACGATCAGTATTTATTAATGGTGATCAGTAATTATTAATAACGGTCAGTATTTATTAATGACGATCAGTAGTTATTAATGATGGCCAGTATTTATTAAGGACAATCAGCATTTATTAATGATGGTCAGTATTTATTCATGACAATCAGCATTATTAATAAGGATTGATATTTATTAATGGTGATCAGCATTTATTAATAACGATCAGTATTTATTAGTGATGGTCAGTATTTATTAATGGCGATCAGTATGTATTAATGGTGGTCAGTATTTATTAGTAACGATCGGTATTTATTAATGACAATCAGTATTTATTAATGACGGTCAGTATTTATTAATAACGATTGGTATTTATTAATGATGATCAGTATTTATTAATGATGGCCAGTATTTATTAATGATGATCAGCATTATGAATAAGGATCAATATTTATTAATGGTGATCAGCATTTATTAATAAGGATCAGTATTTATTAATGATGGTCAGTATTTATTAATGGCGATCAGTATTTATTAATGATGGCCAGTATTTATTAATGGCTGGAAGGACCATTCAGCCAGCCAGCCACAGTCCAGGAGGTTCCTCCAGTGCATTGATGATCACTTCCTCATGCAGATGGTGGAGGAGCCGACCAGGAGAGGTGCACTGCTGGATCTCATCCTCACTGACAAAGAGGGTCTGGTCGAAGCAGTAAAGGTCGAGGGCTGCCTGGGTTGCAGTGACCACGAGAGGGTGGAGTTCAGTATCTCGTGTGGCAGGAACAGAACAGCAAGTAGAATTGCAACCCTGGACTTTGGCAGGGCTAATTTCGGCCTTTTCAAGCAATTGCTGGGGGCAATCCCATGGGCAAGACTGCTTGAAGGAAAAGGGGCCCAAGAGAGCTGGATTGCATTCAGAGATTGCTTCTTCCATGCTCAGGATCAGAGCATCCCCACACGTAGGAAGTCGAGGAAGGGAGCCAGAAGGCCTGTGTGGTTGAATAGGGATCTGTTGGGTATGCTCAAGCAGAAGAGGCGAGTTTACAGGTCATGGAAGCAGGGGCTGGCCACTTGGGAGGAATATAAGGCTGCTGTTAGAGGATGCAGGAAGGCAGCTAGGGTAGCCAAGGCCTCCTTAGAATTACAGCTGGCGAGAGGGGTCAAGGACAGCAAGAAGAACTTTTCCAAATACACAGCAGATAAAACTAATACCAGAGGCAATGTAGGCCCACTGATGAATGAGGTGGGTGCCCTGGTGGCAGAAGACACAGAGAAGGCAGAATTGCTGAATGCCGCCTTTGTCTCTGTCTACTCCGCTGGAGGCTGTCCTGGGGAGCCCTGTACCCCTGAGACCCCGGATGAAGCCAGGTTAATGGAGGAGTTTGCTTTAGTCGATGAGGACTGGGTTAGGGAACAATTAAATAGTCTGGACATCCATAAATCCCTGGGTCCAGATGGGATGCATCCGCGGGTGCTGAGGGAGCTGGCTGAAGTCATTGCTGGACCGCTCTCCATCATTTTTGCCAAGTCTTGGGAAACGGGAGAGGTGCCCGAGGATTGGAGGAAAGCAAATGTCACTGCAGGCTTCAAAAAGGGCAAGAATGAGGACCCGGGTAATTATAGACCGGTCAGCCTCACCTCTGTCCCTGGGAAAGTAATGGAACAGCTTATCCTTGGTGCCATCTGAAGGCACATCAGGGATAAGAGGGTCATTAGGGGCAGTCAGCATGGCTTCACCAAGGGTAAGTCATGCTTGACCAACCTCATAGCCTTTTATGAGAATGTACCAAGGTGGATGGATGATGGCAGAGCGGTGGATGTGGGCTACCTTGACTTCAGTAAAGCCTTTGACACAGTCTGCACAGCATCCTCACAGCTAAATTGAGGAGGTGTGGTCTGGACAATAGAGTAGTGAGGTGGGTTGCAAACTGGCTTAAAGAGAGAAGCCAGAGAGTGGCGGTCAATGGTGCGGAGTCCAGTTGGAGGCCAGTATCTAGTGGAGTGCCTCAGGGGTCAGTACTGGGGCCAATATTATTCAATATATTCATTAATGATTTAGACGAGGGAATTGAGTGTACGATCAGCAAGTTTGCTGATGACACCAAGCTGGGAGGAGTGGCTGACACTGGAAGCTGTGCCGCCATCCAGAGACCTGGACAGGCTGGAGAGCTGGGCGGGGGATAACCTGATGGAATTTAACAAGGGAAAGTGTAGAGTCCTGCATCTGGGCAGGAACAACCCCAGGGTCAGTATAGGTTGGGGAATGACCTATTAGAGAGCAGTGTAGGGGAAAGGGACCTGGGGGTCCTGGTGGACAACAGGATGACCATGAGCCAGCACTGGGCCCTTGTGGCCAGGAAGGCCAATGGTACCTGGGGTGTATTAGAGGAGGGGTGGTCAGTAGGTCAGAGAGGTCCTCCATCCTCTCTACTCCACCCTGGTTAGACCACACCTGGAATATTGTGTCCAGTTGTGGTCCCTCAGTTCCAGAAGGACAGGGAACTGCTGGAGAGGGTCCAGCATAGGGCAACAAAGATGCTGAAGGGAGTGGAGCATCTCCCTTATGGAGAAAGGCTGAGGGAGCTGGGGCTCTTTAGTTTGGAGAAGAGGAGACTGAGGGGTGACCTCATTAATATTTATAAATATATAAAGGGTGAGTGCCACGAGGATGGAGCCGGGCTCTTCTCAGTGGCAAACAATGATAGGACAAGGGGCAATGGGATCAAGCTGGAACACAAGAGGTTCCACTTAAATTTGAGAAAGAACTTCTTCTCAGTGAGGGTGACAGAGCACTGGCCCAGGCTGCCCAGGGAGGTTGTGGAGTCTCCTTCCCTGCAGACGTTCAAACCCGCCTGGACATGTTCCTGTGCGACCTCTCCTAGGCGTTCCTGCTCCAGCAGGGGGATTGGACTGGATGATCTTTTGAGGTCCCTTCCAATCCCAAACACACTGTGATACTGTGATACTGTGAATTCCGTGGCAGGTTCACTCTATCGTTCACTGAATGGGGGAAATACGCCAAGCCCAGTGCTGCTGACCTTCTCTGCAGGTGCCTGTACCCGTTCACGGAGCACACGGTCAGGATTCTTCTCTCCCTGATAACCGTTCGCCCTGGAGTCCCTGTTTAAAGCTCCAGTGGCAAACTTCTCTGATTCCACGTGGGCTTTGCTGTGTTGAGCTGTAGACGTTGTTTATTGTCCATAGCCTTGCAGGTGCTGTTTTGCCTGGACGCAAATTCCTTTCTTCTCGGCGAAGTGCAATACGGGCCTTGTCTTGTAAGTGATCAGTGTAGTTTGGAGTTGCTTTTGGTAGATATGAGCAGAACTTCGCAGCCTAAAATTTTAGCAAATCCAGCTTACCAAGTAACAAAAGCAAAGAGTATATTAAAAATCATATCAGCTTATGTCCCAAAAGAATTGATTATATTTAGTGTGCATCTACTTAAGGTAAATGATTAATATTAAACTTATCTCTGAGTAGCAAAACCATTGCCACACAGCTCACTTATTTAGCAGGGAGAGCTCACAGTGGGCTCATCCAGGCTGTCGTATTTATGGAGTGAAGTGATAGGCTCGCAGTCACGTTGCGCACAGTAAGAAAAGTGTTTCTGAGACTCATGCGCTCACAAATTACCAGCGCTCATCTGCTCTTCTGCTTCCCCGTGGGTCTCCTGGCAGGAGTTCTTGGCCTGGTTACGGCTCAGCCCCTTCCCTCCTCTGGAGCCTGGACCAAACTGCTCTGGTTTGGCTGGGGGTGACTGGGGGATCGAGTGCATCTGCCACCCCTGGCAGCCCAGAGAGAACTGAGCCAGCCAACGGGATCCTTTCCACAACATCCTCATAGGCACCTGGAGCAAGGAGCGTGGCATTGAGTGTGTCTGTGACACCCCCATCATGCACCAGCTGCTGGGAACATGGAGCGGTGCAGCAGACTGTTCAAGACTCTGCTCAGAGCAATGGGTGCTGGAGCTTTTAGAAACTGGGATGGAAACTCAACAGCCAGGTGCCCAGGGCTGAGCTGGGCTGTGCCTCCCAGGGGACATCCTGACCCTCCCTGCCCTGGGTCACAGTGGGGCCCTTTGTGACGTCACCTGGTGACACCCATGCCCCGCATGTGCTCAGCGCCACTGTGACCCCAGCCCACACTGTCCGGCAGGACGGTGACGGGACAGGGTGCGAGCACGGAGCTGGCGAGAGCCCCGAGCGTAGCCCACGTCTGTCGATCGGAGAATCTTCTTGGTTGGAAGCGACCCTTGAGATCATCGAGCCCAACCACAACCCGGCTCTGCTGCCCCGGCAGACTTGGAGCCCGGAGCTCCTGAGCTCAGCTCCCGTCTTTCCCCGACGAGGAGCACACGGGCGCATCCCACACCTTTCCCCGCTGCCTCTGGCAGAGCTGCAGCACCGAGGCGTTTGCCGAAGCGTCCGCCTTCCCCATCCTTAGTCCTTCCCTTTGACCGAAACATGGCGGAGAGACCCCCCCTCCGACCCAGGCTGGCCTGGCAGGAGAGACCCCCCAGCCGCCCCCGGGTGGCCTGGCAGGAGAAGGCTGGGGGTCCCCAGGAGGCCAGATCTCCAGCGCAGCCCAACCAGGTGGATGCGGCCCAGCCACCGCAGATGGGTGAGTGAGGGGCCCTGATTGCCTGGGCGGGGGGGGCCCAGCGATCGCTCCCCGCTCCACACCAGGATCACGACTCCCCACACGCTGGCAGGGGGTTCCCATGGGTGGTGATGATGCTGCCTGAAGCCCAGGGCTGCTCCGAGCTGGGCGCCGGCCCCAGCACAGCCCCTGCGGGCAGAGGGGACCCAGCTCCTGCTGCAGGGCACGGGCAGCGAGAGGCAGCTGGGCGGGCAGGAGGCACCGTGCTGCGGGACGGGGACCTTTCCTGCCCGTCTGAACCGAGTTCCTCACCCGCTGCACCGGGGGCTTTCCCCGTCCTGCCTGGCTCCAGCATCGCAGCCCCTCTGCCGGGCACCCTCCAGCCCCACACGCTCGGGGAGGCTGTGCCGGGGCAGCGGGTGTGGGGCTGGACGGGGGCAGAGCTCCTTCTGCCCTGTCCTGCCTGCAGACCCCCTGAGCAGCCCTCCCTGCTCTGCCCCTTTCTCAGATGCCGATTCGCTACGCGCGAATGGATTTCTACGGGGATACGTGGACTCCATCGTGTCCTTCCTCAGCAGCCCAGACAAGGTGACCGCAGCCGCTTTCAAGGCGGCTGAGCCGGCGTCTGCTGGCAGGGGCTCTGCTGCGGGTGCTGGAGGGAGCTGGCTGGGCAGAGCTGCTGCTCCCAGGTCTCTAATGGCGCTGCACCCCATGCTGCGGTGCCGCTGGCCGCGTGTCCCCATCTCACGCTCCCTGTTTGCCTCTCTGCTCCCTGGCTCTAGGAGGAGAGCCACAAGATCGGGTTTCTCATGGACATCCGCGACCTGTGCGACACCAGCAGGCGCCACCGCTCGCCAAGGGGCCTGGATGTCTTCTGCCAGAGATACGAGCTGGCAGAGAAGATCGAGGTGAGGGGACACCCGGCGGCGCTGGGGAAGGGATCGAGGACTCCGGCACCTGTGACAACAGCGCTGGGCAGGGCCGGGGGCTGGTGGCGCTGGGTCCCATCCCGGCTGTGCTCTCAGGTGCTGCTGGCAGAGGAGCCCAGGGCCCAGCTGCGCTCGGCGCTGCGGCAGATCGCCATGCGTGCCATTGCCGAGCTGAGGTACCTGCCCATCCCTCCCGGGGACGCCTGCGCGAGGCCTCGAGGCACCGCTCCAGGTTCCAGCGTGCAACGGGCTGCTCGCTCTCTTTGCAGCGCCGTGGAGAGGGTGCTGGAGGGCAAGGAGACCAGGCTGCTCCAAGCCTGCTTCTCCAGTGTCTTCTTGCTCCCACCAGAAGTGGAGGACGTGGACCGTTACCTCTACTTAGAAGTAAGAGCTGCGTGAGCTCCGGGAGCCCCCGGTCCCTCTGTCTGCTCCCCTACAGCCCCGTGCCGCGATGTGACCAGAGATCCAAGGCAGGGCAGGGTCTCAGCTCTGCTGTCCCACCCTCACCCCTTCGTCCCCTGCCTGTGGGCCTGGCCACGTCCAGTTCCGCAGGCTGCTCTGCCCATAGCGGGTTATTGTCCCCGGGTCTCTCCCGGGCACAGCGCAGCAGCGCCGGAGTCGTCCCTCGGTGCTGGGAGCACACATCAGTCCCCTGGGAGGGAGAGGGGTGGCAGGAAACACGACCACAACCTGTTGTGTTCTTGCAGACCGTGCGGTCCATGGACAACATGCTGGAGGCGTTGCTTCTCAACTCCGGCGCCTCCAGAGCCAGCGAGCTGCTGCACAACATCTTCCAGGTCTGGGGGTGCCGAGTTTGGGCTTCACCAGGGCTGTTCCTCACCCTGGGGGACAGGGTGGCCACTCTGGAGGTGACAGTGCCACCCGTGCCGTGCAGAGAGCGCTGCCGGGAGGGCGCCCACCTCCCCGGGGAACCAGGGCTGCCCTCCAGGCTCTTCCGCAGCGCAGTGGCCGCAGAGGTGGCATCCGCCTTCCTGCCTGGGCACAGGGCTGGCCCGGGGCGTTTGTCCCAAGCCTGCCAGGGACCCCAGGGCGAGAACCTCACTGCAGGCTTTGCTGGAGCCCTGGGGAATCCTTAATGGAGCGGCCAGTCCAGCAGAGGAGTTGAGCGGTGCTGCTTCTGCTGGAGCGGTGGCTGCTCCCAGGGCTCACCAGCAGCTTCTCTCTCCCCAGATGCTCTTGACCTTCGGCAGCTCCGAAAGAGAACACGTGCGGCAGAGGGCCCTGGGGAGGATTGAGGAGCTGAGCTTCGTGTTGGCTGAGAGCCCCACGCTGGGGGTAAGGAGCCAGGCGCCCTCCGGCCAGCCCGTCTGCCCATCCCTGCAGCCCGGAGCAGCCTGCAGCTCTCCCCACGCGGGGCTGCTGCCCACCCAGCTGCTCTGGGAGCCGTGACCGGCACGGCCTGGAAAGCCCTGCCTGCCCACGGAGCCCTGCACACGCGCTTGGGTTCAGGGCTTTGGCAGCGGCTGCCTGCCCTCAGCCCTCCTGCCGTTCGGTCTCCCTCGCCCAGGGCTGGTGCCGCTCTGGGACAGACACACACGGCCCTGAGAGCCATAGGGACACCCAGATCCCAGAGCTGGGGCAGCTGCCGGGGCATCTCCTGCTTTGCCGCAGCACCCACAGCACCGCCGGGCGTCCATGCGGGGCTGCGGGCACCGCCCGGCACGCAGCAGCACCAGGGCGCTCGGTGTGACTTGGCTGCGCTGCCTCCCTTCCTCCCTTAGCCCTTTGCAGAGCACCTCCAGCCTCCCGAGAGAACAGACCTGGTCCTGGTGTTGATCAAGGCGCTGCCCGGCTCCAGCACCTTTGACAAGCAGGCGGCCACAAACCTGCTGGACATGGTGGAGAGAGACTGCGGGTTCTGGCTGGTGGATGTAAGTGGCCTTTGGCTGCACTGCTCTGCCCTTTGGCCCTGCCAGGCCTTGCTCTCCCTCCATCCATCTCTTCCTCCCAAATCCCGGTGAAGCGAAGCCACGTGAAGGCGACAGAGCGGGATGGGAAGGGCAGTGAGGAAACGGCTGCGCTCCAGTGGCAGCACCATCCCGACCTGTGTCCCCTCCAGGTGCCGAAGATCACGAGCTGCATCCACAAAACCCTGGGGTTCATCAGCACCGCGCCGGCCCGGCAGAGAGTGGCGTCCCTAATTGTCCCCATGGCTGACAAGTGCCCTGCGGAGGTGGTGTCCACGCTGCTGACAATCGCACCACCCGGAGACAGGTACTGGCCCCAAAAGCCGTGAGGGCTTGTTCCCTGTGGGGAGAGGGACGCAGAGCCAAGGGATCCTGCGGGACACCCCCGAGGAGCAGGACCCTCCATCCCACTGCGCTTCCCAGCGCCTGGGGTCACCAGGCCCGCAGCAGCCACAGCTGAGCGAGCCAGCCCAGAGCCCCCCACTGCGCTCCTGCCAGCCCCATAGAGCAGCAGCTCAGCCTCTGCTGCTGCCCGGGGCATCCCCAGCGTCCTGCAGCGCTGGCCCGGCCACGCTGCGCTGGCCCGGCTGCCCTGCTGACAGCGCTCTCCTGCAGCACTGCCCTGGCTCTGTGGGAGGTGATGTTCTCCGTGCCCCAGACCCTGCAGAACGTGTTGAAGGAGCTGCTCATCCAACTCCAGGACCGGCACTGTAGGGTCTTACATACATGCTGGGAGGACACGTCCATCCTCCGCTTGGCTGTGAGTCACTGGATAAAGCTCCCGGTGCCCCAGGAGCTGCACGGTGCAGGGAGCCCCACCAGCTCTGCCGGTCGCTCACTGCTGGCTTTGCTTTCAGATGCTGGCCAGCAGTGACCTGCAAGACGAGGAGTTTGCTGCAATGTACCTCGTCATGAGGTTTCTGAGGGAACAAAGTCCAAAGGTGCTCTCCCTGGTGCTCAGGGCCTTGATGACGCTGTCAGAGAGAGAAGAGATGGTGAGTAGGGTCATGCCAAGGGAGCCATGCTGGCAGCCAAGGGGCAGTGGGTTCGGGCTTGGCCTGGGCTGGCAGTGGCTGGGGTGCCTGCTCCAAGGGCCCTCCCTGCCATGGTGGGGCCTGGGGGGCTCTCCAGACATGGACCCGGTGCCAAGAGGGAAACTCTCTTCTTCATCCAGGCCAGAAAAATGAAGGTCATGCTGCCAGACCTGGCGTGGGTCCTGCAGTACGGCAATAACGTCATCAAGACCAAGGCTCTGGTGGTCTTCATAAACGTGATGGCTCAGCTGGAGAGGGAGGAGGCCAGCGCCATCGCCGTGCTGCTGGCAAACCTTCTCCTGCCCTTCTTTGATGACGTAAGGCTGATGTATAACCCTGAGCCTGGTGGGTGAGAACTGGGCAATGACAGCTGCCCTGCAGCCCGGCCACTGGAGCAGGGGCTTCTCCTCTGCTTTCCCCCCGGGGCTCTTGTGGGATGGGTTCTGGTTCTGCAGCCCAGCCCAGCTGCTCCCACAGCTCCTCCCCACCATGGCTGCTGGAGCTGGTGGGGATGCTGGGACGGCACTTTGAGGCACAGGCATTGCTGAACAAGTCTCTTGAGTGGCCCTTCATGCACCCAGGGCCGCAGATCTGGCCACAGCTGCAGTGTGCACAGTGCGCCCTGGAGCGTCCCCCCTCCCATCAGCCGTGCAGGAGCTCCTGCTCCCCGTGGGCAGGGAGCTGCTGGTGCTCAGGTCCTGCTGTGCTGCTCCCTCCCAGGAGCTGAGCCAGCTGAGAGAGAGCTCCATCGGCCTCTTCAGACACCTGATGAAGATGGTGGTGGGGAACGACAAGACAAAGATGAAGAACACGGTGCGACTTGGCCTGCTCCCTCTCTTCTTCCGCATGAGTGACCAAGTGCAGAGCGTGGCCAAGGTGCGGATTTCAAAGCTGAGCGGTGACGCAGGGAAGAGACCCCTGGGTGCTTGGGACCCCTGCTCCCTAACGGCAGAATCACCCCGGGAGCAAAGCCCAGAGGAGGGGGACACCAGGTCTCCTGCCCCAACCGTGGTGCCATCTCCCAGTTTCTGCTGTTCCGTAGGTGGCCAGGGAAGCCCTCCTGGGTGCAGCAGAGCTCCTGAAATGGAAACAGCTCAGACACCTGGTACAGACTCAGCAGACATGGAGGACTGGAGAGAGCTTGGTGAGGACAACCCCCAAGGACCAGGGCCCAAGCTGGATGGGGGCTGCCCCACATGTCTGTGCTGTGGGCTCTGCAGAGGTGCCTCCCCTGCCCTCCTGCAGCCCCGAGCTGCGTCCTTGTTCCCTGAACTCAAGAACAGAGCCCCCAAGGGCTCTTCCCTCTGCCCCACACCCAGCAGGAGGGAGGGCGCTCAGCACCCCTGGGACCCCTCGGTCTGTGTCTCTCAGCCCCACAGGGCTCCTGGCTGGGACACAGGAATGGTCGGAGGGGAAGGGGAACGTGGGTTCCTGGGAGGAGGGGCTGGTCCGGCCAGCTGGGGAGGGACAGGAGGTGCTCACAGCCCTGTGCTCTCTCCAGCTGGAGCGGGACAGGAGCAGGGCTCAAGAGCTCTTGAGCCAGAGCCTGCCGTACCTGAGGGACGCTCAGCCCAGCCTGCGAGAGGCGGCCCTGAGGTTCATCGGTGAGTCCCAGCCCCCGGGTCCCTCCTTGGGCACCGCTGCCCTGGCACCAGGAGCAGCCCTGTGGCTCCAGAGCCCCAGCTGCCCCGGGCAGGCCCTTGGCCTCCCCTCCCAGCCCTGCCCACGCAGGTGGCCGCGGTGGCCGCCTCACTCGGTCCCAGCATCTCGGCTCCTGCTGTCCCCTGGGGTGGGCGCTGCGGAGGGGAGGGAGCAGGGGCTGATGGAGCTCTGTGCCCAGGGCTGGCTGCGCGGCACCTGAGGGACCCAAGCGAGGAGGAGCTGGCTGAGATCTGCAGAGGTGAGCGGGGAGCGCGGTCGGAGGGGACGCCTGGGGGTCTCTGTAGACATGGGAGCTCATCTGGGCTCTGCTTCTTTCCCTTGCAGCCATTCAGCCCCTGGAGGGGGACAGCGACCCCTCCGTCTGCTCCCTGGCAGCTCAGACCGTTGGCATCGTGTGCTCTTCATGGAAGCGGCCGAGGTCTCGATGGAGCCTGCGAGCCCTGTGCTGCTGGCGCTGACCCGGGGCAGGAGCAGCTCTGCTGGGGAACACGGCTGGGGGGCAATAAAGAGCCCTTTGTGAAGCTGGGTTGGATGTCTGCCCTTCCCAAGGAGCCCAGAGCCGCTCTGAGGGCTCCGGTGTGGAGGGGTTGCTGGGAGATGGAGATTTGTTACCAAGAGACCCATAAGTGACCCACAGAGACCCATAAGTGACGCATAGAGACTGATAAGTAACACATAGACACCCATAAATGACCCACAGAGACCCATAAGTCACACAAAGAGACCCATAAGTGACCAACAGAGACCCATAAGTGACCCACAGAGACCCATAAGTGACACATAGAGACCCATAAGTGACACATAGAGACCCATAAGTGACACATAGAGACCCATAAGTCACTCACACAGCCCCATAAGTGACTTAAAGAGACCCCTAAGTGCCCCATAGCGTCTCACCAGTGCCCCATAGAACCCCACAGGTTACTCATGGAGCCTCATAAGTGACTCTTAGTGACCCATAAGTGTCTGTCAGTGACCTCCAAGTGCCCCATAGTCACCCACAAGTTCCCCATACGTCCCCCAAAATTGACCCATAAAGCTCCATAAGTGACCCATAGAGACCCATAGGTGCCCCATAGCATCTCCCCAGTGCCCCATAGAGCCCCATAAGTGACACATATAGCCCCATAAGTGGCCTATAGCGACCCATACATGGCTTTGCGTGATTCACATTGAATCGGAGCGCCGAAGCCCCCCTAAAGACCACCAGAGGACACTGCGCGTGATCAAAGTCGTTCCAAGGTGTTGCAATTGATGTTGCAATCAATGTTGAGTAACTATTTCATATCCTAACGATCCTAATGAATATATGAATATGTCTGTGAATGGACTGTATACATACTGTGCGACTCAAACTGACCGGGGAAGCTTTGGGTGCGAACCCCTGGTTTCCCAGCGCTGGAATAAAGCACCGCATGGCACTGCGCCCGTGGCTCCGGGTCCTGATCGCTGACACTAAGATGTTCAAGGTTTACAGACAGAACCAAATGAGGCACGGACTCTGAACCTGGAAAAGGGAAAAAGGTGGTTAAGTTCTGTGTAAAAAGTTATGAAACGTGTTTATGGAGTTATATTGACAGAGGCAACAAACATCTTAAGGGTTAAGCAACTACATAGTAAGGGCCTACTAACGAGCTAACATTCTAAGCCACATAATTAATATCTAGTTTAGAGCTGTATGTACCCAATCGTGCTAAACAAGCAGGACTGTGTCAAATGCCGAGATCAGAAGTTTTACGGCACCAGCTGCAACCTTGAGGAGACGAGATCGCCAAGATTTCCAGCACAAAGGGGGCGCCAGGCCGGGTTCAACCGCCTTGGCCGCTTGGGTCCCAGCCCGTTCCTCACAATGAGCCAAAGGGGCAAAGCCCACTGTGAGGAGGCTGAGGAGCCTTCACCCAAAGACCCCAAGGACCCCTCCTCAAATGCACCCAGTGCCACTGCGCAGGAGAACAGGGGGCTCAGGGCTGTGGAAAGGGATCTGAGATCACCTCATGAATATGCACAGCTCTGGGGTCATTATGAATATGAACACTCACTGTAATTAACACACTTCCTGTTGTTAAAGGTGTGCGTGTTGGGCCGAGCGAATCCCCCGCGCACCCCGCGCTGTTTCGCTTGTGCTCTCATGAACACGCGTTTAAAGAACACAATTAAAGAATTGGATTAAACAGCAGCGAGAGCCCGCAACGGGCGACGGCGCCACCTCGGGGCTGCGCGGGGGCTGCACTGCGCAGGCGCGGAGCCGTCTCGGGGAGGGGAGGGACTTCCCGCTGGAAGCGGCACAGCCAATGGGCATCAGGAGGCCGCCTCCAGGCCAATGGCGGCTCGGGACGGGTGCTGAGGGACGGTGACGAGCCGGCTGTGTGGCCAATGGCGGTGCCGGGGGCGTGGCCAGGCAGCCCGCCCCGGGAGCAGCGGCCCGGCCGTGGCGGTTCGTCCCCTGCTGCCGCCGGAGCGCCGCTGCCACGGGCGGGTCCTGCGGCTGCAGCGGCTGCGGGGGCGGGCGGGGGGCCCGGGGCTGCGGCCCCGCTGGCCGGGGCCGGGCGGTCGCCGTGTTGCCCCCGGGCGGTCGCCGTGTTGCCCTCTGGCGGCAGTGGGGGGGTCCCGCTGGTCGCCCCCGCAGTTCCGCGGTTGAAAATCCTCCTCACAAGGCGCTGGGACCGCGATCGCCGCCAGTTCGGTCCCGGGTGAGCGGCGGGGCCGGATTTGGTTGTTGCGGGGGGTTGTGGGGGGCGCGGGGCGGGTCTGGGGGTGCAGGGGAGCTGTGGGGGTTGGGGTGCAGCCGGCAGGAGGGACCAGGTTTGGGGGGCCCTGGGTCCCTTTGCGGGGGAGGGGAGGCCCTGCTGACCCTGCCTCCCCCAGCAAATCCCCCTGCGGGGCTCCCCCCGCCCCCCCGATCGGTCCCCGCCCCCCGCTACTCCCTCAAGTCCCCCTGAACCTCAATGCCCCTTTTTGACCCCAAAACAGCCCCAAATGTGCCCCCCAATGTCCCTTTAACACACCCTCCCCCCAGCCCCCCCGCACCGAGGCCTCCAGTGTATAAATTAAATGTGTAACATTAAACGCGACATTTGAGCGTTAACTAAAAAACAACAAATGTTGAAGTTTCGTTGAGGTTTTTGTTGAATTTTGGTTTCACGGAAGGGAGCGTTGTTGGAAATTTACTGGGATTAATGTTTTGCTTTAAAAACTTTTTGTATCTCAGAAGTGACCTGAACAGTTTGATAAAGAACATTTCAAATTAAATTAATTTCCCATTAAATTTCTTGGGATTAAACGTCCGTCAGAGGCAGTGGTGCTTAAACCCCACTGCATTGGTCCCTCTCCGCATTCAAAATCCATAATTAAACAGTTAAATATTTCCCGTAATTAAACCCCTGTGATCTACATTCTGTAGTTTAAAGATGCGGTGACTGAGCGGTTGAACAGCCGATATCGCTCTGAGCGCGTGGCTCAATCTCTTGATTCATCTCAGTTCATCCCCACCAACCCCGTCGCCGTTCATGGGAACGTACCCGGGTGGATGGAGGGGGCGGGCGGTGGGTGTGGGCTCCCTGGGCTTCAGCAAAGCCTCTGACACCGTCTGCACAGCATCCGCACAGCTGAGCTGGGGAGGGGTGCTCTGGGCAGTGGGGAGTGGGGGGTGCAAACTGGCTGAGAGGGAGAAGCCAGAGAGTGGTGGTCAATGGGCAGAGTCCGGTTGAGGCCTGGATCCAGTGCAGGGCCTCAGGGGCCAATATTATTCAATATATTCGTTAACGATTCGGATGAGGGAATTGAGTGACTGTCAGCAGGTTTGCTGGGGACACCAAGCTGGGAGGAGTGGGTGACCCTGGAAGCTGTGCTGCCATCAGAGACCTGGACAGGCTGGAGAGCTGGGGGGGGATAACCTGGTGAGATTTAACAAGGGGAAGTGCAGAGTCCTGCATCTGGGCAGGAACAACCCCAGGTTCCAGTATAGGTTGGGGAATGAGCTGTTAGAGAGCAGTGTAGGGGAAAGGGACCTGGGGGTCCTGGGGACAGCAGGGTGACCATGAGCCAGCACTGGGCCCTTGTGGCCAGGAAGCCAATGGTACCTGGGGTGGGTTAGAAGGGGGTGGTCAGTAGGTCAGAGAGGTTCTCCTGCCCCTCTGCTCTGCCCTGGGGAGACCACACCTGGAATATTGTGTCCAGTTGTGGCCCCTCAGTTCCAGAAGGACAGGGAACTGCTGCAGAGAGTCCAGCGCAGCCACCAAGATGCTGAAGGGAGTGGAGCATCTCCCGTGTGAGGAAAGGCTGAGGGAGCTGGGGCTCTTTAGTTTGGAGAAGAGGAGACTGAGGGGTGACCTTATTAATGTTTATAAATATATAAAGGGTGAGTGGCACGAGGATGGAGCCAGGCTCTTCTCAGTGGCAAACAATGATAGGACGAGGGGCAATGGGATCAAGCTGGAACACAAGAGGTTCCACTTAAATTTGAGAAAGAACTTCTTCTCAGTGAGGGTGGCAGAGCCTGGCCCAGGCTGCCCAGGGAGGCTGTGGAGTCTCCTTCCCTGGAGACATTCAAACCCGCCTGGACACCTTCCTGTGGAACCTCTCCTGGGCGTTCCTGCTCCGGGGGGATTGCACTGGATGAGCTTTTGAGGTCCCTTCCAATCCCAAACATACTGTGATGCTGTGATTTCTGTGCTAAATCCTTTCCTTTCCCCCCGTGCCAGTGGGGGGGACCCAGAGGACCCGCCCAGGCCCCCCCAGGTTTGTGGGAGCAGCACTGGGGAGGGGGCGCTTTTTCCCCCAGCTACGAATATAGAGACAATTTGTACAAAAACTCTAAAGTGGGGGGGACGGCAACTCGGGGACCCCCAAACCACCACAGGGGGGTCCACATCACCCCATGCGCCCCATCACTTTTGGGGTGTCAGAGCCCCCCCCCCATGCAGCTGCCCCTCAGGGGTCCTGGGTGGGTTGTGAGGTCCCTGGGGGGCTGGAGGGGAGAAAGGGGGAAACCTGGGTTTGGGGGGGGTCCCACGGGTTCTTGCGAGTGGGTGTGGGGGGGTCTCAGTGGTTTCTGGGATCCCTGGGGGGTCCCTGAGATCAAAAAGAATTTGGAGGCTGGCAGGGAACTTTGTGAGGGGAAGAGTGAAACATCCCTTTTCCCTCTGTTTCACAGCCCCAGCTCAGCCCCAGCTCCTTCTCAGAGGCTCCGTTCAGCAGGGCCTAAAGCAATGAACCAACGATTGGTTTCAGTTCCTTCCTCATGTCCCCCCTGAACCTCCCTCCTGCAGCTGGAAACCAGCACCCTGTGTCCCGTCGGAACAGCCCCGCTCGAAAGCCGCAGGATTACGTGGATCACGTCTCGGCTCAGCGGGGGCCTCGCTTGTGGCCTCTGCTCTGTTGGAGGGAAGAAGGGAGAAGGAAACCATTTCTGTTCTTTGTTCCAAACCAAATGTTTTACCTGGACGTTGGTGCATCTTGAGATGGGCCCTTGAGTCCTCTGCAGCTTCTCAGTCATTCCGAAGTGACCCTTGAACAGTGTTATACCCTGAAAATAAAAGCTTCAGAACAAATGTGAGGCCTTGCTGCTTATTTTAAAAACGTTCTTTAAGCTTCAGTGACTGTTCGCTGCTGCCCTTATCTACGGTCACGCTGAGTAAAGCGATACAGAAAGCTCAATGCATTCACGAGGTGTTGATGTCGACGTCTCATTGTCCGCGTTCTCTCCGAGAAAGCAAAAGTAACTCCAGACACTGATACCGTCCCAGCTCTGGCGCAAGGGGAAGCTGTGGAAACCACCTTCATGCGCCTGATGTCCCTCGTCCCTTCCCGGCCGTTTTGCTGCAGGGCACCAGACGATCGACACCTCTGGGTTGGTCACGGCCGTGATGGGAGCCGAGGGAAAACGGAAAGGGAAGGCTGGATCCCGTGGGAAATGGGGCCAAGAGTCAAGGACCGTGCTGCTGCTGATCCTCTTCGTCACTCGCTGGGAGGAAGGCGCCCGAGGGAAGGGAGAGAACGGCCACTGATGTCCCCCAGCGCGAGGTGGACGACGGTTCCTGGGGCAAAGAGGTGATCGAGGGCACGTGGGAAGGAAAAGATCCCGAAAACACGACGACAGCCCCGAGATGCCACATCCGGCTTCCCCCGAGCTCCCTCCCGGCTGTGCTCCGCACCTTCTCCTTCATCACCAGCACCTCCCGCCCCGCTGATCGCCCAGCTCGGGTCAGGCGGCTGGAGAACGTGGTTCAGGAACACTGGGCAGGACGGAGCCAGCGGGCAGGACGCGGCCAGCAGGCGCTCGCTGCTCTCCTGGACAGGCCGGCACGGAGCCCTGAGGAGCCCCTGGGTCCTGGTGCCGTGCTGGTCACAGCCTCGTGATGCTGCTGGGCGAGCGTCTCATCCTCCCCTGCTGCTCCTCCCATACAGGTATCTTTTTTCTCATTTCCTCCCCTCTTCTTTTCCTTTCCTTCGTCATTTCCCCCTTTTTCTGCCTTATACCCCTCTCAAGTCTCTTTCCCTGCTGTCACCTCTTCTTTCTTCCTCTCTCCTTTCTGTTTTTTGATCCCATCTTCCCTCCTG
Source organism: Patagioenas fasciata (assembly GCF_037038585.1). NCBI lineage: Eukaryota > Metazoa > Chordata > Aves > Columbiformes > Columbidae > Patagioenas > Patagioenas fasciata. The sequence goes on from NC_092542.1 coordinate 7,909,362, forward strand.
TCTTCATCATCCTCTCTCCATCTCCCTCTCCCTTTCCATCTCCTCCTCTCCTCCATAGGTAATTAATATATATCCATATTCACATATTCTATATATTCATATAGAATTCTGTATATCCATGAAATGAATCCATTTCTTGGCTGAGCTGATGGAGTTAGTTCTGTCCTGTCAACCGCAAATCTGAATTCTCAGGACAGGACCAAGTGGGCTGAAAATGCGTTGCCGTGGCGGTCCTGGAGATGTGCCCAACGTGGGACACAATGGGGTCTCCCCGGAGGCTTCGCTTCTCTGCCCTTCCTTCTCTCCCCTGCCCTTCCTTCTCTCCCCTTCCCTCAGAACCCCATTCTGGTTTGGGATGAAGGGACCTCTGGAGATCATCCAGTCCAACCCCCCTGCTCCCACGGGGTCCCAGAGCAGATCACACAGGATCCCAGGGGTCTGAATGTCTCACAGAAGGAGACTCCACACCCGCTCTGGGCAGCCTGGGCCGCGCTCTGGCACCTCCCAGCAAACAAGTTTCTCCTTACGTTCAGATGGAGCCTCCTGTGTTTCAGTCTGTGCCCGCTGCCCCTCACCCCGGCGCTGGGCACCACTGAACAGAGTCTGCTCCATCCTGACACCCACCTGAGATATTGATCCCATTGATCACATCCCTCTCAGCTTCTCTTCTCCAGCTCAACAGCCCCATCTCTCTCAGTCTCTCCTGATCAGAATGATGCTCCAGACCCCTCAGCATCTCTGTGTCCCTCCACTGGACTCCCTCCAGTAACTCCTTGTCCTTCTTCAACTGGGGAGCCCAGAACTGGACCCAGAACTGCAGATGCAGCTTCCCCAGGGTGGAGCAGAGGGGGAGGATTCACCTCTCTCACCTGCTGCTCACACTCTTCTTAATAAATATCCCCCAGGTACCCTCGGCCTCGTGACCACAAGGACACATTGGTGACTTGTGGCCAACCTGATGTCACCCAGAACTCCCAAGTCCTTCTCGCAGAGCTGCTTTCCAGCGGGTCCACCCCCAAACCGTGCTGGTACTGGACCCCTGCTGCCCCAGGAGGGGCCGGTATCGCCCCGGTATCGCGATGGGTGGCACCAACAGCCCCGGTATTGCGATGGGTGGCACCGACAGCCCCGGTATCGCGATGGGTGGCACCAACAGCCCCGGTATCGCGATGGGTGGCACTGACGGCCCCGGTATCGCGATGGGTGGCACCGACAGCCCCGGTATCGCGATGGGTGGCACCGACAGCCCCAGTATCGCGATGGGTGGCACCAACGGCCCCGGTATCGCGATGGGTGGCACCGACAGCCCCGGTATCGCGATGGGTGGCACCGACGGCCCCGGTATCGCGATGGGTGGCACCAACAGCCCCAGTATCGCGATGGGTGGCACCAACGGCCCCGGTATCGCGATGGGTGGCACCAACAGCCCCGGTATTGCGATGGGTGGCACCGACAGCCCCGGTATCGCGATGGGTGGCACCGACAGCCCCGGTATCGCAATAGCGAGCACTGATGGTCCTGGTATCACGACAGGTGGCAACAACAGCGCTGGTATCGTCACAACAGCAGTGACGACGGCCCCAGTATCGTGATGGGCAGCAATGATGGCCCCGGTATCGCGATGGGTGGCACCGACGGCCCCGGTATCACGATGGGTGGCACCGACAGCCCCGGTATCGCGATGGGTGGCACCAACGGCCCCGGTATCGCGATGGGTGGCACCAACAGCCCCAGTATCGCGATGGGTGGCACCAACGGCCCCGGTATCGCGATAGGTGGCACCAACGGCCCCGGTATCGCGATGGGTGGCACCGACAGCCCCGGTATCGCGATGGGTGGCACCAACAGCCCCAGTATCGCGATGGGTGGCACCAACGGCCCCGGTATCGCGATGGGTGGCACCGACAGCCCCGGTATCGCAATAGGGAGCACTGATGGTCCTGGTATTGCGACAGGTGGCAACAACAGCGCTGGTATCGTCACAACAGCAGTGACGACGGCCCCAGTATCGTGATGGGCAGCAATGATGGCCCCGGTATCGCGATGGGTGGCACCGACGGCCCCGGTATTGCGATGGGTGGCACCAACAGCCCTGGTATCGCAATGGGCAGCAACAACGACCCATTCCCCCCTTTCACCAAAGGTCGAGAGCGCTGAGAATAAACCAGCTTGGAAACAAGACCCTATGGAACAGCCCATAGAGACAACTCAGCCAGGTGAGGCTAAAAGAGCCAAAACCGGCTCTTTTTGTGACACAAACCACCGCTTTTTGGCAGGGAACGCACAGCAATTCCCTTCGGCGGCGAAGCCAAAACCACAGAATATCCCCCAAACCATTCAAACCCCACCAGGATCGTTAATACCTGGAATCACTGCAATCAACCTGCAGCCAATTGAGCCCATTTCGGGCCCAAAAAGCCGCTTTTTTGGCCTCAAGGCGGTTTTCCTGCAGCGCAAATTCTGTGTAAACGCGTTTTCTACCTTCTCCTCGGCCTTTTCCTTGTTTCTCTTGGCTTTTTTGCCCGTCCCTTTTGCTCGGTAGGACTTGAGTTTGGTCGTTTTCTTCCAGATGTAGTAATATTCAACACACTGGGCCACAGTCTTAGTCTGGACCTAAGCGAGGGGATAGGGGCGGTTTAGGATGGAAACGCCGCGGTAAATCACATTTACGCCTCGTTTTGTCTCATTCCGGTGCCTTTTTTGCAGCGTTAAGCAGCAAAATGACATTTGGAGAATGGGAGTTCGATGCGTGACTCAAAAACGCGGCTTTTTGGGTTAAAAACCGATGATTTTGGGGGATTTACCTTCTTGTGGATGCGATAAAAGTCCTTCTTGTGGGTGGCAAAAGCACGGTGGAAAAGCTGCTGCTCCAATGGCGTCCACGTGTCCGAGCCTGCGGGGCAATGAGCGGGTTCGTTATGGGGAACGCAATTAGCAAATGGGGCGGGGGGGTCGTTATCGGCACCCCAAGATGTTTAAATCAGTGTGGAAAGGGTATCGTGGTGTCTGTTTGTGTCCTGGGGGGGAATGGGCCCCGTTCCTCGTTTACCTGCGTAATGATAATTGGCCAGAGGGTCCGATTCGGACTTGGGGGGCCCCCCCGAAAGCAGCATCTCCAGCGCCTTCTGCAAGAGGAAGAGGCTCGGGGTTCCCCTTCCATTCGGAGCAGGACGCCCCAAGTTGTGATTTTGGGGGTTTTGGGTGATATCGGGGGGGTTTTGGGGAGATATTGGGGGGTTTGGGGAGGTATCGGGGGGCTTGGGGAGATATCGGGGGGTTTTGGGGAGATATCAGGAGGTTTGGGGGTGATATCAGGGGGCTTTGGGGAGATATTGGGGGGTTTGGGGTGATATCGGGGGGTTTGGTGTGAAATCAGGGGGTTCTGAGGTGATATCAAGGGGTTTTGGAGAGATATCAGGGGCTTTGGGGTGATATCGAGGGGTTCTGGGGTGATATCAGGGGATTTGAGGAGATATCAGGGGGTTTTGGGCTGATATTGGGGGGTTTGGGGTGATATCGAGGTGTTTTGGGGAGATATCGGGGTGTTTTGGGGAGATATCGGGGGTTTTGGGGTGATATCGGGGGTTTTGGGGTAACATTGAGGGGCATTGGGGAGATATCAGGGGGTTTTGAAGAGATATCGAGGGGTTTTGGGGAGATATCAGGGGGTTTTGGGGTGATATCGAGGGGTTTTGGGGTGATATCAGGGGATTTGGGGAGATATCAGGGGGTTTTGGGGTGATATCAAGGTGTTTTGGGGAGATATCGGGGGGGTTTGGGGAGATATCGGGGGGGTTTGGGGAGATATCGGGGGGTTTTGGGGAGATATCGAGGGGTTTTGGGGAGATATCAGGGGGTTTGGGGAGATATCGGGGGTTTTGGGGAGATATCGGGGGCATGGGGGTGATATTGGGGCTTTTGGGGGTGATATCGGGTGGCTTGGGGGTGATATCGGGGGGTTCTGGGGTGATAACAAGGGGTTTTGGGGTGATATCGGGGGCTTTGGGGTGATATCAGGGGGTTTGGGGAGATATCGGGAGGTTTTGGGGTGATATCGGGGGGTTTGGGGTGATATCGGGAGATTTTGAGGTGATATCGGGGGGTTTTGGGGAGATATCATAGGGTTTTGGGGTGATATCAAGGGGTTCTGGGGTGATATCAAGGGGATTTGGGCAGATACCAGGGTGTTTTGGGGAGATATTGGAGTGTTTTGGGGAGATATCAGCGGGATTTGGGGTGATATCGGGGGGTTTTGGGGTAATATCGGGGGGCTTTGGGGTAATATCGGGGGGTTTTGGGGTGATATCAATGGGATTTGGGGAGATATCAGGGGGTTTTGGGGTGATATCTGGGGGTTCTGGGGAGATATCAGGGGGTTTTGGGGTGATATCGGGGGGTTTGGGGTGATATCGGGGGCATGGGGGTGATACTGGGGCTTTTGGGGATGATATCGGTGGGTTTGGGGGTGATATTAGGGGGTTCTGGGCTGGTATCAAGGGGTTTTGGGGAGATATCAGGAGGTTTTGGGGTGATATCAGGGGGGTTTGGGGAGATATCGGGGGTTTTGGGGAGATATCAGGGGATTTTGGGGTGATATCAGGGGGTTTTGGGGTGACATCGGGGGGTTTGGGGAGATACCGGGGGGTTTTGGGGTGATATCAGGGGGTTCTGGAGAGTTATCAAGGGGTTTTGGGGAGATATCAAGGGGGTTTGGGGTGATATCGGGGGAGTTTTGGGTGATACCGGGGGGTTTTGGGGTGATATCAGGGGGTTCTGGAGAGTTATCAAGGGGTTTTGGGGAGATATCAAGGGGGTTTGGGGTGATATCGGGGGAGTTTTGGGTGATATCGGGAGATTTTGAGGTGATATCGGGGGGTTTGGGGAGATATCGGGGGCATGGGGGTGATATTGGGGCTTTTGGGGTGATATCGGGGGGTTCTGGGGTGATATCAGGGGGTTTTGGGGAGATATCAGGGGGTTTTAGGGTGATATCGGGGGGCTTGGGGGAGATATTGGGGGGTTTGGGGTGATATCGGGGGTTTTGGAGTGATATCGAGGGCATGGGGGTGATACTGTGGCTTTTGGGGGTGATATCAGGGGGCTTTGGGGTGATATCGGGGGGTTTTGGGGTGGCATCATGGGGATTTGGGGTCATATCGGGGGGGTTTTGGGGTGATATCAGGGGTTTTGGGGAGATATCGGGGGGTTTGGGGTGATATCGGGAGGGTTTGGGGTGATATAGGGGGGTTTTGGGGAGATATCGGGGGGTTTTGGGGTAATATCAGGGGGTTCTGGGGAGATATCAAGGGGTTTTGGGGAGATGTCAAGGGGGTTTGGGGTGATATCGGGAGATTTTGAGGTGATATCGGGGGGTTTTGGGGAGATATCGGGGCTTTTGGGGAGATATCGGGGGTTTGGGGGAGATATCGGGGGGTTTTGGAGTGATATCGGGGGCATGGGGGTGATATCGGGGGCATGGGGGTGATATCAGGGGGTTTTGGGGAGATATCGGGGGGTTTGGGGAGATATCAGGGGGTTTTGGGGAGATACCGGGGTGGTTTGGGATGATATCAGTGGGTTCTGGGGAGATATCAAGGGGTTCTGGGGAGGTATCAAGGGGGTTTGGGGTGATATCAGGGGGTTTTGGGGTGATATCGGGGGGTTTGGGGAGATACCGGAGGGGTTTGGGGTGATATCAGCGGGTTCTGGGGAGATATCAAGGGGGTTTGGGGTGATATCAGGGGGGTTTGGGGTGATATCGGGAGATTTTGAGGTGATATTGGGGGGTTTTGGGGAGATATCGGGGATTTTGGGGTGATATCGGGGGGTTCTGGGGTGATATCAAGGGGTTTTGGGGAGATATCAGGGGGGTTTGGGGTGATATCGGGGGGGTTGGGGTGATATCGGGGGCTTTTGGGGTGATATCAAGGGGTTTTGGGAGATATCGGGGGTTTTGGGGAGATACCAGGGGCTTTTGGGGGTGATATCGGGGTGTTTTGGGGAGATATCGGGGTTTTGGGGTGATATCGGGGGGTTTTGGGGAGATATCAGGGGTTTTGGGGTGATATCGAGAGGTTTTGGGGTGATATCGGGGTTTTGGGGTGATATCGGGGGGTTTGGGGAGATATCGGGGATTTGGGGAAATACCAGGGTGTTTTGGGGAAATATCATGCGGTTTTGGGGTGATATCGGGGCTTTTGGAGTGATATCGGGGGCATGGGGGTGATATTGGGGCTTTTGGGGGTGACATCAGGGGGTTTTGGGGTGATATCGGGGGGTCTGGGGTGATATCGGGGGGTTTGGGGTGATATCGGGGGGGTTGGGGTGATATTGGGGGTTTTGGGGTCACTCACCATCAGGTCGCCGCGCGCTGCGTGCAGGCAGTGCAGGGCCAGCTCCAGGTTAAGGACGGCGCCGGGGACAGCGCTGGAGCTCCCAGGGACGGCACTGGAGCTCCCAGGGATGGCACTGGAGCTCCCAGGGACGGCACTGGAGCTCCCAGGGATGGCACTGGAGCTCCCGGGGACGGCACTGGAGCTCCCGGGGACGGCACTGGAGCTCCCAGGGACAGCGCTGGAGCTCCCAGGGACAGCGCTGGAGCTCCCAGGGACAGCGCTGGAGATCCCAGGGACGGCGCTGGAGCTCCCAGGGATGGTGCTGGAGCTCCTGGGGATGGAGCTGGAGCTCCCAGGGATGGCACTGGAGCTCCCAGGGATGGCACTGGAGCTCCCGAGGATGGCACTGGAGCTCCCGGGGACAGCACTGGAGCTCCCGGGGATGGTGCTGGAGCTCTCGGGGATGGTGCTGGAGTTCCCGGGGACGGCACTGGAGCTCCCGGGGACGGCGCTGGAGCTTCCGGGGACGGCGCTGGAGCTCCCGGGGATGGTGCTGGAGCTCGCCATGGACAGCAGGGTCAACACTGCAACCGACACGGGGTGGGGGAAACGGGCTGATGGGACATGGGGATGTTGGGGTTCGGGGGGGAAATGGGGTGATATGAGGTGGGGATGTTGGGGTTTGGGGGGGAAAGGGGGATGTGACATGGGGGTGTTGGGGGAAAGGGGGATGTGACATGGGGGTGTTGGGGTTTGGGGAAAGGGGGATGTGACATGGGGGTGTTGGGGGAAAGGGGGATGTGACATGGGGGTGTTGGGGTTTGGGGAAAGGGGGATGTGACATGGGGGTGTTGGGGTTTGGGGAAAGGGGGATGTGACATGGGGATGTTGGGGTTTGGGGGTGGAAATATGGGATCCAACAAGGAAAAGCTGGGGTTTTTCAAGGAAAAGCGTGATACGACAATGGGTACGATTCAAGGAAAAGTTGGAGTTGGTCAAGAAAAAATGCGATATGATAAAGGAAATGTTGGGGTTTGTCAAGAAAAGGTGTGATAGGACAAGGAAAAGTTGGGTTTTGTTGAGAAAAGACGTGATAGGACAATGGAAACGTTGGGTTTTGTCAAGAAGACACGATAGGACAAGCAAAAGTTGGGTTTATGTCAAGAAAAGACACGATAGGACAAGGAAAAGTTGGGTTTGGTTGAGAAAAGATGCGATAGGACAAGGAAAAGTTGGAGTTGGTCAAGATAAGACGCAATAGGACAAGGAAAAGTTGGGTTTATGTCAAGAAAAGACAATAGGACAAGGAAAAGTTGGCTTTTGTCAAGAAAAGACACGATAGGTCAAGGAAAAGTTGGAGTTGGTCAAGATAAGAACCAATAGGACAAGGAAAAGTTGGGTGTATGTCAAGAAAAGATGCAATAGGACAACAGAAACGTTGGGTTCTGTCAAGAAAAGACGTGATAAGACAAGGAAAAGTTGGGTTTTGTTGAGAAAAAATGCGATAGGACAAGGAAAAGTTGGGTTTTGTTGAGAAAAGATGCGATAGGACAATGGAAACGTCAGGTTTCGTCAAGAAAAGGTGCGATACAACAATGGGTACGATACGAGAAGGAAAAGTTGGGTTTATGTCAAGAAAAGACGCGCTACAACAAGGAAAAGTTGGGTTTTGTCAAGAAAAGGTGCGATAGGACAATGGAAACGTTGGGGTTGGTCAAGAAAAGGTGCGACATGATAATGGGTACGATACGAGAAGGAAAAGTTGGGTTTTGGGGACAAAAGGCGCGATACGGGACAGCGGAAAACGAGCCAACCAGGTGGAGCGGAGAGCAAGAAACACACGGAGAAACGTCACTATTTCTACCCAAAAGGCAGCGTTGGGAGCCCCAAGAGCAGCGACGACCCCCCCGGGGCCCAGGTGGGGTGGGCCAGGCACCCAATGCGTGCGATACCTGGGTCGGGCGCCTGCGGGTCGGTGTCCATGTCCCCCCAGGGCTTCCAGACCAGCTCCGCGCGCTGCTCGTCCTGCTGCGCCTGCGCTGGGTCGCGCAGGGCCGGCAGCTCCGCCTGGAAGCCGCTCCCCACGTTGATCTGCCTGGAGAGGGGACGGGAGGCGGTGACGGGGACCGCGGCGGCGCGGCGGGGGGGACGGGGGCGTTCTGAGCGCTCACGGCATCATCGTGCTCCGATCGGCACCGAAACCGCGCGGTTCGGCCGAAAACCACAGGGATTCGCTCCGAGACGCGGCAGAGTGGGAGAGACGCCCTGTGAGGGCTCGGAACAACAAAGCGTTGCCGGGGTTCCGCCGCGACATCAGCGCCGCCGGTGACATCAGCGCCTCGTGTTCCGTTCGGAATGGACGTCAATGGGTCCTGGTGGGCCAAACGAGGGGCAGGAAAAGCGCGACGCACCCGTTTTGCGCCCGTTTTTGCTGGTTTGGGGACTCACGGCCGGACGCTGATTTTGGGGGCGTCCTTCACCAGGCACAATCCCAAGTCGCCGTCCATTCTGCCTGCGGGATATTGAGAAATAGAGGGGAAAAGCAACGCTCAGGATCAAAATCATCGTGCTGAGACCGTTCCTCGGCGTCACAACCACAAATTGTCCCAATTCCCATCGTTTTGGTGAAATCGGTCGCTGATGGATCATCCCAATGGGGTTTTGCAGTCGATCGCAGCACTCGGGTGGTTTTTACACCCGATATCACAGCGAAACCCTGGGGGGGTTGTTTCCATCCCATATTCCACAAAATCACCCATTTTGGGGGTTTTTGGGGAGCACAAGCTCTGCGTTTGCCACCACAAACCAGCGAGGGGACACTGAACCCAAACCGGGTTCACCGGGCGGTTTTACACCGGGATCGCTCGGCCCGGGTTGAGATAAACCCCCCGTAAACCACAACCATAAAGCGGGGTGTTCCCCCCAAAGCGCTACGTGGGGACATCCGCATCGCACCGAATTAACCCCGCGGGGCGGCCGAAAGCGCTTCAATCCCGGTGTCGGGATCACGAGGGGTTTCGGCCTCCGTCGCCTTTTTGCTGCGAGATCTTCCCATCCGGAGACGCATTTTCGGTGACCTGGGCAACATCGAACGAGAAAAGGGTTAAAGGTGGAAAACGCACAAAATCACACGGGCGTTTATCTGCTTTTCCTCCTTTTTTGGCTCAAAAGCAAGCGGCGAACCCCAAAATGAGGGGTCTGGGGACCCTCCGGTCCTGCTGATGCTTCCTCCCTTTCACCCAACTCGAGGCGATCGCCGGGTTCCGTATTTCGGATCAATAACCCAGCGGGAGCCTGGAGCCTCCCAGAGCCCGTCCCTGGGGTAGCGGCCGCCGAGCGCGTCCCCATAGCGTTATTTGGGTGTAATTTGGGGGGTTCTGGGGCACGTAGCACCCTTGGTTCAGCCAGGGACACACACACGGGTGCTCCGGGAAGCGACTCCGGCGCCGCCGGTTGCCGAATCATCGCACAACCATCCAAGTACTCCTCACCCACCTTGTTTCTTGTCACCGGAACCAACACCGGGATCACCAGGGGGGTTTTCGGACAGCGTCGGGGGTTCGGAGGCGCCGTTTCCATCTCCCAACGATGGTTTCGCGGTGTTTGCATCGCCCGCGTCGCGCACCTGAGCACAAACGGAACCGGGAGCGTCGGTGGCGCTGGAGGATATCAAAGCGCTTTGCAAACTGCTCTTCCCAATTATTTCTCCGTTATATAATGAGGATAATAAAACCCGCTACGCTAAACACGACCCAAACCGGGCGGGAGCGCGCAACGCGAATCTTTACACCGCAGCGATTCCCTGTTTCTCGTTTTCTCACCCCGTCATCTCCACTCAATCGGCAGCGACTTTCACAAATCATCCAGTTACGCACAATTTGGTAACGACCCCCGCAAAGGGCTTCGACGGCACCGCCGTCCCCCCCGCCGCCTTCGCTCAGATCCCCGCTCAATGAGCAGCACCCATGGGTGCCCGTTACCTGCCCCCTCTCGGCGTCCACCGACCACCCGTGGTTCCGGCACATGGAGACGCCGCCATCCTCAACCGGAGCAGCCGCCAAGTGGCTAAAGTGACAAAAATCAGGATAAATAGGTAAAAAAATCAACATGATAAAGCCGCGGCGCTTTTAGAACAGATGGCGTAGTCGGCGCTGAAGCTCCAGGCAGGTGGAGCTTGCCCGGTGGAATCAATCGGCGTTCGGTCTCAAAGGTTTCAACCCAAAAGGGTTAAATAGCAAGGATTAATAAATACTGACCCTCATTAATAATTACTGATTGTCATTAATAAATAGTGACCGTCACTAATAAATACTGATCGTTATTAATAAATACTGACCATCATTAATAAATACTGATCATCATTAATAAATACTCACAATCATTAATCGATACTGATTGTCATTAATAAATACTGACTGTTATTAATAAATACTGATCATCATTAATAAATACTCGCCATCATTAATCAATACTGATCATCATTAATAGTGACGGTCATTAATAAATACTGATCGTCATTAATAAATACTAACCATTATTAATAAATGCCGATCACCATTAACAAATACTGATCATCATTAATAAATAATAATCATCCTTAATAAATACCATCATTAATCAATACTGATTGTCATTAAGAAATACTGACCGCCATTAATAAATACTGGCCGTTATTAATAAATACTGGTGGTTATTAATAAATACTAATTGTCATTAATAAATACTAACCATCATTAATAAATACTGGTTGTTATTAATAAATACTGATCACTATTAATAAATTATGACCATCATTAGTAAATACTGATCATTAGTAACCAGGCTCAGGTTGGGCTCCAGGTTGGGCTCAAGGCTCAGATTGGGCTCCAGGCTCAGGTTGGGCTCTAGGTTGGGCTCCAGGCTCAGGTTGGGCTCCAGGCTCAGGTTGGGCTCCAGGTCAGGCTCAAGGCTCAGGATGGGCTCCTGGTTCAGGTTGGGCTCCAGGTTGGGCTCCAGGCTCAGGTCAGGCTCCAGGCTCAGGTTGGGCTCCAGGTCGGGCTCCAGGCTCAGACTGGGCTCCAGGTCGGGCTCCAGCGCTTCCCCGCAGAGCAGCCCGGGGCTCTGGGCAAAGCCACGCAGCTCGTCGCCCAAGGGAAACAGGTCCATGGTCACCGGGCTCCAAACACCCCGGAGCAAAAACCAGAGCGGCCCCAGGACACCCGGGCTCCCAAAGAGCCTGGAAAAGGGACACAAAGAGTTAAATTGGGGGGGAGTGAAGTGGCTGCTGATGCTGAGAAACCCCCGGGGGTTCAGGGCTGGGGGGAAAGGGGGGATCTGTATGAAAACTGCTCTGGGGAAAAGGGGGGAAGGGGTTGGGCTGCACGGGAATGGGAGGAGGGACGGGAAAACGGGAGAGGGAAACGGGGGAAGAGGGAAAAGGGGGAAAAGGGAAAAGAGGGAAAAGGGGGAAAAAGCAAGGAAAGAGGGAAAAGGGGGAAAAAGGGGGGAAAGAGGGAAAAAGGGGGGAAAGAGGGAAAAAGAGGGAAAAAGCGAGGAAAGAGGGAAAAGAGGGAAAAAGGGGGGAAAGAGGGAAAAATAGGGAAAAAGCGAGGAAAGAGGGAAAGCGGGGGAAAAGGGAAGAAACAGGGATAAAGGGGGAAAAGAGGGATAAGATGGAAAGAGGGGGGAAGAGGGAAAGGGGGGAAAGAAGGGAAAAGAGGGAAGAGGGAAAAGGGGAGAAAAGGGGGGAAAGAGGAAAAAGGGGGAAAAGGGGGGAAAAGGGAAAAAGGGGGAAGAAGGAAAAGAGGGGGAAGAGGGGGGGAAGAGGAAAAAGAGGGAAAAAGGGGGCAAAGAGGGATAAAGGGGAAAGAGGGAAAAGAGGGAAAAAGGGGGGAAGAGGGAAAAGGGCGGAAAGAGGGAAAAGAGGGATAAAGGGGGAAAGAGGGAAAAGGGAGAAAAGAGGGGGAAGAAGGAAAAAGGGGGGAAAGGGGGAAAAAGGGGGGAAACAGGGATAAAGGGGGAAAGAGCGAAAAGAGGAAAAAACGGTGGAAAGAGGGAAAAGAGGGAAAAAGGGGGGAAGGGAAAAAGGGGGGAAAGAGGCATAAAGGGGGAAAGAGGGAAAAGAGGGGGAAGAGGGAAAAAGGGGAAAAAGGGGGGAAACAGGGATAAAGGGGGAAAGAGGGAAAAGAGGGAAAAGGGGGAGGAAAGAGGGAAAAAGTCTGTGGGGGGATTGATGGCGGATCTGCCCCAGCCCCGGGGTCTCTCCTGGAGGGGAGGGACGGGCGGGCTCCAGTGGGGGTGCTGAGGAGATGAGGGGACACGAGGGGACCCGAGGGACACGAGGGGACGATGAAGGGACCCGAGGGACGCGAGGGGACACGATGGGACATGAAGGGACACGAGGGACCCGAGGGGACGCGATGGGACATGAAGAGACGCGATGGGACATGAAGAGACGCGATGGGACATGAAGAGACGCGATGGGACATGAAGAGACACGAGGGACCCGAGGGGACGCGATCTCCTCACCCGGTGTTTCCCGCCCCGGCGCTTCCCGCCCGCCGGCGCCGCGGCCACGCCCCCTCGCCGCCGGCCACGCCCCCTCGCCGGCGTCACGTCCGGGAGTGTGTGGCGGGAAAAGGCGGGAGGGAGGAGAGGGAGGCGCCGCCGTTTTGGTGGAGGTTGTGAGGGGAACTGGGGGTCGGCGTGAGGGGCATTGGGGGTCGGTGTGGGGGGAGGAATTGGGGTCGGCGTGGGGGGAGGAATTGGGGTCGGCGTGAGGGGCATTGGGGGTCGGTGTGAGGGGGGGATTTGGGGGGCAGTGTGGGGGTGGGGATTTGGGGTCGGTGTGAGGGGGGAATTGGGGGGCGGTGTGGGGGAGGAACTGAGGGTCGGTGTGAGCGGGACATTGGGGGTCGGTGTGGGGAGGAATTGAGGATCGGTGGGGGGGGCTTGGGGGGTCGGTGTGAGGGGGAATTGGGGGTCGGTGTGGGGGAAGTTGGGGGTTGGTCTGGGGAGGATTTGAGGGGTCAGTGTGGGGAGGATTTGGGGGTCGATGTGAGGGGCATTAGGGGTTGGTGTGGGGGGCAGGAACTGGGGGTCAGTGTGTGGGGGGGCATTGGGGGTCGGTGCGAGGGGGAATTAGGGTCCAGTGGGGGGGGCACTGGGGGTCGGTGTTTGAGGGGGGAATTGGGGGGTCGGTGTGGGGGGGTCAGTGCAGGGGGGGCCTTGGGGGTCGGTGTGAGGGGGCATTGGGGGTCAGTCTGGGGAGGAATTGGGGGTCGGTGTGTGGGGGGGCATTGGGGATCAGTGTGGGGGGGAATTGGGGGTCGGTGTGGGGGGGAATTGGGGTCTGGTGTGGGGGGGGGGACATTGGGGGTCGGTGTGAGGGGGAATTGGGGCTCAGTGTGGGGGGAAAGTTGGGGGTTGGTCTGGGGAGGATTTGAGGGGTCAGTCTGGGGAGGATTTGGGGGTCGATGTGAGGGGCATTAGGGGTTGGTGTGGGGGGTGTTGGGGGTCAGTGCGAGGGGGAATTAGGGTCTGGGGGGGGATTGGGGGTCGGTGTTTGAGGGGGGAACTGGGGGGTTGGTGTGCGGGGGCGGCCTTGGGGGTCGGTGTGAGGGGGCATTGGGGGTCAGTCTGGGGAGGAATTGGGGGTCGGGGGGGCATTTGGGGGTCGGTGGGGGGGAGCTGGGGGTCGGGGTTTGGGGGGAGCTGGGGGTCGGGTGGGGGGTGGATTGAGGGTCGGTGTGAAGGGAATGGGGGGGCATGAGGGGAACGGAGGCGCAGAAACAACTTTACAGCCTCCGGAGCCATGAACCTCCACACCCCGCAGGGCTCCAGAGCAGCTGCGTTCGTTTCGCCGTCGGGCGCAAGGGGAGCGATGGTTCCACCCCTCGTGCGCCGCTCCGAGCGGCAGGAGCTGCGTTTAAATACAGCGAGGTGCTCGTGTCCCAACGACCCCAGAGCGCCCGCACACATCCAGAACCTTTCCCGCTCATCACTGCCGTGGTCTCCGCCTGGACGCCCCCTGTTCGCCTGCGCGGCGCCACCTGGTGCTCTGGAGGAGGGGTCTTTGGATGAAGGCTCCTTCAGCTTCCTCAGGTTTGGCTCCTTGTGTTGAATGGACTGGGACCCAAGCTCCAGGTCGGTTGAACCCAGCCTGGCGCCCCCTTTTTGCTGTAAATCTCGGTTCTCTCGTCCCCTCGAGTTCACAGCTGGTGCCGTAAAACTCCTGATCCTGGCACTGCTGGGTTCTGGTTTCCTTACCATGAGTTCACCTAAAGCTCTGAACTAAGGGCTCGTGTGGCTCAGCCCTAAAGTGTTGGCTCGTTAGTGGGCACCCAATTATGTTTTGTTAACCCTTAAAATGTTCGTGCCCTCTATCAGACCCAGGAGTTCGGGCGGGGATTCAGTTCAGGAGGGACCCGGGAGTAACCCTAAGGACCCAGTAGTTGGGGGGTGTCAAGGGTTAAGATCGTGAAACTGTGGGGACCCCTAATGTCCCCAGGGGCCATTGTGACATCCTGGGGACCCTGCATTGTCCCCAGGGTGTTGTGACACCATGGGGACCCACTTTGTCCCCAGGGCCCATTGTGACGTCTCAGGATCCCCCATTGTCCCCAGGGCCCATTGTGACATTCTGGGGACCCCAAATGTCCCCAGGGCCCATTGTGACATTCTGGGGACCCCCTTTGTCCCCAGGGCCCATTGTGACATCCCAGAACCCCAATTTGTCCTCAGGGCCCATTGTGACATCCTGGGGACCCCGTTGTCCCCAGGGCCCATCGTGGCACCGAGGGGACCCCGCCCCCCTAGTCCCAAGGGCCCATTGTGGCACCATGGACACCCCCTTTGTCCCCAGGGCCCATTGTGACATCCCAGGACCCCACCTTGTCCCCAGGGTCCCTTCTGACAGGGTGGGGACCCCCCTTTCTCCCCAGGGCTCATTGTGACGTCCCAGGACCCCTCGTTGTCCCCAGTGCCCATTGTGACATCCTGGGGACCCCCCATTGTCCCCAGGGCCCATTGTGACACCGTGGGGACCCCGCCTTTTCCCCAGGGCCCATTGTGACGTCTCAGGACCCCCTTTGTCCCCAGGGCCCACTGTGGCACCATGGGGACCCCCTTTGTCCTCTGGGCCCATTGTGACATCCCAGGACCCCACTTTGTCCCCAGTGCTCATTGTGAAATTCTGGGGACCCCCCTTGTCCTCAGGGCTCATTGTGACAGCCGAGGACCTTACTTTGTCCCCAGGGCCCATTGTGACATCCCAGGACCCCCCACTGTCTCCAGTGCCCATTGTGACATCATGGGGACCACCCTTTTTCCCCAGGGCTCATTGTGACGTCCCAGGACCCCTCGTTGTCCCCAGGCCCCATCGTGACATCCTGGGGACCCCCCTTGTCTCCAGGGCCCATAGTGGCACTGTGGGGACTCATCACTTGGGCCCATTGTGACATCCTGGAGACCCCCCTTTATCCCCAGGGCCCATTGTGACACCGTGGAGACCCCATTTGTCACTGGGGCCCATTGTGACATCCCAGGACACCCCATTGTCCCCAGGGCCCACTGAGACATCCCGGCGACCACCCTTTGTCCCCAGGGCCCATTATGCACATTCAGGGGACACCCCTTTGTCCCCAAGGCCCATTGTGACATCCTGGGGAGACCCCATTGTCCCCAAGGCCCATTGTGGCACCATGGGGACCCCCTTTGTCCCCAGTGCCCATTGTGACATCTTAGGACCCCACTTTGTCCCCAGGGCCCATTGTGACATCCTGGGGACCACCTGTGTCCCCAGGGCCCATTGTGACATCCCAGGAGCCACCGTTGTCCCCAGGGCCCATTGTGACATCCTGGGGACCCCCTTGTCCCCAGTGTCCATTGTGGCATCCTGGGACCCCCGTTGTCCCCAGGGCCCATTGTGGCACCATGTGGACCCCCTTTTTCCCGAGGGCCCATTATAAAGTCCCAGGACCCCCCATTCTCCCCAGGGCCCATTGTGACATCCTGGGGTCCCCCTTTTGTCCCCTGGGCCCATTGTGACACTGTGGGGATCTCCTTTGTCCCCAGGGACCATTGTGACACTGTGGGGACCCCCTTTGTCCCCAGGGCCCATTGTGACATCCTGGGGAATCCCTTTGTCTCCAGGGCCCATTGTGACGTCCCAGGACCCTGCTTTGTCCCCGGGGCCCATTGTGACATCCTGGGGAACCGCTTTGTCCCCAGGACCCATTGTGACGTCCCAGGACCCCCCCTTGTCCCCAGGGCTCATTGTGATGTCCCAGGATCCCCATTGTCCCCAGAGCCCATTGTGATGTCCTGGGAACCCCCTTTGACCCCAGGGTCCATTGTGACACCATGGGGACCCCCTCTTGTCCCCAGCGCCCATCGTGGCACCGTGGGGACCCCCTTGTCACTGGGGACCCATTGTGACACTATGGGGACCCCCTTTGTGCCCAGGGCCCATTGTAACATCCTGGGGACCCCCTTGCCTCCAGGGCCCCTTGTGACATCAAAGGATCACCCTTTGTCCCCAGGACCCATTGTGACATCCCAGGACCCCACTTACTCCCCAGGGCCCATTGTGGCACCATGAGGACCCCCTTTGTCACTGGTGCCCATTGTGACATCCCAGGACCCCCCATTGTCTGCAGAGCCCATTGTGACACTATAGGGACCCCCCTTGTCACTGAGGACCCATTGTGACACCATGGGCACCTCCCCTTGTCGTCAGAGCCCATCGTGACATCCCAAAACCCCCAATTGTCTCCAGGGCCCATTGTGACATCCTGGGGACCTCCCTTTCTCCCCAGGGCCCATTGTGACGTTCCAGGAACCCCCATTGTCCTCAGGGCCCATTGTGACATTCAGGGGACCCCCTTTGTCTACAGGGCCCATTGTGACACCATGGAGACCCCATTTGTCACTCGGGCCCATTGTGACATCCTAGGACCCCCCATTGTCCCCAAGGCCCATTGCGACATCCTGGGGACCCCCCTTTGTCCTCAGGGCCCATTGTGACATTCAGGGCACCCCTCTTTGTCCCCAGGGCCAATTCTGATACCATGGGGACCACTTTGTCCCCAGGGCCCACTGTGACATCCTGGGGACGCCCTTTGTCCCCAGGGCCCATTTTGACACCATGTGCACCCCCCTTTGTGCCCAGGGCCGATTGTGACATCCTGGGGACCCTCTTTGTCCCCAGGGCCCATTGTGACATCCTGGGGACACCCCATTGTCTCCAGGGCCCATTGTGAACATCCTGGGGACCCCCTTGTCCCCAGGGCCCATCGTGGCACCGTGGGGACCCCCCGTTGTCCCCAGGGCCTATAGTGACACCGTGGGTACCCCCTTTGTCCCCAGTGCCCATTGTGACATCCTGGGGACCCCCCTTGTCCCCAGGGCTTATTGTGACATCCTGGGGACCGCCTTTGTCCCCAGGGCCCATTGTGACATCCCAGGACCCCAAGTTGTCCCCAGGGACCATTGTGACACCGTGGGGACCCCCTTTGTCCTCAGGGCCCGTTGTGAACATCCTGGGGACCCCCTTGTCCACACGACCCATCGTGGCACCGTGGGGACCCCCCGTTGTCCCCAGGGCCTATAGTGACACCGTGGGTACCCCCTTTATCCCATGAGCCCATTGTGACATCCTGGGGACCCCCTTGTCCCCAGGGCCCATTGTGACACCATGGGGATCGCCTTTGTCCCCGTGGGCCATTGTGACATCCCAGGACCCCGCGTTGTCCCCAGGGCCCATTCTGACATCCTGGGGACCCCCCTTGTCCCCAGGGCTTATTGTGACATCCTGGGGACCCCTTTGTCCCAGGGGCACATTGTGGCACCATGGGGACCCCCTTTATCCCCAGGGCCACTTGTGACATCCTGGGGACCCCCCTTGTCCCCAGTGCCCATTATGACATTCTGGGGACCCCCTTTGTCCCAGGGGCACATTGTGGCACCACGGGGACCCCCTTTGTCACCGGGGCCCATTGTGACATCCCAGGACCCCAAGTTGTCCCCAGGGCCCATTGTGACTCCATGGGTACCCCCTTTGTCCCATGGGCCCATTGTGACATCCTGGGGACCCCCTTGTCGCCAGGGCCCATCATGGCACCGTGGGGACCCCCCTTTGTCCCCAGTGCCCATTGTGACATCCTGGGGACCCCCCTTGTCCCCATGGCTTATTGTGACACCCTGGGACCGCCTTTGTCCCCAGGGCCCATTGTGACGTCCCAGGACCCCCCATTGTCCCCAGGGACCATTGTGACATCCTGGGGACCCCCTTTGTCCCAAGACCCCATTGTGACATCCTGGGGACCCCGCCTTGTCCCCAAAGCCCATTGTGACATCCTGGGGACCCTCTTTGTCCCCAGGGCCCATTGTGGCACCATGGGGACACCCTTTGTCACTGGGGCCAGTTGTGACATCCCAGGACCCCACTTTGTCCCCAGGGCTTATTGTGATACCATGGGGACCCCCGTTGTCCCCAGGGCCCATTGTGACATTCAGGGGGACTCCTCTTTGTCCCCAGGGCCTATTGTGTCATCCTGGGGATCTCCCCTTGTCTCTAGGGCCCATTGTGAGACTGTGGAAGACCCCCTTTGTCCCCAAGTCCCATTGTGACGTCCCAGGACGCCTCGTTGTCCCCAGGACCCATTGTGACTCCATGGGAACCCCCCGTTGTCCCCAGGGCCCATTGTGACATCCTGGGACCCCCCTTTGTCCCCAGTGCTTATTGTGAAATCCTGGGGACCCACTTTGTCCCCAGGGGCCATTGTGGCACCATGGGGAGCGCCTTTGTCACTGGGGACCATTGTGACATTCCAGGATTTTACTTTGTCCCCGGGGCCCATTGTGACATCCTGGGGATCCCCGTTGTCCCCAGGGCCCATTGTGAAACTGTGGGGACCTTCTTGTCCCCAGGGCCCATCGTGGCACCGTGGAGACCCCCCCTTTGTCTCCAGTGCCCATTGTGACATCCTGGGGACCCCCTTTGTCCCCAGTGCTCATTGTGACAGGGTGGGACCCCCCTTGTACCCAGGGTCCATTGTGACATCCTGGGGACCCCCTTTGTCCCCAGGGCCCATTGTGACATCCTGGGGACCCCCTTTGTCCCCAGGGCCTATTGTGACATCCTGGGGAGTCCCCTTTATCCCCAGGGCCCATTGTGACATCCTGGGGACCCCCTTTGTCCCTAGGGTTCATTGTGACATCCCAGGACCCCCATTGTCCCCAGGGCCCATTGTGAACAACCTGGGGACCCCCGTTTTTCCCCGGGTCCATTGTGGCGTCCCAGGATGCTTCGTTGTCCCCTGGGCCCATTGTGACATCCTGGGGACCCCTTTTGTCCCCAGGGTCCATTGTGACTTCCTGGGGCCTCCCTTTGTCCCCAGGGCCCATTGTGACATCGCAGGAGCCCCCATTGTCCCAAGGGCACATTGTTACATCCTGGGGACCCCCTTGTCCCCAGGACCCGTTGTGATATCTTGGGGACCCCTATGTCACCAGAGCCCATTGTGATATCCTGGGGAGCCCCCTTTGTCCCCAGGGCCCATTGTGCACATCCTGTGGACCCCTCTTTGTCCCCAGGGCCCATTGTGATATCCTGGGGAGCCCTCTTTTTCCCCAGGGCCTATTGTGACATCCTGGGGACCCCCTTTGTCCCCCGGGCCCATTGTGACATCCTGAAGACCCCCTTTGTCCCCAGGGCCTATTGTGACATCCCAGGACCCCCCCTTTTCTCCAGGGCCCATTGTGATGTCCCAGGACCCCCTATTGTCCCCAGAGCCCATTGTGACATCCCAGGACCCCCCATTGTCCCCAGGCCCCATTATACACATCCTGGGGTCCCCCTTTATCCCCAGGGCCATTGTGACACCATGGGGACCCCCTTTGTCCCCAGGGCCCATTGTGACGTCCCAGGATGCCCCATTGTCCCCTGGGCCCATTGTGAAATCATGGGGACCCCCTTTATCCCCAGGGCCTGTTGTGACATCCCAGGACCCCCCATTGTCCCCAGGGCCCATTGTGACATCCCAGGACCCCCCATTGTCCCCAGGGCCCATTCTGACACCATGGGGACCCCCTTTGTCCCCAGGGCCCATTGTGATATCCTGGGGACTCCCTTTGTCCCCAGGGCCCATTGTGACACCGTGGAGACCCTCCTTGTCCTCAGGGCCCATTATGACATTCAGGGGACTCCTCTTTGTCCCCAGGGCCTATTGTGACATCCTGGGGACCCCCCTTTTCTCCAGGGCCCATTGTGACGTCCCAGGACCCCCTATTGTCCCCAGGCCCCATTATGCACATCCTGCGGTCCCCCTTTATCCCCCGGCCCCATTCTGACACTGTGGGGACCCCCGTTGTCCCCAGGACCCATTGTGACATCCTGGGGACCCCCTTTGTCCCCAGGGCCTATTGTGACATCCCAGAATCCCCCATTGTCCCCAGGGCTCATTGTGACACCGTGGGGACCCCCCCTTTTTCTCCAGTGCCCATTGTGACATCCTGGGGACCCCCCTTTGTCTCCAGGGCCCATTGTGACGTTCAGGGGAACCCCCTTTGTCCCCAGGGCCCATTGTGACATCCTGGGGACTCCCTTTGTCCCCAGGGCCCATTGTGACATCCCAGGACCCCCCATTGTACCCAGGGCCCATTGTGACATCCTGGGAACCCCCTTGTCCCCAGGGCCCATCGTGGCACCGTGGGGACCCTCCCCTTTTGCTCCAGTGCCAATTGTGACATCCTTGGGACCCCTCTTGTCCTCAGAGCCCATTGTGACATCCTGGGGAGCCCCCTTTGTCCCCAGGGCCCATTGTGACATCCCAGGACCCCCCATTTTCCCCAGGGCGCATTGTGACATCCTGGGGACCCCCTTTGTCCCCAGGGGCCATTGTGACATACCAGGACCCACCCTTGTCCCCAGAGTCCATTGTGACATCCTGGGCAGCCCCCTTTGTCCCCAGGCCCATTGTGACATCCTGGGGACCCTGTTGTCTCAAGGGCCCATTGTGACACCGTGGGGACCCCCTTTGTCACTGGGGCCCATTGTGGCATACCAGGACTCCACTTTGTCCCCAGGGCCCATTGTGACACCGTGGGGACCCCCTTTGTCACTGGGGCCCATTGTGGCATACCAGGACTCCACTTTGTCCCCAGGGCCCATTGTGACACCGTGGGGACCCCTTTGTCCCCAGGACCCATTGTGACATCCCATGACCCCCCTTGTCCCCAGGGCCCATTGTGACATCCTGGGGACCCCTTTGTCCCCAGGCACCATTGTGACAGGGCGGGACACCCCTTGTCTCCAAGGCCCATTGTGACATCATGGGGATCCCGTTTGTGCCCAGGGCCCATTGTGACATCCTGGGGACCCCCTTTGTCCCTAGGGTTCATTGTGACATCCCAGGACCCCCATTGTCCCCAGGGCCCATTGTGAACAACCTGGGGACCCCCCTTTTTCCCCGGGCCCATTGTGGCGTCCCAGGATGCTTCGTTGTCCCCTGGGCCCATTGTGACATCCCGGGGACCCCTTTTGTCCCCAGGGTCCATTGTGACATCCTGGGGCCTCCCTTTGTCCCCAGGGCCCATTGTGACATCGCAGGAGCCCCCATTGTCCCAAGGGCACATTGTTACATCCTGGGGACCCCCTTGTCCCCAGGGCCCATCGTGGCACCGTGGGGACCCCCCCTTTGTCTCCAGTGCCCATTGTGACATCCTTGGGACCCCCCTTGTCCCCAGGACCCGTTGTGACATCTTGGGGACCCCTATGTCACCAGAGCCCATTGTGATATCCTGGGGAGCCCCCTTTGTCCCCAGGGCCCATTGTGCACATCCTGTGGACCCCTCTTTGTCCCCAGGGCCCATTGTGATATCCTGGGGAGCCCTCTTTTTCCCCAGGGCCTATTGTGACATCCTGGGGACCCCCTTTGTCCCCCGGGCCCATTGTGACATCCTGAAGACCCCCTTTGTCCCCAGTGCCTATTGTGACATGCCAGGACCCCCCCTTTTCTCCAGGGCCCATTGTGACGTCCCAGGACCCCCTATTGTCCCCAGAGCCCATTGTGACATCCCAGGACCCCCCATTGTCCCCAAGCCCCATTATACACATCCTGGGGTCCCCCTTTATCCCCAGGGCCATTGTGACACCATGGGGACCCCCTTTGTCCCCAGGGCCCATTGTGACGTCCCAGGATGCCCCATTGTCCCCTGGGCCCATTGTGAAATCATGGGGACCCCCTTTGTCCCCAGGGCCTATTGTGACATCCCAGGACCCCCCATTGTCCCCAGGGCCCATTGTGACACCGTGGAGACCCTCCTTGTCCTCAGGGCCCATTATGACATTCAGGGGACTCCTCTTTGTCCCCAGGGACTATTGTGACATCCTGGGGACCCCCCTTTACTCCAGGGCCCATTGTGACACCGTGGAGACCCCATTTGTCTCTGGGGCCCATTGTGACACCCCAGGACACGCCATTGTCCCCAGGGCCCACTGAGACATCCCGGCGACCACCCTTTGTCCCCAGGGCCCATTATGCACATTCAGGGGACACCCCTTTGTCCCCAAGGCCCATTGTGACATCCTGGGGAGACCCCATTGTCCCCAAGGCCCATTGTGGCACCATGGGGACCCCCTTTGTCCCCAGTGCCCATTGTGACATCTTAGGACCCCACTTTGTCCCCAGGGCCCATTGTGACATCCTGGGGACCACCTGTGTCCCCAGGGCCCATTGTGACATCCCAGGAGCCACCGTTGTCCCCAGGGCCCATTGTGACATCCTGGGGACCCCCTTGTCCCCAGTGTCCATTGTGGCATCCTGGGACCCCCGTTGTCCCCAGGGCCCATTGTGGCACCATGTGGACCCCCTTTTTCCCGAGGGCCCATTATAACGTCCCAGGACCCCCCATTGTCCCCTGGGCCCATTGTGACACTGTGGGGATCTCCTTTGTCCCCAGGGACCATTGTGACACTGTGGGGACCCCCTTTGTCCCCAGGGCCCATTGTGACATCCTGGGGAATCCCTTTGTCTCCAGGGCCCATTGTGACGTCCCAGGACCCTGCTTTGTCCCCGGGCCCATTGTGACATCCTGGGGAACCGCTTTGTCCCCAGGACCCATTGTGACGTCCCAGGACCCCCCCTTGTCCCCAGGGCTCATTGTGATGTCCCAGGATCCCCATTGTCCCCAGAGCCCATTGTGATGTCCTGGGAACCCCCTTTGACCCCAGGGTCCATTGTGACACCATGGGGACCCCCTCTTGTCCCCAGGGCCCATCGTGGCACCGTGGGGACCCACTTGTCACTGGGGACCCATTGTGACACTATGGGGATCCCCCTTTGTGCCCAGGGCCCATTGTAACATCCTGGGGACCCCCTTGCCTCCAGGGCCCCTTGTGACATCAAAGGATCACCCTTTGTCCCCAGGACCCATTGTGACATCCCAGGACCCCACTTACTCCCCAGGGCCCATTGTGGCACCATGAGGACCCCCTTTGTCACTGGTGCCCATTGTGACATCCCAGGACCCCCCATTGTCTGCAGAGCCCATTGTGACACTATAGGGACCCCCCTTGTCACTGAGGACCCATTGTGACACCATGGGCACCTCCCCTTGTCGTCAGAGCCCATCGTGACATCCCAAAACCCCCAATTGTCTCCAGGGCCCATTGTGACATCCTGGGGACCTCCCTTTCTCCCCAGGGCCCATTGTGACGTTCCAGGAACCCCCATTGTCCTCAGGGCCCATTGTGACATTCAGGGGACCCCCTTTGTCTACAGGGCCCATTGTGACACCATGGAGACCCCATTTGTCACTCGGGCCCATTGTGACATCCTAGGACCCCCCATTGTCCCCAAGGCCCATTGCGACATCCTGGGGACCCCCCTTTGTCCTCAGGGCCCATTGTGACATTCAGGGCACCCCTCTTTGTCCCCAGGGCCAATTCTGATACCATGGGGACCACTTTGTCCCCAGGGCCCACTGTGACATCCTGGGGACGCCCTTTGTCCCCAGGGCCCATTTTGACACCATGTGCACCCCCCTTTGTGCCCAGGGCCGATTGTGACATCCTGGGGACCCTCTTTGTCCCCAGGGCCCATTGTGACATCCTGGGGACACCCCATTGTCTCCAGGGCCCATTGTGAACATCCTGGGGACCCCCTTGTCCCCAGGGCCCATCGTGGCACCGTGGGGACCCCCCGTTGTCCCCAGGGCCTATAGTGACACCGTGGGTACCCCCTTTGTCCCCAGTGCCCATTGTGACATCCTGGGGACCCCCCTTGTCCCCAGGGCTTATTGTGACATCCTGGGGACCGCCTTTGTCCCCAGGGCCCATTGTGACATCCCAGGACCCCAAGTTGTCCCCAGGGACCATTGTGACACCGTGGGGACCCCCTTTGTCCTCAGGGCCCGTTGTGAACATCCTGGGGACCCCCTTGTCCACACGACCCATCGTGGCACCGTGGGGACCCCCCGTTGTCCCCAGGGCCTATAGTGACACCGTGGGTACCCCCTTTATCCCATGAGCCCATTGTGACATCCTGGGGACCCCCTTGTCCCCAGGGTCCATTGTGACACCATGGGGATCGCCTTTGTCCCCGTGGCCCATTGTGACATCCCAGGACCCCGCGTTGTCCCCAGGTCCCATTCTGACATCCTGGGGACCCCCCTTGTCCCCAGGGCTTATTGTGACATCCTGGGGACCCCTTTGTCCCAGGGGCACATTGTGGCACCATGGGGACCCCCTTTATCCCCAGGGCCACCTGTGACATCCTGGGGACCCCCCCTTGTCCCCAGTGCCCATTATGACATTCTGGGGACCCCCTTTGTCCCAGGGGCACATTGTGGCACCACGGGGACCCCCTTTGTCACCGGGGCCCATTGTGACATCCCAGGACCCCAAGTTGTCCCCAGGGCCCATTGTGACACCATGGGTACCCCCTTTGTCCATGGGCCCATTGTGACATCCTGGGGACCCCCTTGTCGCCAGGGCCCATCATGGCACCGTGGGGACCCCCCTTTGTCCCCAGTGCCCATTGTGACATCCTGGGGACCCCCCTTGTCCCCATGGCTTATTGTGACACCCTGGGACTGCCTTTGTCCCCAGGGCCCATTGTGACGTCCCAGGACCCCCCATTGTCCCCAGGGACCATTGTGACATCCTGGGGACCCCCTTTGTCCCAAGACCCCATTGTGACATCCTGGGGACCCCGCCTTGTCCCCAAAGCCCATTGTGACATCCTGGGGACCCTCTTTGTCCCCAGGGCCCATTGTGGCACCATGGGGACACCCTTTGTCACTGGGGCCAGTTGTGACATCCCAGGACCCCACTTTGTCCCCAGGGCCTATTGTGTCATCCTGGGGATCTCCCCTTGTCTCTAGGGCCCATTGTGAGACTGTGGAAGACCCCCTTTGTCCCCAGGTCCCATTGTGACGTCCCAGGACGCCTCGTTGTCCCCAGGACCCATTGTGACTCCATGGGAACCCCCCCTTGTCCCCAGGGCCCATTGTGACATCCTGGGACCCCCCTTTGTCCCCAGTGCTCATTGTGAAATCCTGGGGACCCACTTTGACCCCAGGGCCCATTGTGGCACCATGGGGAGCGCCTTTGTCACTGGGGACCATTGTGACATTCCAGGATTTTACTTTGTCCCCGGGGCCCATTGTGACATCCTGGGGATCCCCCTTTGTCGCCAGGGCCCACTGTGACACTGTGGGCACCCTCTTTGTCCCATGGGCCCATTGTGACCTTCAAGGGACCCCCCATTGTCCCCAGGGCCCATTGTGACATCCTGGGTACCCCCTTTGTCCCCAAGACCCATTGTGACATCCTAGTACCCCCCGCAGTCCCCAGGGCCCATTGTGACATCCTGGGGATCCCTTTGGCCCCAGGGCCCATTGTGACAGGGCGGGGATCCCCCTTGTCCCCAGGGCCCATTGTGAAACCGTGGGGACCCTCTTGTCCCCAGGGCCCATTGTGGCACCGTGGAGACCCCCCCTTTGTCTCCAGTGCCCATTGTGACATCCTGGGGACCCCCTTTGTCCCCAGTGCTCATTGTGACAGGGTGGGACCCCCCTTGTACCCAGGGCCCGTTGTGACATCCTGGGGACCCCTTTTGTCCCCAGGGCCTATTGTGACATCCTCGGGAGTCCCCTTTATCCCCAGGGCCCATTGTGACATCCTGGGGACCCCCTTTGTCCCTAGGGTTCATTGTGACATCCCAGGACCCCCATTGTCCCCAGGGCCCATTGTGAACAACCTGGGGACCCCCCTTTTTCCCCGGGCCCATTGTGGCGTCCCAGGATGCTTCGTTGTCCCCTGGGCCCATTGTGACATCCCGGGGACCCCTTTTGTCCCCAGGGTCCATTGTGACATCCTGGGGCCTCCCTTTGTCCCCAGTGCCCATTGTGACATGGCAGGAGCCCCCATTGTCCCAAGGGCACATTGTTACATCCTGGGGACCCCCTTGTCCCCAGGGCCCATCGTGGCACCGTGGGGACCCCCTCTTTGTCTCCAGTGCCCATTGTGACATCCTTGGGACCCCCCTTGTCCCCAGGACCCGTTGTGACATCTTGGGGACCCCTATGTCACCAGAGCCCATTGTGATATCCTGGGGAGCCCCCTTTGTCCCCAGGGCCCATTGTGCACATCCTGTGGACCCCTCTTTGTCCCCAGGGCCCATTGTGATATCCTGGGGAGCCCTCTTTTTCCCCAGGGCCTATTGTGACATCCTGGGGACCCCCTTTGTCCCCCGGGCCCATTGTGACATCCTGAAGACCCCCTTTGTCCCCAGGGCCTATTGTGACATCCCAGGACCCCCCCTTTTCTCCAGGGCCCATTGTGACGTCCCAGGACCCCCTATTGTCCCCAGAGCCCATTGTGACATCCCAGGACCCCCCATTGTCCCCAGGCCCCATTATACACATCCTGGGGTCCCCCTTTATCCCCAGGGCCATTGTGACACCATGGGGACCCCCTTTGTCCCCAGGGCCCATTGTGACGTCCCAGGATGCCCCATTGTCCCCTGGGCCCATTGTGAAATCATGGGGACCCCCTTTGTCCCCAGGGCCTATTGTGACATCCCAGGACCTCCCATTGTCCCCAGGGCCCATTGTGACACCGTGGAGACCCTCCTTGTCCTCAGGGCCCATTATGACATTCAGGGGACTCCTCTTTGTCCCCAGGGCCTATTGTGACATCTTGGGGACTCCCCTTTACTCCAGGGCCCATTGTGACACCGTGGAGACCCCATTTGTCACTGGGGCCCATTGTGACATCTCAGGACACCCCATTGTCCCCAGGGCCCACTGAGACATCCCGGCGACCACCCTTTGTCCCCAGGGCCCATTATGCACATTCAGGGGACACCCCTTTGTCCCCAAGGCCCATTGTGACATCCTGGGGAGACCCCATTGTCCCCAAGGCCCATTGTGGCACCATGGGGACCCCCTTTGTCCCCAGGGCCCATTGTGACATCTTAGGACCCCACTTTGTCCCCAGGGCCCATTGTGACACCATGGGGACCCCCTTTGTCCCAAGACCCCATTGTGACATCTTAGGACCCCACTTTGTCCCCAGGGCCCATTGTGGCACCATGTGGACCCCCTGTTGTTCCCGAGGGCCCATTATAACGTCCCAGGACCCCCCATTGTCCCCTGGGCCCATTGTGACATCCTGGGGTCCCCCTTTTGTCCCCTGGGCCCATTGTGACACTGTGGGGATCTCCTTTGTCCCCAGGGACCATTGTGACACTGTGGGGACCCCCTTTGTCCCCAGGGCCCATTGTGACATCCTGGGGAATCCCTTTGTCTCCAGGGCCCATTGTGACGTCCCAGGACCCTGCTTTGTCCCCGGGGCCCATTGTGATATCCTGGGGAACCGCTTTGTCCCCAGGACCCATTGTGACGTCCCAGGACCCCCCCTTGTCCCCAGGGCTCATTGTGATGTCCCAGGATCCCCATTGTCCCCAGAACCCATTGTGATGTCCTGGGAACCCCCTTTGACCCCAGGGTCCATTGTGACACCATGGGGACCCCCTCTTGTCCCCAGGGCCCATCGTGGCACCGTGGGGACCCCCTTGTCACTGGGGACCCATTGTGACACTATGGGGACCCCCCTTTGTGCCCAGGGCCCATTGTAACATCCTGGGGACCCCCTTGCCTCCAGGGCCCATTGTGGCACCATGAGGACCCCCTTTGTCACTGGTGCCCATTGTGACATCCCAGGACCCCCCATATTCTGCAGAGCCCATTGTGACACTATAGGGACCCCCCTTGTCACTGAGGACCCATTGTGACACCATGGGCACCTCCCCTTGTCGTCAGAGCCCATCGTGACATCCCAAAACCCCCAATTGTCTCCAGGGCCCATTGTGACATCCTGGGGACCTCCCTTTCTCCCCAGGGCCCATTGTGACGTTCCAGGAACCCCCATTGTCCTCAGGGCCCATTGTGACATTCAGGGGACCCCCTTTGTCTTCAGGGCCCATTGTGACACCATGGAGACCCCATTTGTCACTCGGGCGCATTGTGACATCCTAGGACCCCCCATTGTCCCCAAGGCCCATTGCGACATCCTGGGGACCCCCCTTTGTCCTCAGGGCCCATTGTGACATTCAGGGCACCCCTCTTTGTCCCCAGGGCCCATTCTGATACCATGGGGACCACTTTGTCCCCAGGGCCCACTGTGACATCCTGGGGACGCCCTTTGTCCCCAGGGCCCATTTTGACACCATGTGCACCCCCCTTTGTGCCCAGGGCCGATTGTGACATCCTGGGGACCCTCTTTGTCCCCAGGGCCCATTGTGACATCCTGGGGACACCCCATTGTCTCCAGGGCCCATTGTGAACATCCTGGGGACCCCCTTGTCCCCAGGGCCCATCGTGGCACCGCGGGGACCCCCCGTTGTCCCCAGGGCCTATAGTGACACCGTGGGTACCCCCCTTGTCCCCAGGGCTTATTGTGACATCCTGGGGACCGCCTTTGTCCCCAGGGCCCATTGTGACATCCCAGGACCCCAAGTTGTCCCCAGGGACCATTGTGACACCGTGGGGACCCCCTTTGTCCTCAGGGCCCGTTGTGAACATCCTGGGGACCCCCTTGTCCACACGACCCATCGTGGCACCGTGGGGACCCCCCGTTGTCCCCAGGGCCTATAGTGACACCGTGGGTACCCCCTTTATCCCATGAGCCCATTGTGACATCCTGGGGACCCCCTTGTCCCCAGGGCCCATTGTGACACCATGGGGATCGCCTTTGTCCCCGTGGGCCATTGTGACATCCCAGGACCCCGCGTTGTCCCCAGGGCCCATTCTGACATCCTGGGGACCCCCCTTGTCCCCAGGGCTTATTGTGACATCCTGGGGACCCCTTTGTCCCAGGGGCACATTGTGGCACCATGGGGACCCCCTTTATCCCCAGGGCCACTTGTGACATCCTGGGGACCCCCCTTGTCCCCAGTGCCCATTATGACATTCTGGGGACCCCCTTTGTCCCAGGGGCACATTGTGGCACCACGGGGACCCCCTTTGTCACCGGGGCCCATTTTGACATCCTGGGGACCCCCCTTGTCCCCATGGCTTATTGTGACACCCTGGGACCGCCTTTGTCCCCAGGGCCCATTGTGACATCCCAGGACCCCCCATTGTCCCCAGGGACCATTGTGACATCCTGGGGACCCCCTTTGTCCCAAGACCCCATTGTGACATCCTGGGGACCCCGCCTTGTCCCCAAAGCCCATTGTGACATCCTGGGGACCCTCTTTGTCCCCAGGGCCCATTGTGGCACCATGGGGACACCCTTTGTCACTGCGGCCAGTTGTGACATCCCAGGACCCCACTTTGTCCCCAGGGCTTATTGTGATACCATGGGGACCCCCCTTGTCCCCAGGGCCCATTGTGACATTCAGGGGGACTCCTCTTTGTCCCCAGGGCCTATTGTGTCATCCTGGGGATCTCCCCTTGTCTCTAGGGCCCATTGTGAGACTCTGGAAGACCCCCTTTGTCCCCAAGTCCCATTGTGACGTCCCAGGACGCCTCGTTGTCCCCAGGACCCATTGTGACTCCATGGGAACCCCCCCTTGTCCCCAGGGCCCATTGTGACATCCTGGGACCCCCCTTTGTCCCCAGTGCTCATTGTGAAATCCTGGGGACCCACTTTGTCCCCAGGGCCCATTGTGGCACCATGGGGAGCGCCTTTGTCACTGGGGACCATTGTGACATTCCAGGATTTTACTTTGTCCCCGGGGCCCATTGTGACATCCTGGGGATCCCCCTTTGTCGCCAGGGCCCACTGTGACACCGTGGGCACCCTCTTTGTCCCATGGGCCCATTGTGACCTTCAAGGGACCCCCCCATTGTCCCCAGGGCCCATTGTGACATCCTGGGTACCCCCTTTGTCCCCAAGACCCATTGTGACATCCTAGTACCCCCCGCAGTCCCCAGGGCCCATTGTGACATCCTGGGGATCCCTTTGGCCCCAGGGCCCATTGTGACAGGGCGGGGATCCCCCTTGTCCCCAGGGCCCATTGTGAAACCGTGGGGACCCTCTTGTCCCCAGGGCCCATTGTGGCACCGTGGAGACCCCCCCTTTGTCTCCAGTGCCCATTGTGACATCCTGGGGACCCCCTTTGTCCCCAGTGCTCATTGTGACAGGGTGGGACCCCCCTTGTACCCAGGGCCCGTTGTGACATCCTGGGGACCCCCTTTGTCCCCAGGGCCTATTGTGACATCCTGGGGAGTCCCCTTTATCCCCAGGGCCCATTGTGACATCCTGGGGACCCCCTTTGTCCCTAGGGTTCATTGTGACATCCCAGGACCCCCATTGTCCCCAGGGCCCATTGTGAACAACCTGGGGACCCCCCTTTTTCCCCGGGCCCATTGTGGCGTCCCAGGATGCTTCGTTGTCCCCTGGGCCCATTGTGACATCCCGGGGACCCCTTTTGTCCCCAGGGTCCATTGTGACATCCTGGGGCCTCCCTTTGTCCCCAGGGCCCATTGTGACATCGCAGGAGCCCCCATTGTCCCAAGGGCACATTGTTACATCCTGGGGACCCCCTTGTCCCCAGGGCCCATCGTGGCACCGTGGGGACCCCCCCTTTGTCTCCAGTGCCCATTGTGACATCCTTGGGACCCCCCTTGTCCCCAGGACCCGTTGTGACATCTTGGGGACCCCTATGTCACCAGAGCCCATTGTGATATCCTGGGGAGCCCCCTTTGTCCCCAGGGCCCATTGTGACGTCTCAGGACCCCCCATTGTCCCCAGGCCCCATTATACACATCCTGGGGTCCCCCTTTATCCCCAGGGCCATTGTGACACCATGGGGACCCCCTTTGTCCCCAGGGCCCATTGTGACGTCCCAGGATGCCCCATTGTCCCCTGGGCCCATTGTGAAATCATGGGGACCCCCTTTGTCCCCAGGGCCTATTGTGACATCCCAGGACCCCCCATTGTCCCCAGGGCCCATTGTGACACCGTGGAGACCCTCCTTGTCCTCAGGGCCCATTATGACATTCAGGGGACTCCTCTTTGTCCCCAGGGACTATTGTGACATCCTGGGGACCCCCCTTTATCCCCAGGGCCCATTGTGACACCGTGGAGACCCCATTTGTCACTGGGGCCCATTGTGACATCCCAGGACACCCCATTGTCCCCAGGGCCCACTGAGACATCCCGGCGACCACCCTTTGTCCCCAGGGCCCATTATGCACATTCAGGGGACACCCCTTTGTCCCCAAGGCCCATTGTGACATCCTGGGGAGACCCCATTGTCCCCAAGGCCCATTGTGGCACCATGGGGACCCCCTTTGTACCCAGTGCCCATTGTGACATCTTAGGACCCCACTTTGTCCCCAGGGCCCATTGTGACATCCTGGGGACCACCTGTGTCCCCAGGGCCCATTGTGACATCCCAGGAGCCACCGTTGTCCCCAGGGCCCATTGTGACATCCTGGGGACCCCCTTGTCCCCAGTGTCCATTGTGGCATCCTGGGACCCCCGTTGTCCCCAGGGCCCATTGTGGCACCATGTGGACCCCCTTTTTCCCGAGGGCCCATTATAACGTCCCAGGACCCCCCATTGTCCCCTGGGCCCATTGTGACATCCTGGGGTCCCCCTTTTGTCCCCTGGGCCCATTGTGACACTGTGGGGATCTCCTTTGTCCCCAGGGACCATTGTGACACTGTGGGGACCCCCTTTGTCCCCAGGGCCCATTGTGACATCCTGGGGAATCCCTTTGTCTCCAGGGCCCATTGTGACGTCCCAGGACCCTGCTTTGTCCCCGGGGCCCATTGTGACATCCTGGGGAACCGCTTTGTCCCCAGGACCCATTGTGACGTCCCAGGACCCCCCCTTGTCCCCAGGGCTCATTGTGATGTCCCAGGATCCCCATTGTCCCCAGAGCCCATTGTGATGTCCTGGGAACCCCCTTTGACCCCAGGGTCCATTGTGACACCATGGGGACCCCCTCTTGTCCCCAGGGCCCATCGTGGCACCGTGGGGACCCCCTTGTCACTGGGGACCCATTGTGACACTATGGGGACCCCCCTTTGTGCCCAGGGCCCATTGTAACATCCTGGGGACCCCCTTGCCTCCAGGGCCCCTTGTGACATCAAAGGATCACCCTTTGTCCCCAGGACCCATTGTGACATCCCAGGACCCCACTTACTCCCCAGGGCCCATTGTGGCACCATGAGGACCCCCTTTGTCACTGGTGCCCATTGTGACATCCCAGGACCCCCCATTGTCTGCAGAGCCCATTGTGACACTATAGGGACCCCCCTTGTCACTGAGGACCCATTGTGACACCATGGGCACCTCCCCTTGTCGTCAGAGCCCATCGTGACATCCCAAAACCCCCAATTGTCTCCAGGGCCCATTGTGACATCCTGGGGACCTCCCTTTCTCCCCAGGGCCCATTGTGACGTTCCAGGAACCCCCATTGTCCTCAGGGCCCATTGTGACATTCAGGGGACCCCCTTTGTCTTCAGGGCCCATTGTGACACCATGGAGACCCCATTTGTCACTCGGGCCCATTGTGACATCCTAGGACCCCCCATTGTCCCCAAGGCCCATTGCGACATCCTGGGGACCCCCCTTTGTCCTCAGGGCCCATTGTGACATTCAGGGCACCCCTCTTTGTCCCCAGGGCCCATTCTGATACCATGGGGACCACTTTGTCCCCAGGGCCCACTGTGACATCCTGGGGACGCCCTTTGTCCCCAGGGCCCATTTTGACACCATGAGCACCCCCCTTTGTGCCCAGGGCCGATTGTGACATCCTGGGGACCCTCTTTGTCCCCAGGGCCCATTGTGACATCCTGGGGACACCCCATTGTCTCCAGGGCCCATTGTGAACATCCTGGGGACCCCCTTGTCCCCAGGGCCCATCGTGGCACCGTGGGGACCCCCCGTTGTCCCCAGGGCCTATAGTGACACCGTGGGTACCCCCTTTGTCCCCAGTGCCCATTGTGACATCCTGGGGACCCCCCTTGTCCCCAGGGCTTATTGTGACATCCTGGGGACCGCCTTTGTCCCCAGGGCCCATTGTGACATCCCAGGACCCCAAGTTGTCCCCAGGGACCATTGTGACACCGTGGGGACCCCCTTTGTCCTCAGGGCCCGTTGTGAACATCCTGGGGACCCCCTTGTCCACACGACCCATTGTGGCACCGTGGGGACCCCCCGTTGTCCCCAGGGCCTATAGTGACACCGTGGGTACCCCCTTTATCCCATGAGCCCATTGTGACATCCTGGGGACCCCCTTGTCCCCAGGGCCCATTGTGACACCATGGGGATCGCCTTTGTCCCCGTGGCCCATTGTGACATCCCAGGACCCCGCGTTGTCCCCAGGGCCCATTCTGACATCCTGGGGACCCCCCTTGTCCCCAGTGCCCATTATGACATTCTGGGGACCCCCTTTGTCCCAGGGGCACATTGTGGCACCACGGGGACCCCCCTTGTCCCCAGGGCCCATTGTGAAATCCGGGGAACCCCCTGGTCTCCAGGGCCCATAGTGGTACCGTGGGGACTCGTCCTGTCACTTGGGTCCATTGTGACACCATGGGGACCCCGCCTTTGTCCCCAGTACCCATTGTGACATCCTGGGGACCCCTTTGTCCCCGGGGCCCATTGTGACATCCTGGGGACCCCCCTTTGTCCCCAAGGCCCATTGTGACACGGTGGGGACCCCACTTCTTTCCAGGACCCATTGTGGCATTCTGGGGACTTCCTTTGTCCCCAGGGCCCATTGTGACATCCTGGAGACCCCCTTTATCCCCAGAGCTCGTTGTCGCACCATGGGGACCCCCTTTGTCACTGGGGCCCATTGTGACATCCCAGGACCCCCCATTGTCCCCAGGGCCCATTGTGACACCGTGGGGACCCCGTCTTTTCCCCAGGGCCCATTGTGACGTCTCAGGACCCCCTTTGTCCCCAGGGCCCACTGTGGCACCATGGGGACCCCCTTTGTCCTCTGGGCCCATTGTGACATTCCAGGACCCCACTTTGTCCCCAGGGCCCATTGTGACAATTAAGGGACCCCCCTTGTCCCCAGGGCCCATTGTGACAATTAAGGGACCCCCTTTGTCCCCAGGGCCCATTTTGACATCCCAGGACCCCACTTTGTCCCCAGTGCTCATTGTGAAATTCTGGGGACCCCCCTTGTCCTCAGGGCTCATTGTGACAGCCGAGGACCTTACTTTGTCCCCAGGGCCCATTGTGACATCCCAGGACCCCCCACTGTCTCCAGTGCCCATTGTGACATCATGGGGACCACCCTTTTTCCCCAGGGCTCATTGTGACGTCCCAGGATCCCTCGTTGTCCCCAGGCCCCATCGTGACATCCTGGGGACCCCCCTTGTCTCCAGGGCCCATAGTGGCACTGTGGGGACTCATCACGTGGGCCCATTGTGACATCCTGGAGACCCCCCTTTATCCCCAGGGCCCATTGTGACACCGTGGAGACCCCATTTGTCACTGGGGCCCATTGTGACATCCCAGGACACCCCATTGTCCCCAGGGCCCACTGAGACATCCCGGCGACCACCCTTTGTCCCCAGGGCCCATTATGCACATTCAGGGGACACCCCTTTGTCCCCAAGACCCATTGTGACATCCTGGGGAGACCCCATTGTCCCCAAGGCCCATTGTGGCACCATGGGGACCCCCTTTGTCCCCAGTGCCCATTGTGACATCTTAGGACCCCACTTTGTCCCCAGGGCCCATTGTGACATCCTGGGGACCACCTGTGTCCCCAGGGCCCATTGTGACAGGGTGGGACCCCCCTTGTACCCAGGGCCCGTTGTGACATCCTGGGGACCCCCTTTGTCCCCAGGGCCTATTGTGACATCCTGGGGAGTCCCCTTTATCCCCAGGGCCCATTGTGACATCTTGGGGACCCCCTTTGTCCCTAGGGTTCATTGTGACATCCCAGGACCCCCATTGTCCCCAGGGCCCATTGTGAACAACCTGGGGACCCCCCTTTTTCCCCGGGCCCATTGTGGCGTCCCAGGATGCTTCGGTGTCCCCTGGGTCCATTGTGACATCCTGGGGCCTCCCTTTGTCCCCAGAGCCCATTGTGACATCGCAGGAGCCCCCATTGTCCCAAGGGCACATTGTTACATACTGGGGACCCCCTTGTCCCCAGGGCCCATCGTGGCACCGTGGGGACCCCCCCTTTGTCTCCAGTGCCCATTGTGACATTCTTGGGACCCCCCTTGTCCCCAGGACCCGTTGTGACATCTTGGGGACCCCTATGTCACCAGAGCCCATTGTGATATTCTGGGGAGCCCCCTTTGTCCCCAGGGCCCATTGTGCACATCCTGTGGACCCCTCTTTGTCCCCAGGGCCCATTGTGACATCCTGACGACCCCCTTTGTCCCCAGGGCCTATTGTGACATCCCAGGACCCTCCCTTTTCTCCAGGGCCCATTCTGACGTCCCAGGACCCCCTATTGTCCCCAGAGCCCATTGTGACATCCCAGGACCCCCCATTGTCCCCAGGCCCCATTATACACATCCTGGGGTCCCCCTTTATCCCCAGGGCCATTGTGACACCATGGGGACCCCCTTTGTCCCCAGGACCCATTGTGACGTCCCAGGATGCCCCATTGTCCCCTGGGCCCATTGTGAAATCATGGGGACCCCCTTTGTCCCCAGGGCCCATTGTGACGTCCCGGGATGCCCCATTGTCCCCTGGGCCCATTGTGAAATCATGGGGACCCCCTTTGTCCCCAGGGCCTATTGTGACATCCCAGGACCCCCCATTGTTCCCAGGGCCCATTGTGACATCCTGGGGACCCCCATTTGTCCCCAGGGCCCATTCTGACACCATGGGGACCCCCTTTGTCCCCAGGGCCCATTGTGATATCCTGGGGACTCCCTTTGTCCCCAGGGCCCATTGTGACACCGTGGAGACCCTCCTTGTCCTCAGGGCCCATTATGACATTCAGGGGACTCCTCTTTGTCCCCAGGGCCTATTGTGACATCCTGGGGACCCCCCTTTTCTCCAGGTCCCATTGTGACATCCCAGGACCCCCTATTGTTCCCCGGGCCCATTGTGAAATCCTGGGGACCCCCTCTTTTTCCCCAAGGCCCATTGTGACATCCCACGACCCCCCATTGTCCCCAGGCCCCATTATGCACATCCTGCGGTCCCCCTTTATCCCCCGGCCCCATTCTGACACTGTGGGGACCCCGTTGTCCCCAGGACCCATTGTGACATCCTGGGGACCCCCTTTGTCCCCAGGGCCTATTGTGACATCCCAGAATCCCCCATTGTCCCCAGGGCTCATTGTGACATCGTGGGGACCCCCCCTTTTTCTCCAGTGCCCATTGTGACATCCTGGGGACCCCCCTTTGTCTCCAGGGCCCATTGTGACGTTCAGGGGAACCCCCTTTGTCCCCAGGGCCCATTGTGACATCCCAGGACCCCCCATTGTACCCAGGGCCCATTGTGACATCCTGGGAACCCCCTTGTCCCCAGGGCCCATCGTGGCACCGTGGGGACCCTCCCCTTTTTCTCCAGTGCCAATTGTGACATCCTTGGGACCCCTCTTGTCCTCAGAGCCCATTGTGACATCCTGGGGAGCCCCCTTTGTCCCCAGGACCCATTGTGACGTCCCAGGACCCCCCATTTTCCCCAGGGCGCATTGTGACATCCTGGGGACCCCCTTTGTCCCCAGGGGCCATTGTGACATACCAGGACCCACCCTTGTCCCCAGAGTCCATTGTGATACCATGGGGACCCCCTCTTGTCCCCAGGCCCATTGTGACATCCTGGGGACCCTGTTGTCTCAAGGGCCCATTGTGACACCGTGGGGACCCCCTTTGTCACTGGGGCCCATTGTGGCATACCAGGACTCCACTTTGTCCCCAGGCCCATTGTGACACCGTGGGGACCCCTTTGTCCCCAGGACCCATTGTGACATCCCATGACCCCCCTTGTCCCCAGGGCCCATTGTGACATCCTGGGGACCCCTTTGTCCCCAGGCACCATTGTGACAGGGCGGGACACCCCTTGTCTCCAAGGCCCATTGTGACATCATGGGGATCCCGTTTGTGCCCAGGGCCCATTGTTACATCCTGGGGACCCCCTTTGTCCCCAGAGGCCATTGTGACATCCGGGGGACCCCCCTTGTCCCCAGAGCCCATTGTGATATTCAGGGGACCCCCTCTTTTTCCCCAAGGCCTATTGTGACATCCTTGGGACCTCGTTTGTCTCCAGGGCCCATTGTTGTACCATGGGGACCCCCTTTGTCCCCAGGGCCCATTGTGGCACCATGGTGAACCCCTTTGTCACTGGGGCTCATTGTGACATCCCAGGACCCCCCGTTGTCCCCAGGGGCCATTGTGACATCCCAGGACCCCCCGGTGTCCCCAGGGCCCATTGTGACATCCTGGGTCCCCCTTTGTCCCTGCCGAGGGTTAAGATTGCGGGGTGACAATCAAACCCTGGCAGATGTGTTGTCAACCTCCTCTGCCCCCCACTCCCCCTTCTGCCCCTCCCTCTCCCCCTTCCCACTCAGCACAGGCGATCGGGAGGGGAAGAAGCACAGAGGGGAGAGAGTTGGAAAAGTTCAAGATGTTTTACTGATGCTACTGATGAGAACAGAGAAAATGATACAAATATACAAAACCCATCTTGTAAGTCTGAGCAACTGCAGAGCCAGCACCCAAAGTCCTGGATCAGACTCTGCAGCCAACCGGAGCTGGATTCAGTCTCTCACTGGCCTCAGTTCGCAGGGACGACCAGCAAGGTCCTCTCCTGATGTCGGCCATGAGCAGAAGGGAAGGAAAAAGGCAAAAGGGAAGGAAAAGGGACGAGATTCTCGTGATCTCCCGCTTTTATATGAAGTATTCACGTGAACGGAATGTTATACACAGTTGGTCACCGGTTTCTCGTTGCCCCTCTCGCGAGATGTCCATCTGTGCTTATCAATAAGTTTCCATTGCATTGCTGGGTTTGCCAAAACATGTGTCTGGTTCTCCAGGAAAATGCAGCTGACATGAAGGCTTTGGCTGACAGGCAAAATTCACTAAAAGAGAAACTTGTTTTTACCAAAACCAGGACAGGTGGGGGCGCAGAGGCTGCTGAGACATGGAGATGGACTGGGACACGGGGGTGGGCTGGGACATAGAGATAGGCTGGGACATGGATGGCCTGGGTCACAGAGACTGCTGGGATGTGCAGACGGGCTGGGTCATGGGCACGAGTCAGAGCCAGCACAGGAGCAGGGAGGCTGGGGCAGCTCCATCCTGCAGACGTGCTTGTCCTGGCCATGCCAGCCATGGGATACGTGCCCCAGCACAGACACACACCCGTGGGACACACAGCTGGCCACAGGGACCCCAGAGACACACGCACGCCCCGTGCCATCATTCCAGTTCATTGGTGGAGCCGTGGGGGTCACTGGGGTGGCGGTGGCGGTGGCCAAGGGTGGCGAGGGTGGCACCAAGGTGCTCACAGTCCAAACTGATCACTGTGTTTAAAAAGATAATCGAGGGGGAAGGGCAACCAAAGAGCCAGGAATCCATATTTCAAATAAATCAATAAGGTGAGAGGGTTGTTAATTAGATGAATGAGACAGGTAAACTGAGGCCAGCCCTGGGGAGTCTGTAACCCCTGCAGTGCCAAGCGCTGGGGAGCAGGGCAGGGAATGTGCAGCTGGGGTTGGTGGATGTGTAAGCGGGGGCTTTTTGTCCCATTCCCTGTGCTGTCTTTGGGTAGAACACCTGGTCTTGCCAAATCGTTTATAAAATACGCTTTGCTGAGAGATCCTGCCCGGGGCTGTTCTCTTGGCAAGGGGATTGTTTCCCACAGCAGGCTTTGGCAGCAGAAGTTTGGCAGGACAAGAGGGCCCATGAGGTCAGAAAGCACAGCAGAGCTGGAACGTGGGGTCACGGGCACCAAACCCAGCTCAGGTGGGAGCCAAGAGGGTCCCCTCGTGTGCAGGACCCAAAGCGCCATCTGTGGCATCTGCCCGTCCTTCTGAGTGCCCAGAGCCTCCCTCTTGGGGCCTAATCCCCATGTTTAGGGTCCCAACGCGTCTTTCATCACCCACGACCTTTGGTCAGGGCCCGCAGCTTCATTTTCAGGTGGAGCCGCTGCCTGGCAACAACCGCCCGGAAGTCTGTGGACAGCCAGGGGATGAAATGCAGCCAATCACATTTGAGGAGGCGGGGCAAGTCATGTGATTGAAATGTAAGCAGCCAATCGAGCTTTGAGACCTGCAGGACAGTTGGCGACAGTTGGACAAACTGGGCAGCGCTCAGGGGCGGGCTGTGCTGGCTGCACCAATCACACCTGGTGGGAGTGCAGCAGAGGGATGATTGACAAATAACCTGACCAATTATTTGGTGGGGGGAGCCAGTGGGAAATCCCAGACAGCCAATCAGAGAAAAGAGCGGCTCAGGGAAGGCGGACACTGT
Organism: Patagioenas fasciata; assembly: GCF_037038585.1. Taxonomy (NCBI): domain Eukaryota; kingdom Metazoa; phylum Chordata; class Aves; order Columbiformes; family Columbidae; genus Patagioenas; species Patagioenas fasciata. The sequence continues at coordinate 7,949,606 of NC_092542.1, forward strand.
GGGGGGAGTAACCCCTCAGGCCGCCAATCAGAGAGAGTATCACCTCAGGGCAGGGTGAGCCCCAAAGCAGGACAGAATCACTGCCCAGGCAGCCAATGAGCTGCAGGATCAGCTCAGGGGAGGAGACTGACAGCCCTCCCGACCAATGGTGGCGCAGCCCAGGCTGAGCAGGCGGTTGCTCTGCAGGCGGCCAGCGTGAGCTTTGCCATGGCGCCCGTGGAGCTGCCCGAGGCCGAGCAGCGCCCGGCCCAGCCCTGGGGCCCTTTTTCCTCCCTCTGGGGCCCTGGAGATGTCTTGCTGCCTCTGGCCCAGGTGTGTGTGGGCTGCTCTGGCCTTGTTCTCCTGGGCGGGGGAGGGGGCAGGGGGCACTTGCTGGAGAGGAGCTGCTGGGGCTGGAGCTGGAGAGAGCAGGAGAAGGGGAAGCAGCTGGAGGGTGAAGTGCAGGGGATCCCCACAGCTGCTGCTGCAGCTGCACCAGAGACAGCTGCCCCTCTGGGTGAGGAAGAGTCCCTGTGAGCAGCCTCAGCAGAGCAGATCACAAACGTGCACCGCAGGGTCTGTGTAAGTGGGGAAAATCACTGTCCGGCCGTATAGTGTGTGTGTGTGTGGGGTGCGTCTGGGGAGCCTCGTGCTGTGAGAGCTGTCAGACACCCATGTGTTCTCTTAGGTGCAGGATGGACAAACGGCTGGAGCTACAGAATAGGAGGGGAGGGAAAGACAGGCAGACAGAAGGGCCTGAACTGCACAGCTTGCTTGGCAGTGCAGAGAGCAGGAACTGTGGTGAGTGCTGGGCCCTTGGGCTCATTTCGTCCTGTTTTGTGCTCCCCTCCCTCCCTCCCTGCTCCCTCCTCTTTCCTACCGTGTCCTTCTCCCTCTTCATCTCTTCTCTCTCTGCCCCTCTCTGCTTCTTCCTCACCGTTTCCTCCACCCGTCTCCACCTCTGTGCAGGGTTTCTCGTATCTCCCTCTCTGTCTCCGCTGCTCTGTGCTTCTCATCATCCCTGGTTTCTCTTTGTCACCATTCTGCTCTGTTGCTGTGTCCTGCTCCCTGCCCCATCATTTCTCACTGTATCCCTCTGTCCTGCTCCCTGCACCTATTCCTGCCCCTCTTCTTTTTTACTCCCTCTCCATCTTGCTGCCCGCCCCAGGATTTTTTCCCCAATCTCTGTCCTGCCCCCAACCCTTGTTGTTCTTTCTCTCTCCTGCTCCCCTTCTGTCTTTCTGCCTGTCTTCCCTTTCCCGGCTGCTTCTTTCTCCATTTCTGTCCAGATTACTGCTCCTCTTCCTTCTTGATGTCTTTCTGTCCTGGTTTTCTTTCTGTCTCCCATCGCTGTTCCCAGTGCCATCCCTTCTCGCTATATCACCCCTGTCCAGCTGGCTCTGCCTTTTCTTTGTCTTCTCTTCCTCTTTCCTGCTGCTCAGCCCTCTTTTCCTCTTTCTCCAGCTCCTTGCTGCATGTTTCCCCTTTCCAGTCTCTTCATTTGGATCCCAACTTTGCTTTATTTCTCACTCCCTTTGTTCTGTTCCCTGTCTTTCTTTTTGTCTCTCCATCTGTGCATCCCCCTCCCTGTCTTTCTCCAGCCCCTTCCTGCTTCTCCTCCTCCCCCCTCCCCATCCCTCTGTCCTGCTCATCAGCCCTGCTGGTTCTTCCTCCCTGTCTCATCCCAGCTCATTGTGCCTTTTTGCCTTCATCTCTCCGTCCTTTTCCCTGTGTGTTTGTTTCTCTCTCAGCTCCTCTGTCTTCTCTCTTGTCTGATTTGTCTCTTGCTAGTCCTCTGTCCTTCTCCCCAGCAGCTTCAACTGAATGGCCAGGTGTCCCTGCACTCTGGTGGTTCCTCATCACTGCCCTGGGCTGTGTCTGTAGGGCCGGGGATCATTTAGGAGCTGCTCTCCTTCTGCAGACAGCAGAGCCTGGTGCAGCTCCAGCAGAGGTTGTTCTCAGCTGCTGCTTATGCAGCTCGTTGGAAGAGCAGCTGTGGGCCTTCTTTGGAAGGGAGGTTTCTTGTTCTGTGCTTACTGCTCCTGGGGACCCTGCACAGGAGTGGTGTTGGGGTCTGCAGGGACGGGTGGGACCTGCTGTGATTCCTGGTGAACGTGAACTGAACTTGTCCTGATGTACTCGAATGAAAACAGACTGACTGGAGATGGTTTACTGCCCTGTTTCAGTTCCAAACTACATGTTTGGCACTGGAGAACATGAGACTTTGTGCTGCTTCCCAGATGTCAGCTGAGAACATCACTGCCTTTGGTACCAGGGCAGGTGGTCTGTGATCAGGGGTGCGGACTTGCATGGCACTGCTTTAATGAGCATTTTATGGTCTTGCCACTTCAAAGCCCTTCATTTTCCTAGAAATTTGAAGATGGCATTTCTCATTCGGAGGTTCAGACTTCGGTTGGACTTGATGTTGAATGGTCCATACAATGGGGTGCATAAAATAAGAATCTCGCTTCCTTGTTGTTGTTGTTTTCTAATGCTGTCTGAATTTGGTAAGCAAGAGGAAGAGTGGCTTGCAGTGTCTGCTTTTGAGAGGAACATATTCCTGACTGTCTCCATCTCTGTATGGTGAAGCTTTCTGCCTGCACTATGATTTTGCTGGGCTGTGAGGCTGTGTTGGAGCAGCAGAGCTCAGAAGTGGTGGCTTTAAAGGCATTGAAGCTGTGGTCAAACTAGCAGGAAAAGCTGGTTTCTTCCCAGAGAGCTGCCTGACAAATATAGCTACAAGTAAAGACCCTTGAAGTTGGCTTTTTTTATTTAAATTTACTATTAATATGTAGCTTTTGGGATTGATTGATTGATTGATTTCTGGGAAGCAAGAAGTGAGAGCCTGTGCACTCCCACAGGCAGAGCTGCCTCCCAAAATAGGTGCCCCCTTCTCCACTTCTGTTCCTTCCATGCTGGTGTAGCACAAGGCCATGCAGCAGTGTGCAGATGTGGTGATTCCAATGTGACTGTGAGGTCAGAGCCCCTCGGTGACGTGCTGTGCTGTGTCTTGGCAGCAGCAGCATCATGGGGCGAGCGTGGGGGCCATGGTCCTCACCCTGTTCCTCCTCCTGGTGTCCCTGCCAGCCCGGGACGCCCAGGCTGCTCCAGCCGAGCGCAGGGAGCAGGTGGGCGAGCAGGGGCAGCACCCAGCCCCGAGCAGCTCAGCAGGGCAGCAGTGGGGCCAGGGCTGGGGCTGGGGCCGGGAGAGCAGCCGGGCTGGGCCGGGCAGGGCGAGCCAGGCAGCACCAGGGTGTGGGCAGGGGGCAGACACCCGCAGGGAGGGGAGAGGGGCTGCGGCTGCTTCAGGGGCAGGTTCTGGGCAAGCAGGGGCTGGGAGTGCTGGCACAGGGCAGAAACCAGCACTGAGTCCCTGTGGGGCCCTCCCTGCCCCGCAGCCTCGTGCCACACGGCCCCATCCCAGGGCGCGCTTTGAGCCTTTGGGCCCGTTTCAAATCAAAGCTGGGATTGCTTTGGCACTTTGGGCCGCTTTAGAGCTAAACCTGGGCACATTTGTGCCCTTTGGGATCGTTTCTGCCTATATCTGGGAGTTCTTTGGTTTTCCAGTTTTGTTTATACCCAAATCTGGGGGTGTTTGGGCCATTTTTGGCCATTTTTTTACCCAAATCTGGGCATACTTCGACTCTTTGGTCCAGTTTCACCCTGAATCTGGGGATGTTATACCCCTTTTTGGCCAGTTTTGCTCAAATCTAGTGGTGCTTTGGTTTTTTCTGCCTCTCTTGACCCGATATACTCAGGTACTTTTGCCCATTTTTTCCCCTGATATGGGCACTGTGATCCCAAATATGGGATGTTTTCATGTTTGCCGACAGCTTTGCACCCAAGTGTGGATGTTTTTGCCTCTTTGGGCCACTTTTTGCCCAAATACTCAGATTGTTTTGCCTGTATTGACCAATTTAGCCCCCAAATATTTGGAATATTTTGTCATTTTGCCAGTTTTTTCCCCAAATACGGCTATTTTTCTGCAAGATATGGGCACTGTTGTCCTAAATATGTTGTGTTGTGTTTTGTTTTTTCTCTCTTGTCTATGTCCTCTTTTACCTGGAATGCAGGAGTGTTGCTCGGTGAGCCTGGAAACCTCTCTGATCTGTGCTTGACTCCAGGACATGGCCTTGGCAGAGTTGATCGAGCTTCTCAGCTGGGTCCTGGTTAGGAGCCTTGGGCTGTCCCAGAGGTGAGTTGTCACTGTCTGTCTGCTTGAGCGAATAAACACTCGTGTTTTAATAGGTTATTCATGTGTGATTGTACCCAAGATCCTCTCAGAGGCTTTCCAAAAGCTTTTTGTGCCTTGGTGGTATTACACAGACAAGTCATGAATGTTCAATTTGCCTGAAAACCTGCTAGGTCTCAGCAAAAAGGTCACCCGTGCTCTGTTTCTAGCTGTGGGAACACACACCTCTGTATGTGTCTCGTGTCATTATCTCACCCTCTCCCATCACAGCAGGTGACTGAGGAAGCAGGAGATCACAACGTGCCATGGAAGCTCCCCACCCGTGTTTGACTCCCTGTTTGGTTCCTGCAGTCCATGCTGATCAAGCCTCTTGGTGTAATCCTGTTCCTGAGCCTGAGGGGAATCGCAGGGGTAAGTGTTCAGTGTTCATTGGTTACTGGCCTTTTGCGTTTGTTAGTATTTGGTTTATTATTTGTGAACGTTTTCTTGCAATAGTTGAGCCTTGCAGTAGCCAGCAGGCTCTGATTTAGGAGAAACATGGATGATCATTTTTTGCCCTGGTGCTCCATGCTCCCACGTTAGTGTGGGTTTCCTTTTGTGTGTGTGAGAGGTCTCCTGGTCAGAAGGCCCTGAGAGGCCCCGTGTTGGTCCATCTGGTCCTTGAGGGGTGTTGCATGTGGCCTGGACACAGTAGTTTGGAAGCTGCCAGGTCCCAGACAAGGGGTCTGCAGCCCCTCTGCAGCTTTGGCAATTTCAGCATGCGTCTGGGTCCCGTGTTGTTGCCTGACCCCCGTCCAGGCGCTGCAGGTCATTTCACAACGTGAAATGGAAACGCTTTTCCTTTCTGCTCGATTCCAGCCGTCCCTGTAGGCAGCGGCTCCTTGACTGCTTCACCTGAGTGTGTCCGTGAGCCTCGGGGCCATCCCACAGGTACAACCTGGGAACAAATGAGCGTTTCCATGTTAATTTTCCGTTCCTGTGAAATTTAGCTTGCTGCTTGCTTGGCTGACGCTCGGTCACGCAGAGGGGAAGTGGGTCCAGCTCAGTGCTGTGCCCCAGAGGGCTCTGCCTTGCAAAGCTCTTTGCCAACTGCTCCATCTCTGCGCCGCTCGCAGTGCCGGCTGCCGAGGCAGCAGCAGGTTGGGGCTGAGTTTAGAGCTGGGTGAGCTCCAGGGAGTCCTTTCTCCTGACAGCTCCAGGCCTGCTTAGTGGCCACTGCAAGTGCTGGATAAATGTTGGCAAGATGCTCCTGACTGGAAGGAGAGAGGAGCTGCCACTGGGATGGGTTTGGATCCTGCAGTGGCTCACGGAGGTGGCCATTGCGGAGGGGCAGTGTGAGCTCTGGTGCTGCTGTCTCCAGGTTGGATCACCAGACCACCGTGCTGGTTCACCAGATCTTTGGCAGATCCCTGTGCTCCCGTGGTGAGCGCTGGCTGCCAGGTCCTGGGCCTGTGACTCTCAGGGCAGTGGTTTCCCTGAGAGCCTTGGAGCAAAAACCTTTTGGGAAAACTGCTGAGTGTGTGTAACTTCTCCAGAGCTGCAGCTGGTCAGTCTGGATGTTCCTGTGGGTTGTGGGGTGTGTTGTGGTGATGGAAAATGCTGTTGGCTGTGGGCCCCAGCTCTTTGCCACCAGCTGAAGAACCCACGTTGGCAGTTACGGAGCAACACTTGCTGTCCCAGCACGCAGTGGAATTGCACGCTGTGAATCCTGGTGCCGACATCCCAGAGCCCAAAGCTGGAGAGGGGGAACACGGCAGCTGCCTGTGCTGTGCTGGGGTGGTGTTGGGTGCAGGTGTTGTGCCAGGGTGTGCTTACTGCTCTTGCTTTTGCAGTGAAGTTCTCAGTGTGCAGGAGCATCTGGGAGACCTCTGACCCTTTCCTGGACCTGGCGCTGGAGATCAGGTACTGGGGCAGGGTCTGGGTGGGGGGAGCTCTGCTCTCACAGGGGATGTTCCTGCAGCTGCACCGTTCCTGCTCTCAAGGCTGCTTAACTGCCAGTGTCAGGCAGGGTGTGGGCAAGAGGGAAGCAGCTGCTGTTGTTGTGCTGCCTCTGTCTGGCAAAGCAGAGCCCGTTGCCTGAGCATGAGCCACGACTCCTCCAGTGAGGCTCCGTGCTGTGGGGGACAGTGCAGCCGTCCCTCATGGCGTGCTGGCCAGGGCCTGGCTGGGGGCAGGCTCAGGGTTTTGGTGCAGTCTGGGGCCCTGTGCTCATGCTCTGTTTTATCTCTTGGGGCCAGCGCCTCTGATCAGGTGAAAAAAGCTGTGACCAACAGACCCGTGTCTTCACCAGTGACAGGCCAGGTGAGTCCTGAAGGCTGTTCTGGGCCAGAGCACCATGTCACCACTACCAGCCAAGAAGCTGGTGTTTTGTGCCAAAAGGTGAGTCTGAGCTTCTGCCTGGGGTCTTCAATAGGTGCCTTGTGTCTTGTGATCTGGAGATTGTGTTGGGGACAGTGTAGACCGGATGCTGGGTGTCTTGCTCAGCTGAAGGCAGACAGGGAGAGCCCCTCAGCCCCAGGGCTGCAGCAATTGCTCTGGTTTGGGGTGCAGGGCCAGGTCCCTGCTGTTGTTCCCATCCCGGATTAAGGCTGGAGGAACGCCTCCTGTCTTCTTGCTCAGGACAGAGGGGCGGGGGTGCCAGTCCCTGGAGCGGGGTGGCCTCGCCAATCTTCTCTGGGTATCCTGTCCCCTGGGGTGATGGGAGGAGGAGACTCTGCAGCCTCCAGGCAGTGGCTGGGACCGGCCCTCTGGGCGCCGCTGTGCAGCCAGGGCTCAGGACAGTGCGCTGGGGTTTCTGTTGTTTACATTTCCCTCCTTCCTTTTTTCCTTTCTGCTTCTAACAGAAAACACTTCTGATTTGTTGACCACCCCCACTTTCCTCTCCCCTGCTGTGTCTTTACCCTTCCTTTTTCTCTGGGCTCCCCTTCTTATTTTCTTCTCTTGGCTCATGGAAACCTCTTTTCTTTAGATCACCAAGTTTGTTGTTTTTTTTTTCATGTCAATAGCTGCAGCGCAGCATCCTGTGGAAGGCGAGCAGAAGCGACCATTGCACACCACCTCATTCCCAATTTGCCAAGCACACCTTCCCCATGGACAGCACCCAGCCCAACTCCTGGGCCTTTTGGCAAGTCGAGGTTAGTGGTGCCAGTCGCTCTCAGGCTCCTGACTGGCAGCAAGGCCAGTACTCCACGAGACAACTGCATGGCAGGTGGCCCGGGGGAGGGAGTGATTTCAGCAGCCACCTCTCCTGTTCTCTTGGGTTGGCTAAGATGGTAGCAATTGAGTGCTGTGCTTGTGCACTGTGGAGTGTGGAGGAAGAGGGGGGCTCCTGATCTGGCCTTCAGATCATGTCAGCCTCTTTTCCTGTTCTGCAGGCTGTCCTCATCTGCACTGCATCAGGCAAATCCTGAAAAGCCGACCTTCAGCTGCGTCCTCAGCTCAGCCTTTTGGCTCCCAGCTGTCTTAGGGTTAGGATTTACAGTAAAGGTTAGAGTTAGGGTAAAAATTAGGGCTTAGTTTAAGGGTTAAGTTAGGGTTAGATTTAGAGTTAGGGTTAGGATTAGGTTTAGCATTTAGATAAGGGTTAGGTTTTAGTTAAGGTTGAGGGTTAGTGTTAGGTAAGGTTTTGGGTTAGGGGATAGAGTTAGGGTTAGAGTTTGGGATAGGCTTAGGGAGCATGGTTAGGGTTTTGAGTGAGGGTTATGGGTCAGGTTTTGGGTTAGACTTAGTGTTAGAGTTAGGATTAAACTTTGGGCAAGAGGTTAGAGCATAGCGTTAAGGGTTAGGATTAGAAGTTTGTGATTGGGTTCTGTGAGGTTTAAGTTAGGGTTAAGTAGTAGGGTTAAGGTATAGGGTTCGATTTAGGGTAAAGGTAAGTGTTAGGAGTTACAGTTAGGGTTAGGCTTAGGAATTAGGGAGTGGGGTTAGACTTTGGGGTTACGGGTTTGATTTATGTTTAAGGGGGAGGGTTAGATCGAAGGTTAGAAATAGGGTTAAACGTAGGGCAAGGGTCAGAGTTAGGGTTAGAATTACTGTTAGGGTTAGGAGTATGTGTTTCAGTTAGGTGATGTTTGGGATTAGGGTTATGTGTTAGAGTTAGGCTTTAGGGTTAGGAATTATGGTTAGTGCTAGACTTAGGAGCTAGGGATTAGTCTGAGAGTTAGGATTTTAGGTTCGGGTATGTGTTTGCATTTGGGTTTAGGTTAGGTGTTCATGTGTTAGGGTTAGGATTTGATTAGTGTTAGGGATAGAGAGTAGTGTCAGTGGAAGTGGTTGGGGTTAGGGGTTGGTTTGAGGAAGTAGGGCTGGGGTTAGGGTTACGTTTGGGTTAGAGTTAGTGGTAGGGTCAGGGTTTGATTAGGATTAGGGTTAGAGTTAAGGTGAGGGGTTTTGGGTGAGGGATAGAGTTTGGTTTTAGGTTTAGGCATAGATTTCTGATTAGAGTAAGAGGGCTAAGCATTAGGTTTAGAGTTGGAGTTAGGGGTAGAGGTTGGTCTTCGATTTAGCCTTGCTTTAGGATTACAGTAAGTGATTGGACTAATATTAGAAGTTTAGATGAAGGGATAGGTGTTAGGGGTCGGGTTAGGGTTATTATTAGGGTTTGATTAGGATTAGGTTTAGGGTTTATGGGTAGGGATGTGGTTAGTGATAAGGGTTAGTATTAGGGTTAATGTTAGGAGTAAGGATTAAGGTTAGGGGTTAGGGAATAGTGTTTGTGTAAGCAGTAAGACTTCAGGTTTAGGGGGAAAGGGTAGGAATATGGTTAAGGTTGGCATAGGGTTAGGAGTTTGGGTTAGGGTTAGGCTTAGGTTTTGGAGTTTGGGTTAGGGTTAGGCTTAGGAGTTTGGGTTAGGCTTAGTCTTAAGCTTAGGAGTTTGGTTTAGGCTTAGACTTAGGGTTAGGAGTTTGAGTTAGGATTTAGGGTTAGTCTTAAGGCTAGGAGTTTGGGTTAGGGTCTGGGTTGGGCTTAGGCGTCTGGGTTGGGCTTAGGCGTCTGGGTTGGGCTTAGGCGTCTGGGTTGGGCTTAGGCGTCTGGGTTGGGCTTAGGCGTCTGGGTTGGGCTTAGGCGTCTGGGTTGGGCTTAGGCGTCTGGGTTGGGCTTAGGCGTCTGGGTTGGGAGTTTGGGTTAGGGTTAAGGGATTGGGTTTGGCTTAGAGTTAAGGATTTGGGTTAGGGTTAAGGGATTGGGTTTGGCTTAGAGTTAAGGATTTGGGTTAGGGTTAAGGGATTGGGTTTGGCTTAGAGTTAAGGATTTGGGTTAGGGTTAAGGGATTGGGTTTGGCTTAGAGTTAAGGATTTGGGTTAGGGTTAAGGGATTGGGTTAGGATTGGGTTTAGGGTTAGGAATTAGGCTTAGGTTTAGGATTAGGATTAGCGTTATGGTCTGGGTTAGGAGTTTGGGTTAGGGTTAGGGGTTAGGGTTAGGGGTTAGGGTTAGAGGTTAGGGTTAAGAGTTAGGGATTAGGGTTAGGAGTTGGGGTTAGGAGTTGGGGTTAGGAATCTTAACCCTCGACAGGGACAAAGGGGGTCCCCAGGATGTCACAATGGGCCCTGGGAAGTCACAATGGGCCCTGGGGACAACGGGCGGTCCTGGGATGTCACAATGAGCCCTGGGGACAAAGAGGGGTCCCCTGAATGTCACAATGGGCCCTGGGGACAAATGGGGGTCCCGACGGTGTCACAATGGGCCCTGGGGACAAGTTGGGGTCCTGGGATGTCACAATGGACCCTGGGGACAGAGGGGGTCCCCAGGATGCCACAATGGGCCCTGGAGACAAGGGGGGGTCCTGTGAAGTCATAATGGACCCTGGAGAAAAGGGTGGGTCCCCAGGATGTTACAATGGGCTCTGGGGACAATGGGGGGTGTCCAGGATGTCACACTGGGCCCTGAGGACAAGGCGGGGTCCCCATGGTGTCACAATGGGTTCCCAGTGAAAAGGGGGGGTCCCCACAGTGCCACAATGGGCCCTGGGGACAAAGTGGAGTCCTGGGATGTCACAGTGGGCTCCAGTGACAAAGGGGGTCCCCATTGTGCCACAACGGGCCCTGGGGACAAACGGGATCCCCAGGATGTCACAATGGGCCCTGACGACAAAGGGGGTCCCCAGCATGTCACAATGGGCCCTGAGGACAAGGTGTGGTCTCCATGGTGTCACAATGGGCCCTGGGGACAAAGTGGGGTCCTGGGATGTCATAAGAGGCACTGGGGACAACGAGGGGTCCTGGGAAGCCTCGATGGTCCCTGGGGACAAAGGGGGTCCCCACGGTGTCCCAATGGGCCCTGGGGACAAAGGGGGTCCCCAGGATGTCACAATAAGTCCTGGGGACAAAGGGGGTCCTGGGACGTCACAATGGGCCCATGGGATAAAGAGTGGTCCCCTGAATGTCACAATGGGCCGTGGGGACAAGCGGGGTCCCCACGGTGTCAGAATGGGTCCTGGGGACAAAGGGGGGTCCTGGATTGTCACAATGTGCACCAGTGACAGAGGGGGTCCCCTGAATGTCACAATGGGCCCTGGGGACAAGAGGGGTCTCCACGGTGTCACAATGGGTCCTGGGGACAAAGAGGTGTCCCGAGGATGTCACAATGGGCCCTGGGGACAAAGGGGTTCTGGGGACATCACAGTAGGCCCTGGGAACAAAGGGGGTCACCATGGTGCCACAATGGGCCCTGGGGACAAGGGGTTAGGGGGTTGTGGTAGGGGTTTGGAGGATTAGGTGGTGCAGGATTTGGGGGTTCAGGGTTTAGGGGTGCAGTGGTTTGGAGTGCAGTGTTTTGGGGTGCAGGGTTTGGGGAAGGAGGATATGGAGGTGCAGGGTTTAGGGTGCAGGATCTTGGGGTGCAGGGGTTTGGGGTGGGGGGCTTGGTAGGGCAGGATTTGGGGGTGGAAAGTTTATTGGGTAGGGCTGGGGGTGCAGGATTTGGGGGTGAAGGGGTTGTGGGGTGCAGGGTTGTGGGGTGCAGGGTTTGGGAGATCGGGACGTGGGGCTGGAGGATTTGGGGGTGCAGGGTTTGGAGCAGCAGGATCTGAGGGTGCAGAGTTGGGGGGTGCAAGATTGGGGGTAGCAGGGTTTTGGGGAGCAGGGTTTAGGGGTCAGGCTTTAGGGGGACAGGGTTTGGGGGGCAGGGTTGGGAGGGATGATTTTGGGGTGCAGGCTTTAGGTCAGCAGGATCTTGGGGTGAAGGGGTTTGGGGTGAAGGGTTGGGTAGGACAGGATTTGGGGTGCAGGTTTTTAGGGTGCAACTTGTGGGGGTCAGGATTTGGGGTACAGGGTTTGGGGGTGCAGGGTTTAGTGGTGCAGGGTTTGGGGGTGCAGGTCTTGGGGAGGCAGAATTGAGGGTTCAGGTTTTTGGAGTTCAGGGATTTGGGGGTGCAGATTTTGGGTGTTCAGGACCTGAGGGTGCAATGATTTGGGGGTGCAGGGATTGGGGGTGTAGGGTTTTGGGGTTGCTGCGTTTGGAGATTCGGGATGTGGAGGTCAAGGATTTAGGGGTACAAGGGCTGGTTGCAGGATTTGGGGTACAGGGTTTGAAGTGCAGGGCTAAAGGGGCCAGGATTTGGAGGGCCCATTGTGACAGGGTGGGGACCCCCTTTGTCTCCAGGGCCCATTGTGAACATCCTGGGGACCCCTTTGTCCCCAGGGCCCGTTGTGACACCGTGGGTACCCCCTTGTCCCCCGGGGCCCATTGTGACGTCCCAGGACCCTCCATTGTTCCCAGGGACCATTGTGACACTGTGGGGACTCCCCATTGTCCCCAGGGCCCATTGTGACATCCCAGGACTCCCCATTGTCCCCAGGACCCATTGTGACACCATGGGGACCCCCCTTTTCCTCAGGACCCATTGTGACATCCTAGGGACCCCCTTTGTCCCCAGGGCCCATTGTGGCACCATGGGGACTGCCTTTGTCACTGGGTCCCATTGTGACATTCCAGAATTCCACTTTGTCTCCAGGGCCCGTTCTGACACCGTGGGGACCCCCATTGTCCCCAGGGCCCATTGTGACACTGTGGGGACGCCCTCTTGTCCCCAGGACCCATTGTGACGTCCCAGCACTCCCCGTTGTCCCCAGGGCCCATTGTGACACCGTGGGGACCAACCTTGTTAGTGGGGCCCATTTTGACATCCTGGGTGACCTCCTTTGTCCCTAGGCCCCATTGTGACATCCGAGGACCCCCCTTGTCCCCAGGGCCCATTGTGACATCCTGGGGACCCCCCTTGTCACTGGGGACCCATTGTGATACCATGGGGACCCCCCCTTGTTCTCAGGGCACATTGTGACACAGTAGGGACCCCTGTTGTCCCCAGGGCCCATTGTGACATCCGAGGACCCCCCATTGTCCCCAGGGTCCATTGTGACATCCTGGGCACCCCCTTTGTCCCCAGGGCCCATTGTGGCACCATGGGACCCCATTTTGTCACAGTGGCCCAGTGTGACATCCCAGGACCCCACTTTGTACCCAAGGCCCATTGTGACACCGTGGAGACCCACCTTGTCACTTGGGCCCATTGTGACACCATGGGGACCCCCCCTTGTCCTCAGGGCCCATTTTGAGATCCTGGGGACCTCCTTGTCCCCAGGGACCATTTTGACACCGTGGAGACCCCCCTTGTCCCCAGGGCTCGTTGTGACATCCTGGGGAACCTCTTTGTTCCCAGAGCCCATTGTGACACCGTGGAGACCCCCCCTTGTCCCCGGGTCCCATTGTGACATCCCAGGACCCCCCATTGTCCCCAGTGCCCATTGTGACACCATGGAGACCCCCATTTTTCCCCAGGGCCCATTGTGACATCCTGGGCACCCCCTTTGTCCCCAGGGCCCATTGTGACATCCTGGGGACCCTCTTTGTCGCCCCGGCCCATTTTGGCACCATGGGGACCCACCTTGTCCCCACAGACTGTTGTGACGTCCCAGGACCCTCCTTTGTCCCCAGGGCCCATTGTGACACCGTGGGGACCCTCCTTTGTCCCCAGGGCCCATTGTGACATCCCAGTACCCCACTTTGTCCCCAGGGCCCATTGTGACACCGTGGGGACCCTCCTTTTTCCCCAGGGCCCATTGTGACGTCCCAGGAGCCCCCGTTATCCCCAGGGCCCATTGTGACATCCTGGTAACCCCCTTTGTCCCCAGGGCCCATTGTGAGCTTCAAGGGACCCCGCATTGTCCCCAAGGCCCATTGTGACATCCTGGGGACTCCCCTTTGTATCCAGGGCCCATTGTGTCATTCAGGGGACCCCTCTTTGTCCCCAGGGCCCATTGTGACATCCCAGGACCCCACCATGTCCCCAGGGCACATTGTGACATCCTGTGGACCCCCTTTGTGCCCAGAACCCGTTGTGACATCCTTGGGAGCCCCCTTTGTTCCCAGGGCCCATTGTGTCATTCAGGGGACCCCTCTTTGTTCCCAGGGCCCATTGCGACATCCCAGGACCCCCCATTGTCCCCAGGGTCCATTGCGACATCCTGGGGACCCGCTTTGTCCCCAGGGCCCATTGTAACATCCCAGGACCCCCACTTGTCCCCAGGGCCCATTGTGACATCCTTGGGACCCCCTTGTCCCCAGGGCCCATTGTGACATCCTGGGGACTCCCTTTGTCCCCAGGGCCCATGGTGACATCCCAGGACCCCCCTAGTCCTCAGGGCCCGATTGTGAAATTCAGGGGACCCTCCTTTCTCCCCAGGGCCCATTGTGACATCCTGGGGCCCCCGTTTGTCCCCAGGGCCCGTTGTGACAGGGTGGACACCCCCTTTGTGCCCAGGGCCCATTGTGACATCTCAGGACCCCCCATTGTCCCCAGGGCCCCTTGTGAGTAGCCTGGGGACCGCCCTTTGTCCCCAGGGCCTATTCTGACATCCCAGGACCCCCATTGTCCCCAGGGTCCATTGTGAAAGTGTGGGGACCCTCTTGTCCCCAGGGCCCATCGTGGCACCGTGGAGACTCCCCCTTTGTCTCCAGTGCCCAATGTGACATCTTGTGGACCCCCCTTGTCCCCAGAGCTCATTGTGACATCCCAGGACACCCATTGTCTCCAGGGCCCATTGTGAACATCCTGGGAACCCCCATTTATCCACAGGGTCCATTGTGACATCCCAGGACCCCGCATTGTCCCAAGGGCCTATTGTGACATCATGAGGACGCCCTTTGTCCCCAGGGCCCATTGTGACATCCTGGGGACCCCCTTTGTCCCCAGGGCTCATTGTGGCACCATGAGGACGCCCCTTGTTATTGGGGCCCATTGTGACATCCCAGGACCCCACTATGTCCCCAAGGCCCATTGTGACATTGAGGGGACCCCTGTTTTTCCCCAGGGCCCAATGTGACATCCCAGGACCCCCTCTTGTCCGCAGAGCCCATTGTGACATCCAGGGGAGCCCCCTTTCTCCCCAGGGCCCATTGTGACATCCTGAGGACGCCCTTTGTCTCCAGGGTCCATTGTGATGTCCAAGGACTCCCAGTTGTCTGCAGGGCCCATTGTGACATCCTGGGGATCCCCTTGTCACCAGAGCCCATTGTGACATTCAGGGGACCCCTCTTTGTCCCCAGGGCCCCTTGTGACATCCTGGGGACCCTGTTTGTCCCCAGGGCCCATTGTGACATCCCAGGACCTCCCATTGTCCCCAGGGCCCATTGTGAACATCCTGGGGACCCTCCTTGTCCACAGAGCCCATTGTGACACCATGGGGACCCCCTTTGTCCCCAGGTCCCATTGTGACAGGGTGGGACCCCCCTTGTCCCCAGGGTCCATTGTGACACCGTGGGGACCCCGCTTGGCCCCAGGGCCCATTGTGACATTCAGGGGACCTCTCTTTGTCTCCAGAGCCTATTGTGACATCCTGGGGACCCCGCCTTGATTCCAGGGCCCAGTGTGACATCCCAGGACCCCCTTTGTCCCCAGGGGCCATTGTGACATCCTGGGGACCCCTTTTGTCCCCAGGACCCATTGTGACGTCCCAGGACCCCCGTTGTCCCCAGGGCCCATTGTGACAGGGTGGGAACCCCCTTTGTCCCTCGGGCTCATTGTGACATCCTGGGGACCCCTTTGTCCCCAGGGCCCATTGTGATATCCTGGGGGGGCCCTTTTGTCCCCAGGGCCCATTGTGACATCCCAGGACCCCCCATTGTCCCCAGGGCCCATTGTGACATCCTGGGGACTCCCTTTGTCCCCAGGGCCCATTGTGACATCGCAGGACCCCCCATTGTCCCCAGGGCCTATTGTGACATCCTGGGGAACCACTTGTCCCCAGGGCCCATTGTGACAACCTGGGGACCCCCCTTTGTCCCCAGGGCCAATTGTGACACTGTGGGGACCCCCTTTGTCCCCAGGGCCCATAGTGACACCATGGGGACGCCCTTTGTCCCCAGGGACCATTGTGACATCCTTGGGACCTCGTTTCTCCCCATGGGCCATTGTGACGTCCCAGGACCCCCCGTTGTCCCCAGGGCCCATTGTGACATTCTGGGGACCCTCTTTGTCACTGGGGCCCATTGTGACAACCCAGGATCCCACTTTGTCCCCAGAGCCCATTGTGACAGGGTGGGGACCCCTCTTTGTCCCCAGGGCCCATTGTGACATCCTGGGGACCCCTCTGTCACCAGAGCCCATTGTGATATCCTAGAGAGCCCCTTTGTCCCCAGGGTCCGTTGTGACGTCCCAGGACCCCCCGTTGTCCCCAGGGGCCATTGTGATATCCTGGGGACCCCCTTTGTCCCCAGGGCCCATTGTGACGTCCCAGGACCCCCAGTTGTCCCCAGGGCCCATTGTGACATCGCAGGACCCCCCATTGTCCCCAGGGCACATTGTGACATCGCAGGACCCCCCTTTGTCCCCAGGGGCCATTGTGACATCCCAGGACCCCGCCTTGTCCCGAGGGCCATCGTGACATCCTGGGGACCCTATTGTCACCAGAGCCCATTGTGATATCCTGGGGATCCCCCTTTGTCCCCAGGGCCCATTGTGACATGCCAGGACCCCTATTGTCCCCAGGGCCCATTGTGAACATCCTGGGGACCCCCCTTTGTCCCCAGGGCCCATTGTGATATCCTGTGGACCCCCCCCTTGTCCCCTGGGCCCATTGTGACTTTCCAGGACCCCCTGTTGTCCCCAGGGCCCATTGTGACATCCCAGGACCCCCTTTGTCCCTGTCGAGGGTTAAGATTGCGGGGTGACAATCAAACCCTGGCAGATGTGTTGTCAACCTCCTCTCCCCCCCACTCCCCCTTTTGCCCCTCCCTCTCCCCCTTCCCACTCAGCACAGGCGATCGGGAGGGGAAGAAGCACAGAGGGGAGAGAGTTGGAAAAGTTCAAGATGTTTTACTGATGCTACTGATGAGAACAGAGAAAATAATACAAATATACAAAACCCATCTTGTAAGTCTGAGCAACTGCAGAGCCAGCACCCAAAGTCCTGGATCAGACTCTGCAGCCAACCGGAGCTGGATTCAGTCTCTCACTGGCCTCAGTTCGCAGGGACGACCAGCAAGGTCCTCTCCTGATGTCGGCCATGAGCAGAAGGGAAGGAAAAAGGCAAAAGGGAAGGGAAAAAGGGACAAGATCCTCGTGATCTCCCGCTTTTATATGAAGTATTCACGTGAACGGAATGTTATACACAGTTGGTCACCGGTTTCTCGTTGCCCCTCTCGCGAGATGTCCATCTGTGCTTGTCAATAAGTTTCCATTGCATTGCTGGGTTTGCCAAAACATGTGTCTGGTTCTCCAGGAAAATGCAGCTGACATGAAGGCTTTGGCTGACAGGCAAAATTCACTAAAAGAGAAACTTGTTTTTACCAAAACCAGGACAGGTGGGGGCGCAGAGGCTGCTGAGACATGGAGATGGACTGGGACACGGGGGTGGGCTGGGACATAGAGATAGGCTGGGACATGGATGGCCTGGGTCACAGAGACTGCTGGGATGTGCAGACGGGCTGGGTCATGGGCACGAGTCAGAGCCAGCACAGGAGCAGGGAGGCTGGGGCAGCTCCATCCTGCAGACGTGCTTGTCCTGGCCATGCCAGCCATGGGATACGTGCCCCAGCACAGACACACACCCGTGGGACACACAGCTGGCCACAGGGACCCCAGAGACACACGCACGCCCCGTGCCATCATTCCAGTTCATTGGTGGAGCCGTGGGGGTCACTGGGGTGGCGGTGGTGGTGGCCAAGGGTGGCGAGGGTGGCACCAAAGTGCTCACAGTCCAAACTGATCACTGTGTTTAAAAAGATAATCGAGGGGGAAGGGCAACCAAAGAGCCAGGAATCCATATTTCAAATAAATCAATAAGGTGAGAGGGTTGTTAATTAGATGAATGAGACAGGTAAACTGAGGCCAGCCCTGGGGAGTCTGTAACCCCTGCAGTGCCAAGCGCTGGGGAGCAGGGCAGGGAATGTGCAGCTGGGGTTGGTGGATGTGTAAGCAGGGGCTTTTTGTCCCATTCCCTGTGCTGTCTTTGGGTAGAACACCTGGTCTTGCCAAATCGTTTATAAAATACGCTTTGCTGAGAGATCCTGCCCGGGGCTGTTCTCTTGGCAAGGGGATTGTTTCCCACAGCAGGGTTTGGCAGCAGAAGTTTGGCAGGACAAGAGGGCCCATGAGGTCAGAAAGCACAGCAGAGCTGGAACGTGGGGTCACGGGCACCAAACCCAGCTCGGGTGGAGCCAAGAGGGTCCCCTCGTGTGCAGGGTCCAAAGCGCCATCTGTAGCATCTGCCCGTCCTTCTGAGCGCCCAGAGCCTCCCTCTTGGGGCCAAATCCTCATGTTTAGGGTCCCAACGCGTCTTTCATCACCCACGGCCTTTGGTCAGGGCCCGCAGCTTCATTTTCAGGTGGAGCCGCTGCCTGGCAACAACCGCCCGGAAGTCTGTGGACAGCCAGGGGATGAAATGCAGCCAATCACATTTGAGGAGGCGGGGCAAGTCATGTGATTGAAACGTAAGCAGCCAATCGAGCTTTGAGACCTGCAGGACAGTTGGCGACAGTTGAACAAACTGGGCAGCCCTCTGGGGCGGGCTGTGCTGGCTGCACCAATCACACCTGGTGGGAGTGCAGCACAGGGATGATTGACAAATGGTCTGACCAATCATTTGGTGGGGGGAGCCAGTGGGAAATCCCAGACAGCCAATCAGAGAAAACAGCGGCTCAGGGAAGGCGGACACTGTGGAGGGAGTAACCCCTCAGGCAGCCAATCAGAGAGAGTATCACCTCAGGGCATGGTGAGCCCCAAAGCAGGACAGAATCACTGCCCAGGCAGCCAATGAGCTGCAGGATCAGCTCAGGGGACGAGACTGACAGCCCTCCCGACCAATGGTGGCGCAGCCCAGGCTGAGCAGGCGGTTGCTCTGCAGGCGGCCAGCGTGAGCTTTGCCATGGCGCCCGTGGAGCTGCCCGAGGCCGAGCAGCGCCCGGCCCAGCCCTGGGGCCCTTTTTCCTCCCTCTGGGGCCCTGGAGATGTCTTGCTGCCTCTGGCCCAGGTGTGTGTGGGCTGCTCTGGCCTTGTTCTCCTGGGCGGGGGAGGGGGCAGGGGGCACTTTCTGGAGAGGAGCTGCTGGGGCTGGAGCTGGAGAGAGCAGGAGAAGGGGAAGCAGCTGGAGGGTGAAGTGCAGGGGATCCCCACAGCTGCTGCTGCAGCTGCACCAGAGACAGCTGCCCCTCTGGGTGAGGAAGAGTCCCTGTGAGCAGCCTCAGCAGAGCAGATCACAAACGTGCACCGCAGGGTCTGTGTAAGTGGGGAAAATCACTGTCCGGCCGTATAGTGTGTGTGTGTGTGGGGTGCGTCTGGGGAGCCTCGTGCTGTGAGAGCTGTCAGACACCCATGTGTTCTCTTAGGTGCAGGATGGACAAACGACTGGAGCTACAGGGGGAGGGAAAGACAGGCAGACAGAAGGGCCTGAACTCCACAGCTTGCCTGGCAGTGCAGAGAGCAGGAACTGTGGTGAGTGCTGGGCCCTTGGGGTCATTTCATCCTGTTTTGTGCTCCAGTCCCTCCCTGCTCCCTCCTCTTTCCTACTCTGTCCTTCTTCCTCTTCATCTCTTCTGTCTCTGCCCCTCTCTGCTTCTTCCTCACCGTTTCCTCCACCCTTCTCCAACTCTGTGCAGGGTTTCTCGTGGTTTGCAGTGTCTGCTTTTGAGAGGAACGTATTCCTGACTGTCTCCATCTCTGTATGGTGAAGCTTTCTGCCTGCACTATGATTTTGCTGGGCTGTGAGGCTGTGTTGGAGCAGCAGAGGTCAGAAGTGGTGGCTTTAAAGGCATTGAAGCTGTGGTCAAACTAGCAGGAAAAGCTGGTTTCTTCCCAGAGAGCTGCCTGACAAAAACAGCTACAAGTAAAGACCCTTGAAGTTGGCTTTTTTTTCTTTTTTTTTAAATTTACTATTAATATGTAGCTTTTGGTATTGATTGATTGATTGATTTCTGGGAAGCAAGAAGTGAGAGCCTGTGCACTCCCACAGGCAGTGCTGCCTCCCAAAATAGGTGCCCCCTTCTCCACTTCTGTTCCTTCTATGCTGGTGTAGCACAAGGCCATGCAGCAGTGTGCAGATGTGGTGATTCCAATGTGACTGTGAGGTCAGAGCCCCTCGGTGACGTGCTGTGCTGTGTCTTGGCAGCAGCAGCATCATGGGGCGAGCGTGGGGGCTGTGGTCACAGTATCACAGTATCACAGTATGTTTGGGATTGGAAGGGACCTCAAAAGATCATCCAGTCCAATCCCCCCATGGAGCAGGAACGCCTAGGTGAGGTCGCACAGGAAGGTGTCCAGGCGGGTTTGAATGTCTCCAGGGAAGGAGACTCCACAACCTCCCTGGGCAGCCTGTTCCAGTGCTCTGTTACCCTCACTGAGAAGAAGTTCTTTCTCAAATTTAAGTGGAACCTCTTGTGTTCCAGCTTGATCCCATTGCCTCTTGTCCTATCATTGTTTGCCACCGAGAAGAGCCTGGCTCCATCCTCGTGCCACTCACCCTTTATATATTTATAAACATTAATAAGGTCACCCCTCAGTCTCCTCTTCTCCAAACTAAAGAGCCCCAGCTCCCTCAGCCTTTCTTCGTAAGGGAGATGCTCCACTCCCTTAATCATCTTTGTTGCCCTACGCTGGACCCTCTCCAGCAGTTCCCTGTCCTTCTTGAACTGAGGGGCCCAGAACTGGACACAATATTCCAGATGGGGTCTCACCAGGGCGGAGTAGAGGGGAAGGAGGACCTCTCTCGATCTACTGACCACCCCCCTTGTAATACACCCAAGGATGCCATTGGCCTTCCTGGCCACAAGGGCCCAGTGCTGGCTCATGGGCATCCTGTTGTCCACCAGGACCCCCAGGTCCCTTTCCCCTACACTGCTCTCTAATAGGTCATTCCCCAACCTATACTGGAACCTGGGGTTGTTCCTGCCCAGATGCAGGACTCTACACTTTCCCTTGTTAAATTCCATCAGGTTATCCCCCGCCCAACTCTCCAGCCTGTCCAGGTCTCTGGATGGCGGCACAGCTTCCAGTGTCAGCCACTCCTCCCAGCTTGGTGTCATCAGCAAACTTGCTGATGGTACACTCAGTTCCCTCGTCTAAATCGTTAATGAATATATTGAATAATATTGGCCCCAGTACTGACCCCTGAGGCACTCCACTAGATACTGGCCTCCAACTGGACTCCGCACCATTGACCGCCACTCTCTGGCTTCTCTCTTTAAGCCAGTTTGCAACCCACCTCACTACTCTATTGTCCAGACCACACCTCCTCAATTTAGCTGTGAGGATGCTGTGAGGGACTGTGTCAAAGGCTTTACTGAAGTCAAGGTAGCCCACATCCACCGCTCTGCCATCATCCATCCACCTTGGTACATTCTCATAAAAGGCTATGAGGTTGGTCAAGCATGACTTACCCTTGGTAAAGCCGTGCTGACTGCCCCTAATGACCCTCTTATCCCTGATGTGCCTTCAGATGGCACCAAGGATAAGCTGTTCCATTACTTTCCCAGGGACAGAGGTGAGGCTGACCGGTCTATAATTACCCGGGTCCTCCTTCTTGCCCTTTTTGAAGACTGCAGTGACATTTGCTTTCCTCCAATCCTCGGGCACCTCTCCCGTTTCCCGAGACTTGGCAAAAATGATGGAGAGCGGTCCAGCAATGACTTCAGCCAGCTCCCTCAGCACCCGCGGATGCATCCCATCTGGACCCATGGATTTATGGATGTCCAGGCTATTTAATTGTTCCCTAACCCAGTCCTCATCGACTAAAGCAAACTCCTCCATTGACCTGGCTTCATCCGGGGTCTCAGGGGTACAGGGTTCCCCAGGACAGCCTCCAGCGGAGTAGACAGAGACAAAGAAGGCATTCAGCAATTCTGCCTTCTCTGTGTCTTCTGCCACCAGGGCACCCACCTCATTCATCAGTGGGCCTACATTGCCTCTGGTATTAGTTTTATCTGCTGTGTATTTGGAAAAGTTCTTCTTGCTGTCCTTGACCCCTCTCCCCAGCTGTAATTCTAAGGAGGCCTTGGCTACCCTAGCTGCCCTCCTGCATCCTCTAACAGCAGCCTTATATTCCTCCCAAGTGGCCAGCCCCTGCTTCCATGACCTGTAAACTCACCTCTTCTGCTTGAGCATACCCAACAGATCCCTATTCAACCACGCAGGCCTTCTGGCTCCCTTCCTCGACTTCCTACGTGTGGGGATGCTCTGATCCTGAGCATGGAAGAAGCAATCTCTGAATGCAATCCAGCTCTCTTGGGCCCCTTTTCCTTCAAGCAGTCTTGCCCATGGGATTTCCCCCAGCAATTGCTTGAAAAGGCCGAAATTAGCCCTGCCAAAGTCCAGGGTTGCAATTCTACTTGCTATTCTGTTCCTGCCACACGAGATGCTGAACTCCACCCTCTCGTGGTCACTGCAACCCAGGCAGCCCTCGACCTTTACTGCTTCGACCAGACCCTCTTTGTTAGTGAGGATGAGATCCAGCAGTGCACCTCTCCTGGTCGGCTCCTCCACCATCTGCATGAGGAAGTGATCATCAATGCGCTGGAGGAACCTCCTGGACTGTGGCTGGCTGGCTGAATGGTCCTTCCAGCAAACATCAGGGAAGTTAAAATCACCACAACAACCAGGGCCTGTGACTGCGAGGCCACTCTCAGCTGCGCATAGAAGGCCTCATCAACTTCCTCAGCCTGATCTGGTGGCCTGTATTAGACACCTACAACCGTATAACCCCTGCCAGCCTGTCCCTTGATCCTGACCCATACACTCTCAACTCGTTCCTCATCCGCTCCTGGGCAGAATTTAGTACATTGCAGTTGCTCTCTCACATAGAGAGCAGCTCCACCACCACGCCTGGCTGGCCTGTCTTTCCTGAAAAGGGCGTAGCCATCCATGACCACATTCCAGCCATGTGAACTGTCCCACCACGTTTCTGCAATTGCCACCAGATCATAATCTCCCGACCGAACATAGGATTCTAACTCCTCCTGCTCACTCCCCATGCTGCGCACATTGGTGTACAGGCATTTCAGGGAGCAAGCAGAGCACACCAATTTCTCCCTAGGGGCACAGGAGGCCACCCGGTCCTCATCTGTTTTAGAATGCTGCCCCACTGGGGCAAGCCCAGCTACAGCCCCATCCCCCTTCGAGCCTAGTTTAAAGCTCTCCAAATGAGCCCAGCTAATTCCTGCCCCAGCATCCTTTTGCCCCTGCGAGATAAGCCTTTCCCGCATAACACTGTCTGGACTGGAGTCTTATAAAACCAGCCATTATCAAAAAAACCAAAGCCCTGCCTGTAGCACCAGTCTTGGAGGCAACCATTTAGAGATTGAATTTTCCCATTCCACCCCACATCGTCACTTGAAGAGGGAAGGAGTGAAGAGAAGATCACTTGAGCCCCTGAATCTTTCACCATCCTTCCCAAGACCTTGAAGTCATTCTTCATTCCCCTCAGACTACGGGAAGCAGCTTCCTCCCCATCTGTCTGGAAGACCAGCAGCGGGTAGTAGTCTGTCGGGTGCACCAGTCTGGGGAGCTCTCTAGCAATATCCTTGATCCGGGCTCCAGGTAGACTACAGACTTCCCTAAGATGAGGGTCAACCCTGCATATTGGGCCCTCTGTTCCTTTCAGAACGGAATTTCCTATTACAATCACCCTTCTGTCTTTCTTATCAGAGGTAGTCTGCAGTTGTGTAGTCAACCGCCTCTTCCTATGTGATCTTGTAGGCAGGCTTGGCACCACCTCCTCACCTACCTCTTCTTCAAGATCCAGGGCCTCAAACCTATTACGGAGGGGCACCTGGGGAGGCAAATCAGGCAGGGAGGGGGGCTGCCTGTGATGCCGAACTGGAATAAGCTTCCAACCCTCATCTTCTTTTAGGTCGTTTACCTCTGCCCGACAGCGACAAGGGTGGGGCTGTCTCAGGACCTCCGCCTCTGTCCGGTAGGGCAGGAGGTCCATCTCCTTTTCGGGGGTACCTCCCATGGGCCTTTCCGACCGGCACGTCAGGGTGTTACTCCACCAGTCGAACTCCCTTTCGCACTCCCTGATGGACCTCAGCGTCTCAACCTCCTCCTTAAGCTTCGGGAGAGCAGACCCAGGAGTTCAGGCGGGGATTCAGTTCAGGAGGGACCCAGGAGTTCGGGAAAGGGGACCCAGGAGTACCCCTAAGGACCCAGTAGTTGGGACGGGACCCAGGAGTTCGGGAGAGAAGACCCAGGAGTTCAGGTTGGGATTCAGTTCAGGAGGGACCCAGGAGTACCCCTAAGGACCCAGTAGTTGGGGGGGAACCCAGGAGTGCCCCAAGGGACCCAGGAGTTCGGGAGAGGGGACCCAGGAGTTCGAGAGAGGGGACCCAGGAGTCCTGCACAGGGGACCCAGGAGGTTGGGCGGGGATTCAGTTCAGGAGGGACCCAGGAGTTCGGGAGAGAGGACCCAGGAGTTCGGGAGAGAGGACCCAGGAGTTCGGGAAAGGGACCCAGGAGTTCCGAAAAGGGACCCAGGCGTTCGGGAAAGCGGACCCACGTCTTGGGGCGGGGATTCAGTTCAGGAGGGACCCAGGAGTTTGGGATAGCGGACCCAGGTTTTCAGGAATGGGGACCCAGGCGTTCGGGAGAGCGGACCCAGGATTTCAGGCAGGGATTCAGGTCAGGATGGACCCAGGAGTTCGGGAAAGGGGACCCAGGAGTACCCCTAAGGACCCAGTAGTTGGGGGGGGACCCAGGAGTGCCCCAAGGGACTCAGGAGTTCAGGAGAGAGGACCCAGGAGTCCTGGAGAGGGGACCCAGGCGTCTGGGAAAGGGACCCAGGAGTTCAGGAGGGGATTCAGGTCAGGAGGGACCCAGGAGTTCGGGAAAGGGACCCAGGAGTTCGGGAGAGAGGACCCAGGAGTTCAGGTGGGGATTCAGTTCAGGAGGGACCCAGGAGTACCCCTATGGACCCAGTAGTTGGGGGGGGACCAAGGAGTGCCCCAAGGGACCCAGGCGTTCGAGAGAGAGGACCCAGGAGTCCTGGAGAGGGGACCCAGGAGTTCAGGCGGGGATTCAGGTCAGGAGGGACCCAGGAGTTCGGGAAAGGGGACCCAGGAGTGCCCCTAAGGACCCAGTAGTTGAGGGGGGACCCAGGAGTGCCCCAAGGGACCCACGAGTTCAGGAGAGAGGACCCAGGAGTTCAGGTGGGGATTCAGTTCAGGAGGGACCCAGGAGTTCCAGAAAGGGACCCAGGAGTTCCAGAAAGTGACCCAGGCATTCAGGAGAGCGGACCCAGGAGTTCAGGCGGGAATTCAGTTCAGGAGGGACCCAGGAGTTCAGGAAAGGGGACCCAGGAGTACCCCTAAGGACCCAGTAGTTGGGGGGGGACCCAGGAGTGCCCCAAGGGACCCAGGAGTTCGGGAGAGAGGACCCAGGAGTCCTGGAGAGGGGACCCAGGCGTCTGGGAGAGGGACCCAGGAGTTCAGGAGGGGATTCAGGTCAGGAGGGACCCAGGAGTTCGGGAAAGGGGACCCAGGAGTGCCCCTAAGGACCCAGTATTTGGGGGGGGACCCAGGAGTGCCCCAAGGGACCCAGGAGTTCGGGAAAGGGACCCAGGAGTTGGGGAGAGAGGACCCAGGAGTTCAGGTGGGGATTCAGTTCAGGAGGGACCCAGGAGTACCCCTATGGACCCAGTAGTTGGGGGGGGACCAAGGAGTGCCCCAAGGGACCCAGGCGTTCGAGAGAGAGGACCCAGGAGTCCTGGAGAGCAGACCCAGGAGTTCAGGTGGGGATTCAGGTCAGGAGGGACCCAGGAGTTCGGGAAAGGGGACCCAGGAGTGCCCCAAGGGACCCAGGAGTTGGGGAGAGAGGACCCAGGAGTTCAGGAGGGGATTCAGTTCAGGAGGGACCCAGGAGTTTGGGAAAGGGGACCCAGGAGTGCCCCTAAGGACCCAGTAGTTGGGAGGGGGACCCAGGAGTGCCCCAAGGGACCCAGGAGTTCAGGAGAGAGGACCCAGGAGTCTGGGAAAGGGACCCAGGAGTTCAGGCGGGGATTCAGGTCAGGAGGGACCCAGGAGTGCCCCTAAGGACCCAGTAGTTGAGGGGGGACCCAGGAGTACCCCAAGGGACCCAGGAGTCCTGGAGAGGGGACCCAGGCGTCTGGGAGAGGGACCCAGGATTTCAGGAGGGGATTCAGTTCAGGAGGGACCCAGGAGTTCGGGAAAGGGGACCCAGGAGTGCCCCTAAGGACCCAGTAGTTGGGGGGGGACCCAGGAGTGCCCCAAGGGACCCAGGAGTTCGGGAAAGGGACCCAGGAGTTCAGGAGAGAGGACCCAGGAGTTCAGGTGGGGATTCAGTTCAGGAGGGACCCAGGAGTACCCCTATGGACCCAGTAGTTGGGGGGGGACCAAGGAGTGCGCCAAGGGACCCAGGAGTTCAGGAGAGAGGACCCAGGAGTCTGGGAAAGGGACCCAGGAGTTCAGGCGGGGATTCAGGTCAGGAGGGACCCAGGAGTGCCCCTAAGGACCCAGTAGTTGAGGGGGGACCCAGGAGTGCCCCAAAGGACCCAGGAGTTCGGGAAAGGGGACCCAGGAGTACCCTTAAGGACCCAGTAGTTGAGGAGGGACCCAGGAGTGCCCCAAGGGACCCAGGAGTTCAGGAGAGAGGACCCAGGAGTTCCAGAAAGGGACCCAGGAGTTCTGGAAAGGGACCCAGGCATTCAGGAGAGCGGACCCAGGAGTTCAGGCGGGAATTCAGTTCAGGAGGGACCCAGGAGTTCAGGAAAGGGGACCCAGGAGTGCCCCTAAGGACCCAGTAGTTGGGGGGGGACCCAGGAGTGCCCCAAGGGATCCAGGAGTTCAGGAGAGAGGACCCAGGAGTCCTGGAGAGGGGACCCAGGCGTCTGGGAAAGGGACCCAGGAGTTCAGGAGGGGATTCAGGTCAGGAGGGACCCAGGAGTTCGGGAAAGGGGACCCAGGAGTGCCCCTAAGGACCCAGTAGTTGGGGGGGGACCCAGGAGTGCCCCAAGGGACCCAGGAGTTCGGGAAAGGGACCCAGGAGTTCAGGAGAGAGGACCCAGGAGTTCAGGTGGGGATTCAGTTCAGGAGGGACCCAGGAGTACCCCTATGGACCCAGTAGTTGGGGGGGGACCCAGGAGTGCCCCAAGGGACCCAGGAGTTCAGGAGAGAGGACCCAGGAGTCTGGGAAAGGGACCCAGGAGTTCAGGCGGGGATTCAGGTCAGGAGGGACCCAGGAGTGCCCCTAAGGACCCAGGAGTTCAGGAAAGGGGACCCAGGAGTACCCCTATGGACCCAGTAGTTGGGGGGGGACCCAGGAGTGCCCCAAGGGACCCAGGAGTTGGGGAGAGAGGACCCAGGAGTTCAGGTGGGGATTCAGTTCAGGAGGGACCCAGGAGTTTGGGAAAGGGGACCCAGGAGTGCCCCTAAGGACCCAGTATTTGGGGAGGGACCCAGGAGTGCCCCAAGGGACCCAGGAATCCTGGAGAGGGGACCCAGGAGTACCCCTAAGGACCCAGTAGTTGGGGGGGGACCCAGGAGTGCCCCAAGGGACCCAGGATTTCGGGAGAGAGGACCCAGGAGTCCTGGAGAGGGGACCCAGGCGTCTGGGAAAGGGGACCTTCCCTTCCCTTCCCTCCCCCTCCCCCTCCCCCTCCCCCTCCCCCTCCCCCTCCCCCTTCCCCTTCCCTCCCCTCCTTCTCTTTTCTCCCCTTCTTCTCTTCTCTCCCCTTCCTTCCCTCCCCTCCTCTCCCCTTCCCTCAGAACCCCATTCTGGTTTGGCATGAAGGGACCTCTGGAGATCCCCCAGTCCAACCCCCCTGCTCCCGCGGGGTCCCAGAGCAGATCACACAGGATCCCAGGGGTCTGAATGTCTCACAGAAGGAGACTCCACACCCGCTCTGGGCAGCCTGGGCCGCGCTCTGGCACCTCCCAGCAAGCAAGTTTCTCCTTACGTTCAGATGGAGCCTCCTGGGTTTCAGTCTGTGCCCGTTGCCCCTCACCCCGGCGCTGGGCACCACTGAACAGAGTCTGCTCCATCCTGACACCCACCTGAGATATTGATCCCATTGATCACATCCCTCTCAGCTTCTCTTCTCCAGCTCAACAGCCCCATCTCTCTCAGTCTCTCCTGATCAGAATGATGCTCCAGACCCCTCAGCATCTCTGTGTCCCTCCACTGGACTCCCTCCAGTAACTCCTTGTCCTTCTTCAACTGGGGAGCCCAGAACTGGACCCAGAACTGCAGATGCAGCTTCCCCAGGGTGGAGCAGAGGGGGAGGATTCACCTCTCTCACCTGCTGCTCACACTCTTCTTAATAAATATCCCCCAGGTACCCTCGGCCTCGTGACCACAAAGACACATTGGTGACTTGTGGCCAACCTGATGTCACCCAGAACTCCCAAGTCCTTCTCGCAGAGCTGCTTTCCAGTGGGTCCACCCCCAAACCGTGCTGGTACTGGACCCCTGCTGCCCCAGGAGGGGCCGGTATCGCCCCGCTATCGCGATGGGTGGCACCAACAGCCCCGGTATCGCGATGGGTGGCACCGACAGCCCCGGTATCGCGATGGGTGGCACCAACAGCCCCGGTATCGCGATGGGTGGCACCAACGGCCCCAGTATCGCAATAGGGAGCACTGATGGTCCTGGTATCGCGACAGGTGGCAACAACAGCGCTGGTATCGTCACAACAGCAGTGACGACGGCCCCAGTATCGTGATGGGCAGCAATGATGGTCCTGGTATCGCGATGGGTGGCACCGACGGCCCCGGTATCGCGATGGTTGGCACTGACAGCCTCAGTATTGCAATAGGGAGCACTGATGGTCCTGGTATCGTGACAGGTGGCAACAACAGCGCTGGTATTGTCACAACAGCAGTGACGATGGCCCCAGTATCGCGATGGGTGGCACCGACGGCCCCGGTATCGCGATGGGTGGCACCGACAGCCCCGGTATCGCGATGGGTGGCACCGACGGCCCCGGTATCGCGATGGGTGGCACCGACGGCCCCGGTATCGCGATGGGTGGCACCGACAGCCCCAGTATCGCGATGGGTGGCACCGACAGCCCCGGTATCGCGATGGGTGGCACCGACAGCCCCAGTATCGCGATGGGTGGCACCGACAGCCCCGGTATCGCGATGGGTGGCACCGACAGCCCCGGTATCGCGATGGGTGGCACCGACGGCCCCGGTATCGCGATGGGTGGCACCGACAGCCCCGGTATCGCGATGGGTGGCACCAACAGCCCCAGTATCGCGATGGGTGGCACCGACAGCCCCGGTATCGCGATGGGTGGCACCGACAGCCCCAGTATCGCGATGGGTGGCACCGACAGCCCCGGTATCGCGATGGGTGGCACCGACAGCCCCGGTATCGCGATGGGTGGCACCGACAGCACCCTAACATGGTGCTCATCAGTAAGAAGGGAGGGAAGGGGGTTGCAGGGCAGCCATCGCTCGGGGTCTGCGGGATCTCCCTGTGCTTGTGGGAGCCCACGAGTCTTTGCATCACGCCTTGCGTTTTATTCTCTCTTCCTCTTTCAATTACTTATCTCACTTGTGTTTTTTTATCTTAGCCCATGAGTTTTCTTACTTTTGCTCCTCATATTCTTCATTCCCATCCTACTGAGGGGTGCGTGGGGCTGCTCTGCCAGCCCCGGCTGCCCCACCGCAGCTCCCCAGGCCCTCACGTCTCCCATCCCAGCAACAGCAGTGGCCGCGGCACTGATTTCTTTCCTCTCCCTTTTGCAGCCTCCTTGCGCTCGTCCTCTCCACGCCGATCTCTCCTGGCTTCCTCCAGCTGCTGTGTCCTCTGTGGGTAAGTGCAGCTCGACCCCTCCCAAGATGCTCTCGAGTTGGCTGGGGCTTCTAAAACAGAGGGAAAAGGGATGTCTCACTTTTCCTCAGGCAGTTTCCTCCCAGACCCCTTTTACCCCCTGCGCTCTCCACAGACCCCAGTTACCGTTTCTGTTCCAATGGGGAACATCTCACTGTGCTGTGCATGGCCAAGACGATGAGGACTCTGGACAGGAAATCCCTTCCAAGCGCAGCTTTCCTCTCACCGTTGGGCAGCGACAACAGCCCCGGTATCGCGACAGCAGCACCGACAGCCCCGGTATCACGACGGATGGCACCGACAGCCCCGGTATCGCGACAGCAGCACCGACAGCCCCGGTATCGCGACGGGCAGCAGTGATGGAGCTGGTATTGCGACGGCAGCACCGACGGCCCTGATATTGTGATGGGCAGTGACAGGGGCCCTGGTATCGTGATGGGCAGAACCAACAGCTCCAGTATCGTGATGGGCAGCACCGACGGTCCCGGTATCGTCACGGCAGCACCGACAGCACCGGTATCGCGATGGGCAGCGACAATGGCCCCGGTATCGCGATGGGTGGCACCGACGGCCCCGGTATCGCGATGGGTGGCACCGACAGCCCTGGTATCACAATAGGGAGCACTGATGGTCCTGGTATCGCGACAGGTGGCAACAACAGCGCTGGTATCGTCACAACAGCAGTGACGACGGCCCCGGTATCGCGATGGGCAGCAATGATGGTCCTGGCAGCGCGATGGGTGGCACCGACGGCCCCGGTATCGTGACAGCAGTAAATCTCAAGACCTCCCAAAATAAATCCCCCTTCCGTCCCTCCTGGTGTGACAAGACCCTTAATTAACATTTCATTAATCAAACAACTCAACCTCCCCGTTGTCACAAATCGCTGCATTAACGAACTTCAACTCATTCCAGAACCCAGTTTATTAAGCAAAGCAGAAAGCGTGTTAAATAGAAAGAAAAACACCAAACCCCCTGTTTCTCGGCTCAGATCGGGGTGCTTTACGGCACCATTTTGCCACCATTTCCCTTTCCGGTTCTTCCCACCGCGAGCAGCCGCTGCCCGTTGATCTCACAGCGGCGTTTTTTCCCAATCTCGCAGGATTTCAGCCCAATTCCGGCCCCGTTCCGTGCGCCCCCTGGTGCCGGAGATGACGATCGGGCGCCAGCTCTTCCCATCAAACCCGATGCTGAGAAACCAAACCCCCCGCGGTCGCTTCTTCAAACACGCGCAGATTCACCCCTTTTCTCCCCAAAATCCCCCTCTGGATGCGCCGTCCGGTGGGAAAGCCGACGGTGGTTTCGGCGCGGGGGTTTCCTGAGGGCGCAAACCTACCCCGGGCGCTGCTCCGGCGCCGCGATCCCCATTTCGGCTGGTTCCTCCATTTTAAGGCGCTTCGGGGGCGGCTCGGTCCCGGCTTGCGGCTCCGGCATCGCCATTTCGGATGGTTTGTCCTCAATTCTCCAGCGTTTTGGGGGCTGCTTGGTCCCGGCCTGCGGCTCCAGCGCCAGCGCTGCAATCACCATTTCAGCTGGTTTCTCCTCAATTTTAAAGCGCTTCAGGGGCGGCTCGGTCCCGGCCTGCGGCTCCGGGATCACCATTTCGGCTGGTTCCCCTTCAATTCTTAAGCGCTTCAGGGGTGGCTTGGTCCCGGCCTGCGGCTCCACCATCGCCATTTCGGTTGGTTTCTCCTCTATTTTCATGCATTTTGGTGGTGGCTCGGTCTCAGCCGGCGGTTCCGGCGTCACAATCGCCATTTCGGTTGGTTTCTCAATTTCCAAGTGCTTCAGGGGCGGCTCGGTCCCGGCCCGTGGCTCTGGTGCCGCAATCACCGTTTCGGCTGGTTCCTCCTCAATTTTCAGGTATTTTGGTGGTGGCTCGGTCCCGTCCTGCAGCTCCGGTGCCGCAATCCCCATTTCGGCTGGTTCCTCCTCAATTTTCAGGCGCTTTGGGGGCGGCTCCATCCCAGCTTGCAGCTCCGACTCCGGCATCGCCATTTCACCTGGTTTCTCCTTGATTTCAAAGCATTTTGGGGGCGGCTCGGTCCCCACCTGCAGCTCCAGTGCCACAATCACCATTTCAGCTGCTTTCTCCTCAATTTTAACGCATTTTGGGGGCGGCTCGGTCCCGGCCGGTGGCTCTGGTGCTGGCACCACAATCTCCATTTTAGCTGGTTTCTCCTCAATATTCAGGCACTTTGGTGGTGGCTCAGTCCCGGCCTGCGGCTCTGGCTCCGGCATCTCCATTTCAGCTGCTTTCTCCTCAATCTTCACACACACTCCCGAGGATGGCACTGGAGCTTCCGGGGACGGCACTGGAGCTCCCGGGGACAGCACTGGAGCTCCCGAGGATGGCACTGGAGCTCCCGAGGATGGCACTGGAGCTCCCGGGGATGGCACTGGAGCTCCCGGGGATGGCACTGGAGCTCCCAGGAACAGCACTGGAGCTCCCGGGGATGGCACTGGAGCTCCTGGGGATGGCGCTGGAGTTTCCAGGGATGGCACTGGAGCTCCCGAGGATGGCACTGGAGCTCCCAGGGACGGCACTGGAGCTCCCGAGGATGGCGTTGGAGCTCCTGGGGATGGCGCTGGAGCTCCCGGGGACGGTGCTGGAGCTCCCGGGGATGGTGCTGGAGCTCGCCATGGACAGCAGGGTCAACACTGCAACCGACACGGGGTGGGGGAAACGGGCTGATGGGACATGGGGATGTTGGGGTTCGGGGGGGAAATGGGGTGATATGAGGTGGGGATGTTGGGATTTGGGGGGGAAAGGGGGATGTGACATGGGGGTGTTGGGGTTTGGGGAAAGGGGGATGTGACATGGGGGTGTTGGGGTTTGGGGAAAGGGGGATGTGACATGGGGGTGTTGGGGTTTGGGGAAAGGGGGATGTGACATGGGGGTGTTGGGGTTTGGGGAAAGGGGGATGTGACATGGGGGTGTTGGGGTTTGGGGAAAGGGGGATGTGACATGGGGGTGTTGGGGTTTGGGGGTGGAAATATGGGATCCAACAAGGAAAAGCTGGGGTTTTTCAAGGAAAAGCGTGATACGACAATGGGTACGATTCAAGGAAAAGTTGGAGTTGGTCAAGAAAAGATGCGATATGATAAAGGAAATGTTGGGGTTTGTCAAGAAAAGGTGCAATAGGACAAGGAAAAGTTGGGTTTTGTTGAGAAAAGACGTGATAGGACAATGGAAACGTTGGGTTTTGTCAAGAAAAGACACGATAGGACAAGCAAAAGTTGGGTTTATGTCAAGAAAAGACAACAGGACAAGGAAAAGTTGGGTTTGGTTGAGAAAAGACACGATAGGTCAAGGAAGAGTTGGAGTTGGTCAAGATAAGAACCAATAGGACAAGGAAAAGTTGGGTTTATGTCAAGAAAAGACGCGATAGGACAACAGAAACGTTGGGTTCTGTCAAGAAAAGACGTGATAAGACAAGGAAAAGTTGGGTTTTGTTGAGAAAAGATGAGATAGGACAAGGAAAAGTTGGGTTTTGTTGAGAAAAGATGCGATAGGACAATGGAAACGTCAGGTTTCGTCAAGAAAAGGTGCGATACAACAATGGGTACGATACGAGAAGGAAAAGTTGGGTTTATGTCAAGAAAAGACGCGCTACAACAAGGAAAAGTTGGGTTTTGTCAAGAAAAGGTGCGATAGGACAATGGAAACGTTGGGGTTGGTCAAGAAAAGGTGCGACATGATAATGGGTACGATACGAGAAGGAAAAGTTGGGTTTTGGGGACAAAAGGCGCGATACGGGACAGCGGAAAACGAGCCAACCAGGTGGAGCGGAGAGCAAGAAAGACACGGAGAAACGTCACTATTTCTACCCAAAAGGCAGCGTTGGGAGCCCCAAGAGCAGCGACGACCCCCCCGGGGCCCAGGTGGGGTGGGCCAGGCACCCAATGCGTGCGATACCTGGGTCGGGCGCCTGCGGGTCGGTGTCCATGTCCCCTCCGATCGGCACCGAAACCGCGCGGTTCGGCCGAAAACCACAGGGATTCGCTCCGAGACGCGGCAGAGCGGGAGAGACGCCCTGCGAGGGCTCGGAACAACAAAGCGTTGCCGGGGTTCCGCCGCGACATCAGCGCCGCCGGTGACATCAGCGCCTCGTGTTCCGTTCGGAATGGACGTCAATGGGTCCTGGCGGGCCAAACGAGGGGCAGGAAAAGCGCGACGCACCCGTTTTGCGCCCGTTTTTGGTGGTTTGGGGACTCACGGCCGGACGCTGATTTTGGGGGCGTCCTTCACCAGGCACAATCCCAAGTCGCCGTCCATTCTGCCTGCGGGATATTGAGAAATAGAGGGGAAAAGCAACGCTCAGGATCAAAATCATCGTGCCGAGACCGTTCCTCGGCGTCACAACCACAAATTGTCCCAATTCCCATCGTTTTGGTGAAATCGGTCGCTGATGGATCATCCCAATGGGGTTTTGCAGTCGATCGCAGCACTCGGGTGGTTTTTACACCCGATATCACAGCGAAACCCTGGGGGGGTTGTTTCCATCCCATATTCCACAAAATCACCCATTTTGGGGGTTTTTGGGGAGCACAAGCTCTGCGTTTGCCACCACAAACCAGCGAGGGGACGCCGAACCCAAACCGGGTTCACCGGGCGGTTTTACACCGGGATCGCTCGGCCCGGGTTGAGATAAACCCCCCATAAACCACAACCATAAAGCGGGGTGTTCCCCCCAAAGCGCTACGTGGGGACATCCGCATCGCACCGAATTAACCCCGCGGGGCGGCCGAAAGCGCTTCAATCCCGGTGTCGGGATCACGAGGGGTTTCGGCCTCCGTCGCCTTTTTGCTGCGAGATCTTCCCATCCGGAGACGCATTTTCGGTGACCTGGGCAACATCGAACGAGAAAAGGGTTAAAGGTGGAAAACGCACAAAATCACACGGGCGTTTATCTGCTTTTCCTCCTTTTTTGGCTCAAAAGCAAGCGGCGAACCCCAAAATGAGGGGTCTGGGGACCCTCCGGTCCTGCTGATGCTTCCTCCCTTCCACCCAACTCGAGGCGATCGCCGGGTTCCGTATTTCGGATCAATAACCCAGCGGGAGCCTGGAGCCTCCCAGAGCCCGTCCCTGGGGTAGCGGCCGCCGAGCGCGTCCCCATAGCGTTATTTGGGTGTAATTTGGGGGGTTCTGGGGCACGTAGCACCCTTGGTTCAGCCAGGGACACACACACGGGTGCTCCGGGAAGCGACTCCGGCACCGCCGGTTGCCGAATCATCGCACAACCATCCAAGTACTCCTCACCCACCTTGTTTCTTGTCACCGGAACCAACACCGGGATCACCAGGGGGGTTTTCGGACAGCGTCGGGGGTTCAGAGGCGCCGTTTCCATCTCCCAACGATGGTTTCGCGGTGTTTGCATCGCCCGTGTCGCGCACCTGAGCACAAACGGAACCGGGAGCGTCGGTGGCGCTGGAGGATATCAAAGCGCTTTGCAAACTGCTCTTCCCAATTATTTCTCCATTATATAACGAGGATAATAAAACCCGCTACGCTAAACACGACCCGAACCGGGCGGGAGCGCGCAACGCGAATCTTTACACCGCAGCGATTCCCTGTTTCTCGTTTTCTCACCCCGTCATCTCCACTCAATCGGCAGCGACTTTCACAAATCATCCAGTTACGCACAATTTGGTAACGACCCCCGCAAAGGGCTTCGACGGCACCGCCGTCCCCCTCGCCGCCTTCGCTCAGATCCCCGCTCAATGAGCAGCACCCATGGGTGCCCGTTACCTGCCCCCTCTCGGCGTCCACCGACCACCCGTGGTTCCGGCACATGGAGACGCCGCCATCCTCAACCGGAGCAGCCGCCAAGTGGCTAAAGTGACAAAAATCAGGATAAATAGGTAAAAAAATCAACATGATAAAGCCGCGGCGCTTTTAGAACAGATGGCGTAGTCGGCACTGAAGCTCCAGGCAGGTGGAGCTTGCCCGGTGGAATCAATCGGCGTTCGGTCTCAAAGGTTTCAACCCAAAAGGGTTAAATAACAAGGATTTAAGGCAAACGTGCCCTCGAGCTCCCACGGGTTCACTCACCGCCCGGCGCAGGCGTTTTCCTCCGCGCCGCGGTCGGCAGGCGGTAGATGTTCCCACCCTGCACGAGAGAAGCAACGGTGGCGGGCAGGGGTTGCTCTGCCGTTAATAAATGCTCATCATTAATAGATAGCGACCGTTAATCAATACCGATTGTTGATAAATACCAGCCACCGTTAATAAATACTGACCGTCATTAGTAAATACTGATCATCCTTAATAAATACTGATCGCCGTTAATAAATACTGACCATCATTAATAAATACTGATCATTATTAATAAATGCTGATCACCATTAATAAATATTGGTCTTTATTAATAATGCTGATTGTCATTAATAAATACTGATCATCATTAATGAATACTGATCATCATTAATACTGATCGTTATTAATAAATACTGATCGCCATTAATAAATACTGACCATCATTAATAAATACTGGTTATCATTAATACTGATCGTTATTAATACATACTGATCATTATTAATAAATGCTGATCACCATTAATAAATATTGATCCTTATTCATATTGCTGATCATCATTAATAAATACTGACCATCATTAATAAATACTGATCATCATTAATAAATACCAATCGTTATTAATAAATACTGACCGTCATTAATAAATACTGATTGTCATTAATAAATACTGATCGCTATTAATAAATACTGACCATCATTAATAAATACTGATCGCCATTAATAAATACTGACCATCATTAATAAATACTGATCACCATTAATAAATACTGACCATCATTAATAAATACTGATCACCATTAATAAATACTGACCATCATTAATAAATACTGATCGCCATTAATAAATACTGACCATCACTAATAAATACTGATCGTTATTAATAAATGATCACCATTAATAAATATTGATCCTTATTAATAATGCCGATTGTCATTAATAAATACTGACCATCATTAATAAATACTGATCATCATTAATACTGATCCTTATTAATAAATACTGATCACCATTAATAAAAACTGACCATCATTAATAAATACTGATTGTCCTTAATAAATACTGACCACCATTCATAAATACTGACTGTCCTTAATAAATACTAACCACCATTCATAAATACTGACTGTCCTTAATAAATGCTGACTGTCACTAATAAATACTGATTGTTATTAATAAATACTGATCATCATTAATAAATAATGATCATCATTAATAATACTGATCGTCATTAATAAATACTGACCATCATTAATAAATAGTGATCGTCATTAATAAATACTGACTGTTATTAATAATTACTGATCACCATTAATAAATACTGATCGTCCTTAATAAATACTGACCATCATTAATAAATACTGATCACCATTAATAAATACTGACCATCACTAATAAACACTGGTCGTTATTAATAAATACTGATCACCATTAATAAATATTGATCCTTATTAATAATGCTGATCGTCATTAATAAATACTGACCATCATTAATAAATACTGATCGTCATTAATAAATACCATTATTAATAATTACTGATCACCACTAATACTGATCGTCATTAATAAATACTGACCATCATTAATAAATACTGAGCGTCATTAATAAATACTAGCCGTTATTAATAATTACTGATCACCATTAATAAATACTGATCATCATTAATAAATACTGACCATCATTACTAAATACTGATCAGTAGTAAATACTGAGCTCAAGGCTCAGGTCGGGCTCCAGGCTCAGGTCGGGCTCCAGGCTCAGGTTGGGCTCCAGGTCGGGCTCCAGGCTCAGGTTGGGCTCCAGGTCGGGCTCCAGGCTCAGGTTGGGCTCCAGGTCAGGCTCCAGGCTCAGGTTGGGCTCCAGGTCGGGCTCCAGGCTCAGGTCGGGCTCCAGGCTCAGGTTGGGCTCCAGGCTCAGGTTGGGCTCCAGGTCGGGCTCCAGGCTCAGGTCGGGCTCCAGGCTCAGGTCCAGCGCTTCCCCGCAGAGCAGCCCGGGGCTCTGGGCAAAGCCACGCAGCTCGTCGCCCAAGGGAAACAGGTCCATGGTCACCGGGCTCCAAACACCCCGGAGCAAAAACCAGAGCGGCCCCAGGACACCCGGGCTCCCAAAGAGCCTGGAAAAGGGACACAAAGAGTTAAATTGGGGGGAGTGAAGTGGCTGCTGATGCTGAGAAACCCCCGGGGGTTCGGGGCTGGGGGGAAAGGGGGGATCTGTATGAAAACTGCTCTGGGGAAAAGGGGGGAAGGGGTTGGGCTGCACGGGAATGGGAGGAGGGACGGGAAAACGGGAGAGGGAAACGGGGAAGAGGGAAAAGGGGGGAAAGGGGGAAAAAGGGGGGAAAGAGGGAAAAGGGGGAAAAAGGGGGGAAGAGGGAAAAGGGGGAAAAGCAAGGAAAGAGGGAAAAGGGGGGAAAAGGGAAGAAACAGGGATAAAGGGGGAAAAGAGGGAAAAGATGGAAAGAGGGGGGAAGAGGGAAAGGGGGGAAAGAAGGGAAAAGAGGGAAGAGGGAAAAGGGGAGAAAGGGGGGGAAGAGGAAAAAGAGGGAAAAAGGGGGGAAACGGAAAAAGGGGGAAGAGGGAAAAGGGGGAAAGAGGGGGGAAAGAGGAAAAAGAGGGGAAAAGGGGGGAAAGAGGGATAAAGGGGGAAAGAGGGAAAAGGCAGAAAAGGGGGGGAAGAAGGAAAAAGGGAGAAAAAGGGGGAAAAGAGGGGGAAGAGGGAAAAAGGGGGGAAAGGGGGAAAAAGGGGGGAAACAGGGATAAAGGGGGAAAGAGCGAAAAGAGGAAAAAACGGTGGAAAGAGGGAAAAGAGGGAAAAAGGGGGGGAAGGGAAAAAGGGGGGAAAGAGGCATAAAGGGGGAAAGAGGGAAAAGAAGGAAAAGGGGGATGAAAGAGAGAAAAAGTCTGTGGGGGGATTGATGGCGGATCCGCCCCAGCCCCGGGGTCTCTCCTGGAGGGGAGGGACGGGCGGGCTCCAGCGGGGGTGCTGAGGAGATGAGGGGACACGAGGGGACCCGAGGGACACGAGGGGACGATGAGGGGACCCGAGGGACACGAGGGGACACGATGGGACATAAAGGGACACGAGGGACCCGAGGGGACACGATCTCCTCACCCGGCGTTTCCCGCCCCGGTGCTTCCCGCCCGCCGGCGCCGCGGCCACGCCCCCTCGCCGCCGGCCACGCCCCCTCGCCGGCGTCACGTCCGGGAGTGTGTGGCGGGAAAAGGCGGGAGGGAGGAGAGGGAGGCGCCGCCGTTTTGGTGGAGGTTGTGAGGGGAACTGGGGGTCGGCGTGAGGGGCATTGGGGGTCGGTGTGGGGGGAGGAATTGGGGTCGGCGTGAGGGGCATTGGGGGTCGGTGTGAGGGGGGGATTTGGGGGGCAGTGTGGGGGTGGGGATTTGGGGTCGGTGTGAGGGGGGAATTGGGGGGCGGTGTGGGGGAGGAACTGAGGGTCGGTGTGAGCGGGACATTGGGGGTCGGTGTGGGGAGGAATTGAGGATCGGTGGGGGGGGCTTGGGGGGTCGGTGTGGGGGAAGTTGGGGGTTGGTCTGGGGAGGATTTGAGGGGTCAGTGTGGGGAGGATTTGGGGGTCGATGTGAGGGGCATTAGGGGTTGGTGTGGGGGGCAGGAACTGGGGGTCAGTGTGTGGGGGGGCATTGGGGGTCGGTGCGAGGGGGAATTAGGGTCCAGTGGGGGGGCACTGGGGGTCGGTGTTTGAGGGGGGAATTGGGGGGTCGGTGTGGGGGGGTCAGTGCAGGGGGGGCCTTGGGGGTCGGTGTGAGGGGGCATTGGGGGTCAGTCTGGGGAGGAATTGGGGGTCGGTGTGGGGGGGGGCATTAGGGATCAGTGTGGGGGGAATTGGGGGTCGGTGTGGGGGGGAATTGGGGTCTGGTGTGGGGGGGGGGGACATTGGGGGTCGGTGTGAGGGGGAATTGGGGGTCGGTGTGGGGGGGAAGTTGGGGGTTGGTCTGGGGAGGATTTGAGGGGTCAGTCTGGGGAGGATTTGGGGGTCGATGTGAGGGGCATTGGGGGTTGGTGTGGGGGGCGTTGGGGGTCAGTGCGAGGGGGAATTAGGGTCCGGGGGGGGATTGGGGGTCGGTGTTTGAGGGGGGAACTGGGGGGTTGGTGTGCGGGGGCGGCCTTGGGGGTCGGTGTGAGGGGGCATTGGGGGTCAGTCTGGGGAGGAATTGGGGGTCGGGGGGGCATTTGGGGGTCGGTGGGGGGGAGCTGGGGGTCGGGGTTTGGGGGGAGCTGGGGGTCGGGTGGGGGGTGGATTGAGGGTCGGTGTGAAGGGAATGGGGGGCCATGAGGGGAACGGAGGCGCAGAAACAACTTTACAGCCTCCGGAGCCATGAACCTCCACACCCCGCAGGGCTCCAGAGCAGCTGCGTTCGTTTCGCCGTCGGGCGCAAGGGGAACGATGGTTCCACCCCTCGTGCGCCGCTCCGAGCGGCAGGAGCTGCGTTTAAATACAGCGAGGTGCTCGTGTCCCAACGACCCCAGAGCGCCCGCACACATCCATAACCTTTCCCGCTCATCACTGCCGTAGTCTCCGCCTGGACCCCCCCCGTTCGCCTGCGTGGCGCCACCTGGTGCTCTGGAGGAGGGGTCTTTGGATGAAGGCTCCTTCAGCTTCCTCAGGTTTGGTTCCTTGTGTTGAATGGACTGGGACCCAAGCTCCAGGTCGGTTGAACCCAGCCTGGCACCCCCTTTTTGCTGTAAATCTCGGTTCTCTCGTCCCCTCGAGTTCACAGCTGGTGCCGTAAAACTCCTGATCCTGGCACTGCTGGGTTCTGGTTTCCTTACCATGAGTCCACCTAAAGCTCTGAACTAAGGGCTCGTGTGGCTCAGCCCTAAAGTGTTGGCTCGTTAGTCGGCACCCAATTATGTTTTGTTAACCCTTAAAATGTTCGTGCCCTCTATCAGACCCAGGAGTTCGGGCGGGGATTCAGTTCAGGAGGGACCCGGGAGTAACCCTAAGGACCCAGTAGTTGGGGGTGTCAAGGGTTAAGATCGTGAAACCGTGGGGACCCCTCATGTCCCCAGGGGCCATTGTGACATCCTGGGGACCCTGCATTGTCCCCAGGGTGTTGTGACACCATGGGGACCCACTTTGTCCCCAGGGCCCATTGTGACGTCTCAGGATCCCCCATTGTCCCCAGGGCCCATTGTGACATTCTGGGGACCCCAAATGTCCCCAGGGCCCATTGTGACATCCTGGGGACCCCCTTTGTCCCCAGGGCCCATTGTGGCACCGAGGGGACCCCCCCCCCCCTAGTCCCCAGGGCCCATTGTGGCACCATGGACACCCCCTTTGTCCCCAGGGCCCATTGTGACATCCCAGGACCCCACCTTGTCCCCAGGGTCCCTTCTGACAGGGTGGGGACCCCCCTTTCTCCCCAGGGCTCATTGTGACGTCCCAGGACCCCTCGTTGTCCCCAGTGCCCATTGTGACATCCTGGGGACCCCCCTTGTCCCCAGGGCCCATTGTGAAATCCGGGGAACCCCCTGGTCTCCAGGGCCCATAGTGGTACCGTGGGGACTCGTCCTGTCACTTGGGTCCATTATGACACCATGGGGACCCCGCCTTTGTCCCCAGTACCCATTGTGACATCCTGGGGACCCCTTTGTCCCCGGGGCCCATTGTGACATCCTGGGGACCCCCCTTTGTCCCCAAGGCCCATTGTGACACCGTGGGGACCCCACTTCTTTCCAGGACCCATTGTGGCATTCTGGGGACTTCCTTTGTCCCCAGGGCCCATTGTGACATCCTGGAGACCCCCTTTATCCCCAGAGCTCGTTGTCGCACCATGGGGACCCCCTTTGTCACTGGGGCCCATTGTGACATCCCAGGACCCCCCATTGTCCCCAGGGCCCATTGTGACACCGTGGGGACCCCGCCTTTTCCCCAGGGCCCATTGTGACGTCTCAGGACCCCCTTTGTCCCCAGGGCCCACTGTGGCAACATGGGGACCCCCTTTGTCCTGTGGGCCCATTGTGACATTCCAGGACCCCACTTTGTCCCCAGGGCCCATTGTGACACCGTGGGGACCCCCCTTGTCCCCAGGGCCCATTGTGACAATTAAGGGACCCCCTTTGTCCCCAGGGCCCATTTTGACATCCCAGGACCCCACTTTGTCCCCAGTGCTCATTGTGAAATTCTGGGGACCCCCCTTGTCCTCAGG
The DNA here is from genome assembly GCF_037038585.1 of Patagioenas fasciata. Taxonomy (NCBI): domain Eukaryota; kingdom Metazoa; phylum Chordata; class Aves; order Columbiformes; family Columbidae; genus Patagioenas; species Patagioenas fasciata. The sequence goes on from NC_092542.1 coordinate 7,991,277, forward strand.
GCTCATTGTGACAGCCGAGGACCTTACTTTGTCCCCAGGGCCCATTGTGACATCCCAGGATCCCCCACTGTCTCCAGTGCCCATTGTGACATCATGGGGACCACCCTTTTTCCCCAGGGCTCATTGTGACGTCGCAGGACGCCTTGTTGTCCCCAGGCCCCATCGTGACATCCTGGGGACCCCCCTTGTCTCCAGGGCCCATAGTGGCACTGTGGGGACTCATCACTTGGGCCCATTGTGACATCCTGGAGACCCCCCTTTATCCCCAGGGCCCATTGTGACACCGTGGAGACCCCATTTGTCACTGGGGCCCATTGTGACATCCCAGGACACCCCATTGTCCCCAGGGCCCACTGAGACATCCCGGCGACCACCCTTTGTCCCCAGGGCCCATTATGCACATTCAGGGGACACCCCTTTGTCCCCAAGGCCCATTGGGACATCCTGGGGAGACCCCATTGTCCCCAAGGCCCATTGTGGCACCATGGGGACCCCCTTTGTCCCCAGTGCCCATTGTGACATCTTAGGACCCCACTTTGTCCCCAGGGCCCATTGTGACATCCTGGGGACCACCTGTGTCCCCAGGGCCCATTGTGACATCCCAGGAGCCACCGTTGTCCCCAGGGCCCATTGTGACATCCTGGGGACCCCCTTGTCCCCAGTGTCCATTGTGGCATCCTGGGACCCCCGTTTTCCCCAGGGCCCATTGTGGCACCATGTGGACCCCCTTTTTCCCGAGGGCCCATTATAACGTCCCAGGACCCCCCATTGTCCCCTGGGCCCATTGTGACATCCTGGGGTCCCCCTTTTGCCCCCTGGGCCCATTGTGGCACCATGGGGACCCCCTTTGTCCCCAGTGCCCATTGTGACATCTTAGGACCCCACTTTGTCCCCAGGGCCCATTGTGACATCCTGGGGACCACCTGTGTCCCCAGGGCCCATTGTGACATCCCAGGAGCCACCGTTGTCCCCAGGGCCCATTGTGACATCCTGGGGACCCCCTTTATCCCCAGGGCCACTTGTGACATCCTGGGGACCCCCCTTGTCCCCAGTGCCCATTATGACATTCTGGGGACCCCCTTTGTCCCAGGGGCACATTGTGGCACCACGGGGACCCCCTTTGTCACCGGGGCCCATTGTGACATCCCAGGACCCCAAGTTGTCCCCAGGGCCCATTGTGACACCATGGGTACCCCCTTTGTCCCATGGGCCCATTGTGACATCCTGGGGACCCCCTTGTCGCCAGGGCCCATCATGGCACCGTGGGGACCCCCCTTTGTCCCCAGTGCCCATTGTGACATCCTGGGGACCCCCCTTGTCCCCATGGCTTATTGTGACACCCTGGGACCGCCTTTGTCCCCAGGGCCCATTGTGACGTCCCAGGACCCCCCATTGTCCCCAGGGACCATTGTGACATCCTGGGGACCCCCTTTGTCCCAAGACCCCATTGTGACATCCTGGGGACCCCGCCTTGTCCCCAAAGCCCATTGTAACATCCTGGGGACCCTCTTTGTCCCCAGGGCCCATTGTGGCACCATGGGGACACCCTTTGTCACTGGGGCCAGTTGTGACATCCCAGGACCCCACTTTGTCCCCAGGGCTTATTGTGATACCATGGGGACCCCCCTTGTCCCCAGGGCCCATTGTGACATTCAGGGGGACTCCTCTTTGTCCCCAGGGCCTATTGTGTCATCCTGGGGATCTCCCCTTGTCTCTAGGGCCCATTGTGAGACTGTGGAAGACCCCCTTTGTCCCCAAGTCCCATTGTGACGTCCCAGGACGCCTCGTTGTCCCCAGGACCCATTGTGACTCCATGGGAACCCCCCCTTGTCCCCAGGGCCCATTGTGACATCCTGGGACCCCCCTTTGTCCCCAGTGCTCATTGTGAAATCCTGGGGACCCACTTTGTCCCCAGGGCCCATTGTGGCACCATGGGGAGCGCCTTTGTCACTGGGGACCATTGTGACATTCCAGGATTTTACTTTGTCCCCGGGGCCCATTGTGACATCCTGGGGATCCCCCTTTGTCGCCAGGGCCCACTGTGACACCGTGGGCACCCTCTTTGTCCCATGGGCCCATTGTGACCTTCAAGGGACCCCCCATTGTCCCCAGGGCCCATTGTGACATCCTGGGTACCCCCTTTGTCCCCAAGACCCATTGTGACATCCTAGTACCCCCCGCAGTCCCCAGGGCCCATTGTGACATCCTGGGGATCCCTTTGGCCCCAGGGCCCATTGTGACAGGGCGGGGATCCCCCTTGTCCCCAGGGCCCATTGTGAAACCGTGGGGACCCTCTTGTCCCCAGGGCCCATTGTGGCACCGTGGAGACCCCCCCTTTGTCTCCAGTGCCCATTGTGACATCCTGGGGACCCCCTTTGTCCCCAGTGCTCATTGTGACAGGGTGGGACCCCCCTTGTACCCAGGGCCCGTTGTGACATCCTGGGGACCCCCTTTGTCCCCAGGGCCTATTGTGACATCCTGGGGAGTCCCCTTTATCCCCAGGGCCCATTGTGACATCCTGGGGACCCCCTTTGTCCCTAGGGTTCATTGTGACATCCCAGGACCCCCATTGTCCCCAGGGCCCATTGTGAACAACCTGGGGACCCCCCTTTTTCCCCCGGGCCCATTGTGGCGTCCCAGGATGCTTCGTTGTCCCCTGGGCCCATTGTGACATCCCGGGGACCCCTTTTGTCCCCAGGGTCCATTGTGACATCCTGGGGCCTCCCTTTGTCCCCAGGGCCCATTGTGACATCGCAGGAGCCCCCATTGTCCCAAGGGCACATTGTTACATCCTGGGGACCCCCTTGTCCCCAGGGCCCATCGTGGCACCGTGGGGACCCCCCCTTTGTCTCCAGTGCCCATTGTGACATCCTTGGGACCCCCCTTGTCCCCAGGACCCGTTGTGACATCTTGGGGACCCCTATGTCACCAGAGCCCATTGTGATATCCTGGGGAGCCCCCTTTGTCCCCAGGGCCCATTGTGCACATCCTGTGGACCCCTCTTTGTCCCCAGGGCCCATTGTGATATCCTGGGGAGCCCTCTTTTTCCCCAGGGCCTATTGTGACATCCTGGGGACCCCCTTTGTCCCCCGGGCCCATTGTGACATCCTGAAGACCCCCTTTGTCCCCAGGGCCTATTGTGACATCCCAGGACCCCCCCTTTTCTCCAGGGCCCATTGTGACGTCCCAGGACCCCCTATTGTCCCCAGAGCCCCTTGTGACATCCCAGGACCCCCCATTGTCCCCAGGCCCCATTATACACATCCTGGGGTCCCCCTTTATCCCCAGGGCCATTGTGACACCATGGGGACCCCCTTTGTCCCCAGGGCCCGTTGTGACGTCCCAGGATGCCCCATTGTCCCCTGGGCCCATTGTGAAATCATGGGGACCCCCTTTGTCCCCAGGGCCCATTGTGACACCGTGGAGACCCTCCTTGTCCTCAGGGCCCATTATGACATTCAGGGGACTCCTCTTTGTCCCCAGGGACTATTGTGACATCCTGGGGACCCCCCTTTACTCCAGGGCCCATTGTGACACCGTGGAGACCCCATTTGTCACTGGGGCCCATTGTGACATCCCAGGACACCCCATTGTCCCCAGGGCCCACTGAGACATCCCGGCGACCACCCTTTGTCCCCAGGGCCCATTATGCACATTCAGGGGACACCCCTTTGTCCCCAAGGCCCATTGTGACATCCTGGGGAGACCCCATTGTCCCCAAGGCCCATTGTGGCACCATGGGGACCCCCTTTGTCCCCAGTGCCCATTGTGACATCTTAGGACCCCACTTTGTCCCCAGGGCCCATTGTGACATCCTGGGGACCACCTGTGTCCCCAGGGCCCATTGTGACATCCCAGGAGCCACCGTTGTCCCCAGGGCCCATTGTGACATCCTGGGGACCCCCTTGTCCCCAGTGTCCATTGTGGCATCCTGGGACCCCCGTTGTCCCCAGGGCCCATTGTGGCACCATGTGGACCCCCTTTTTCCCGAGGGCCCATTATAACGTCCCAGGACCCCCCATTGTCCCCTGGGCCCATTGTGACATCCTGGGGTCCCCCTTTTGTCCCCTGGGCCCATTGTGACACTGTGGGGATCTCCTTTGTCCCCAGGGACCATTGTGACACTGTGGGGACCCCAAGTTGTCCCCAGGGCCCATTGTGACATCCTGGGGAATCCCTTTGTCTCCAGGGCCCATTGTGACGTCCCAGGACCCTGCTTTGTCCCCGGGGCCCATTGTGACATCCTGGGGAACCGCTTTGTCCCCAGGACCCATTGTGACGTCCCAGGACCCCCCCTTGTCCCCAGGGCTCATTGTGATGTCCCAGGATCCCCATTGTCCCCAGAGCCCATTGTGATGTCCTGGGAACCCCCTTTGACCCCAGGGTCCATTGTGACACCATGGGGACCCCCTCTTGTCCCCAGGGCCCATCGTGGCACCGTGGGGACCCCCTTGTCACTGGGGACCCATTGTGACACTATGGGGACCCCCCTTTGTGCCCAGGGCCCATTGTAACATCCTGGGGACCCCCTTGCCTCCAGGGCCCCTTGTGACATCAAAGGATCACCCTTTGTCCCCAGGACCCATTGTGACATCCCAGGACCCCACTTACTCCCCAGGGCCCATTGTGGCACCATGAGGACCCCCTTTGTCACTGGTGCCCATTGTGACATCCCAGGACCCCCCATTGTCTGCAGAGCCCATTGTGACACTATAGGGACCCCCCTTGTCACTGAGGACCCATTGTGACACCATGGGCACCTCCCCTTGTCGTCAGAGCCCATCGTGACATCCCAAAACCCCCAATTGTCTCCAGGGCCCATTGTGACATCCTGGGGACCTCCCTTTCTCCCCAGGGCCCATTGTGACGTTCCAGGAACCCCCATTGTCCTCAGGGCCCATTGTGACATTCAGGGGACCCCCTTTGTCTTCAGGGCCCATTGTGACACCATGGAGACCCCATTTGTCACTCGGGCCCATTGTGACATCCTAGGACCCCCCATTGTCCCCAAGGCCCATTGCGACATCCTGGGGACCCCCCTTTGTCCTCAGGGCCCATTGTGACATTCAGGGCACCCCTCTTTGTCCCCAGGGCCCATTCTGATACCATGGGGACCACTTTGTCCCCAGGGCCCACTGTGACATCCTGGGGACGCCCTTTGTCCCCAGGGCCCATTTTGACACCATGTGCACCCCCTTTTGTGCCCAGGGCCGATTGTGACATCCTGGGGACCCTCTTTGTCCCCAGGGCCCATTGTGACATCCTGGGGACACCCCATTGTCTCCAGGGCCCATTGTGAACATCCTGCAGACCCCCTTGTCCCCAGGGCCCATCGTGGCACCGTGGGGACCCCCCGTTGTCCCCAGGGCCTATAGTGACACCGTGGGTACCCCCTTTGTCCCCAGTGCCCATTGTGACATCCTGGGGACCCCCCTTGTCCCCAGGGCTTATTGTGACATCCTGGGGACCGCCTTTGTCCCCAGGGCCCATTGTGACATCCCAGGACCCCAAGTTGTCCCCAGGGACCATTGTGACACCGTGGGGACCCCCTTTGTCCTCAGGGCCCGTTGTGAACATCCTGGGGACCCCCTTGTCCACACGACCCATCGTGGCACCGTGGGGACCCCCCGTTGTCCCCAGGGCCTATAGTGACACCGTGGGTACCCCCTTTATCCCATGACCCCATTGTGACATCCTGGGGACCGCCTTGTCCCCAGGGCCCATTGTGACACCATGGGGATCACCTTTGTCCCTGTGGCCCATTGTGACATCCCAGGACCCCGCGTTGTCCCCAGGGCCCATTCTGACATCCTGGGGACCCCCCTTGTCCCCAGGGCTTATTGTGACATCCTGGGGACCCCTTTGTCCCAGGGGCACATTGTGGCACCATGGGGACCCCCTTTATCCCCAGGGCCACTTGTGACATCCTGGGGACCCCCCTTGTCCCCAGTGCCCATTATGACATTCTGGGGACCCCCTTTGTCCCAGGGGCACATTGTGGCACCACGGGGACCCCCTTTGTCACCGGGGCCCATTGTGACATCCCAGGACCCCAAGTTGTCCCCAGGGCCCATTGTGACACCATGGGTACCCCCTTTGTCCCATGGGCCCATTGTGACATCCTGGGGACCCCCTTGTCGCCAGGGCCCATCATGGCACCGTGGGGACCCCCCTTTGTCCCCAGTGCCCATTGTGACATCCTGGGGACCCCCCTTGTCCCCATGGCTTATTGTGACACCCTGGGACCGCCTTTGTCCCCAGGGCCCATTGTGACGTCCCAGGACCCCCCATTGTCCCCAGGGACCATTGTGACATCCTGGGGACCCCCTTTGTCCCAAGACCCCATTGTGACATCCTGGGGACCCCGCCTTGTCCCCAAAGCCCATTGTGACATCCTGGGGACCCTCTTTGTCCCCAGGGCCCATTGTGGCACCATGGGGACACCCTTTGTCACTGGGGCCAGTTGTGACATCCCAGGACCCCACTTTGTCCCCAGGGCTTATTGTGATACCATGGGGACCCCCCTTGTCCCCAGGGCCCATTGTGACATTCAGGGGGACTCCTCTTTGTCCCCAGGGCCTATTGTGTCATCCTGGGGATCTCCCCTTGTCTCTAGGGCCCATTGTGAGACTGTGGAAGACCCCCTTTGTCCCCAAGTCCCATTGTGACGTCCCAGGACGCCTCGTTGTCCCCAGGACCCATTGTGACTCCATGGGAACCCCCCCTTGTCCCCAGGGCCCATTGTGACATCCTGGGACCCCCCTTTGTCCCCAGTGCTCATTGTGAAATCCTGGGGACCCACTTTGTCCCCAGGGCCCATTGTGGCACCATGGGGAGCGCCTTTGTCACTGGGGACCATTGTGACATTCCAGGATTTTACTTTGTCCCCGGGGCCCATTGTGACATCCTGGGGATCTCTTTGGCCCCAGGGCCCATTGTGACAGGGCGGGGATCCCCCTTGTCCCCAGGGCCCATTGTGAAACCGTGGGGACCCTCTTGTCCCCAGGGCCCATTGTGGCACCGTGGAGACCCCCCCTTTGTCTCCAGTGCCCATTGTGACATCCTGGGGACCCCCTTTGTCCCCAGTGCTCATTGTGACAGGGTGGGACCCCCCTTGTACCCAGGGCCCGTTGTGACATCCTGGGGACCCCCTTTGTCCCCAGGGCCTATTGTGACATCCTGGGGAGTCCCCTTTATCCCCAGGGCCCATTGTGACATCCTGGGGACCCCCTTTGTCCCTAGGGTTCATTGTGACATCCCAGGACCCCCATTGTCCCCAGGGCCCATTGTGAACAACCTGGGGACCCCCCTTTTTCCCCGGGCCCATTGTGGCGTCCCAGGATGCTTCGTTGTCCCCTGGGCCCATTGTGACATCCCGGGGACCCCTTTTGTCCCCAGGGTCCATTGTGACATCCTGGGGCCTCCCTTTGTCCCCAGGGCCCATTGTGACATCGCAGGAGCCCCCATTGTCCCAAGGGCACATTGTTACATCCTGGGGACCCCCTTGTCCCCAGGGCCCATCGTGGCACCGTGGGGACCCCCCCTTTGTCTCCAGTGCCCATTGTGACATCCTTGGGACCCCCCTTGTCCCCAGGACCCGTTGTGACATCTTGGGGACCCCTATGTCACCAGAGCCCATTGTGATATCCTGGGGAGCCCCCTTTGTCCCCAGGGCCCATTGTGCACATCCTGTGGACCCCTCTTTGTCCCCAGGGCCCATTGTGATATCCTGGGGAGCCCTCTTTTTCCCCAGGGCCTATTGTGACATCCTGGGGACCCCCTTTGTCCCCCGGGCCCATTGTGACATCCTGAAGACCCCCTTTGTCCCCAGGGCCTATTGTGACATCCCAGGACCCCCCCTTTTCTCCAGGGCCCATTGTGACGTCCCAGGACCCCCTATTGTCCCCAGGACCCCCCATTGTCCCCAGGCCCCATTATACACATCCTGGGGTCCCCCTTTATCCCCAGGGCCATTGTGACACCATGGGGACCCCCTTTGTCCCCACGGCCCATTGTGACGTCCCAGGATGCCCCACTGTCCCCTGGGCCCATTGTGAAATCATGGGGACCCCCTTTGTCCCCAGGGCCTATTGTGAAGTCCCAGGACCCCCCATTGTCCCCAGGGCCCATTGTGACATCCTGGGGACCCCCCTTTGTCCCCAGGGCCCATTCTGACACCATGGGGACCCTCTTTGTCCCCAGGGCCCATTGTGATATCCTGGGGACTCCCTTTGTCCCCAGGGCCCATTGTGACACCGTGGAGACCCTCCTTGTCCTCAGGGCCCATTATGACATTCAGGGGACTCCTCTTTGTCCCCAGGGCCTATTGTGACATCCTGGGGACCCCCCTTTTCTCCATGGCCCATTGTGACGTCCCAGGACCCCCTGTTGTTCCCCCGGCCCATTGTGAAATCCTGGAGACACCCTCTTTTTCCCCAAGGCCCATTGTGACATCCCACGAACCCCCATTGTCCCCAGGCCCCATTATGCACATCCTGCGGTCCCCCTTTATCCCCCGGCCCCATTGTGACACTGTGGGGACCCCCGTTGTCCCCAGGACCCATTGTGACATCCTGGGGACCCCCTTTGTCCCCAGGGCCTATTGTGACATCCCAGAATCCCCCATTGTCCCCAGGGCTCATTGTGACACCGTGGGGAACCCCCCTTTTTCTCCAGTGCCCATTGTGACATCCTGGGGACCCCCCTTTGTCTCCAGGGCCCATTGTGACGTTCAGGGGAACCCCCTTTGTCCCCAGGGCCCATTGTGACATCCTGGGGACTCACTTTGTCCCCAGGGCCCATTGTGACATCCCAGGACCCCCCATTGTACCCAGGGCCCATTGTGACATCCTGGGAACCCCCTTGTCCCCAGGGCCCATCGTGGCACCGTGGGGACCCTCCCCTTTTTCTCCAGTGCCAATTGTGACATCCTTGGGACCCCTCTTGTCCTCAGAGCCCATTGTGACATCCTGGGGAGCCCCCTTTGTCCCCAGGGCCCATTGTGACATCCCAGGACCCCCCATTTTCCCCAGGGCGCATTGTGACATCCTGGGTACCCCCTTTGTCCCCAGGGGCCATTGTGACATACCAGGACCCACCCTTGTCCCCAGAGTCCATTGTGACATCCTGGGCAGCCCCCTTTGTCCCCAGGCCCATTGTGACATCCTGGGGACCCTGTTGTCTCAAGGGCCCATTGTGACACCGTGGGGACCCCCTTTGTCACTGGGGCCCATTGTGGCATACCAGGACTCCACTTTGTCCCCAGGACCCATTGTGACATCCCATGACCCCCCTTGTCCCCAGGGCCCATTGTGACATCCTGGGGACCCCTTTGTCCCCAGGCACCATTGTGACAGGGCGGGACACCCCTTGTCTCCAAGGCCCATTGTGACATCATGGGGATCCCGTTTGTGCCCAGGGCCCATTGTGACATCCTGGGGACCCCCTTTGTCCCTAGGGTTCATTGTGACATCCCAGGACCCCCATTGTCCCCAGGGCCCATTGTGAACAACCTGGGGACCCCCCTTTTTCCCCGGGCCCATTGTGGCGTCCCAGGATGCTTCGTTGTCCCCTGGGCCCATTGTGACATCCCGGGGACCCCTTTTGTCCCCAGGGTCCATTGTGACATCCTGGGGCCTCCCTTTGTCCCCAGGGCCCATTGTGACATCGCAGGAGCCCCCATTGTCCCAAGGGCACATTGTTACATCCTGGGGACCCCCTTGTCCCCAGGGCCCATCGTGGCACCGTGGGGACCCCCCCTTTGTCTCCAGTGCCCATTGTGACATCCTTGGGACCCCCCTTGTCCCCAGGACCCGTTGTGACATCTTGGGGACCCCTATGTCACCAGAGCCCATTGTGATATCCTGGGGAGCCCCCTTTGTCCCCAGGGCCCATTGTGCACATCCTGTGGACCCCTCTTTGTCCCCAGGGCCCATTGTGATATCCTGGGGAGCCCTCTTTTTCCCCAGGGCCTATTGTGACATCCTGGGGACCCCCTTTGTCCCCCGGGCCCATTGTGACATCCTGAAGACCCCCTTTGTCCCCAGGGCCTATTGTGACATCCCAGGACCCCCCCTTTTCTCCAGGGCCCATTGTGACGTCCCAGGACCCCCTATTGTCTCCAGAGCCCATTGTGACATCCCAGGACCCCCCATTGTCCCCAGGCCCCATTATACACATCCTGGGGTCCCCCTTTATCCCCAGGGCCATTGTGACACCATGGGGACCCCCTTTGTCCCCAGGGCCCATTGTGACGTCCCAGGATGCCCCATTGTCCCCTGGGCCCATTGTGAAATCATGGGGACCCCCTTTGTCCCCAGGGCCTATTGTGACATCCCAGGACCCCCCATTGTCCCCAGGGCCCACTGAGACATCCCGGCGACCACCCTTTGTCCCCAGGGCCCATTATGCACATTCAGGGGACACCCCTTTGTCCCCAAGGCCCATTGTGACATCCTGGGGAGACCCCATTGTCCCCAAGGCGCATTGTGGCACCATGGGGACCCCCTTTGTCCCCAGTGCCCATTGTGACATCTTAGGACCCCACTTTGTCCCCAGGGCCCATTGTGACATCCTGGGGACCACCTGTGTCCCCAGGGCCCATTGTGACATCCCAGGAGCCACCGTTGTCCCCAGGGCCCATTGTGGCACCATGTGGACCCCCTTGTCCCCAGGGCCCATTGTGACATCCTGGGGACCCCCTTGTCCCCAGTGTCCATTGTGGCCTCCTGGGACCCCCGTTGTCCCCAGGGCCCATTGTGGCACCATGTGGACCCCCTTTTTCCCGAGGGCCCATTATAACGTCCCAGGACCCCCCATTGTCCCCTGGGCCCATTGTGACATCCTGGGGTCCCCCTTTTGTCCCCTGGGCCCATTGTGACACTGTGGGGATCTCCTTTGTCCCCAGGGACCATTGTGACACTGTGGGGACCCCCTTTGTCCCCAGGGCCCATTGTGACATCCTGGGGAATCCCTTTGTCTCCAGGGCCCATTGTGACGTCCCAGGACCCTGCTTTGTCCCCGGGGCCCATTGTGACATCCTGGGGAACCGCTTTGTCCCCAGGACCCATTGTGACGTCCCAGGACCCCCCCTTGTTCCCAGGGCTCATTGTGATGTCCCAGGATCCCCATTGTCCCCAGAGCCCATTGTGATGTCCTGGGAACCCCCTTTGACCCCAGGGTCCATTGTGACACCATGGGGACCCCCTCTTGTCCCCAGGGCCCATCGTGGCACCGTGGGGACCCCCTTGTCACTGGGGACCCATTGTGACACTATGGGGACCCCCCTTTGTGCCCAGGGCCCATTGTAACATCCTGGGGACCCCCTTGCCTCCAGGGCCCATTGTGGCACCATGAGGACCCCCTTTGTCACTGGTGCCCATTGTGACATCCCAGGACCCCCCATTGTCTGCAGAGCCCATTGTGACACTATAGGGACCCCCCTTGTCACTGAGGACCCATTGTGACACCATGGGCACCTCCCCTTGTCGTCAGAGCCCATCGTGACATCCCAACACCCCCAATTGTCTCCAGGGCCCATTGTGACATCCTGGGGACCTCCCTTTCTCCCCAGGGCCCATTGTGACGTTCCAGGAACCCCCATTGTCCTCAGGGCCCATTGTGACATTCAGGGGACCCCCTTTGTCTTCAGGGCCCATTGTGACACCATGGAGACCCCATTTGTCACTCGGGCGCATTGTGACATCCTAGGACCCCCCATTGTCCCCAAGGCCCATTGCGACATCCTGGGGACCCCCCTTTGTCCTCAGGGCCCATTGTGACATTCAGGGCACCCCTCTTTGTCCCCAGGGCCCATTCTGATACCATGGGGACCACTTTGTCCCCAGGGCCCACTGTGACATCCTGGGGACGCCCTTTGTCCCCAAAGCCCATTTTGACACCATGTGCACCCCCTTTTGTGCCCAGGGCCGATTGTGACATCCTGGGGACCCTCTTTGTCCCCAGGGCCCATTGTGACATCCTGGGGACACCCCATTGTCTCCAGGGCCCATTGTGAACATCCTGGGGACCCCCTTCTCCCCAGGGCCCATCGTGGCACCGTGGGGACTCCCCGTTGTCCCCAGGGCCTATAGTGACACCGTGGGTACCCCCTTTGTCCCCAGTGCCCATTGTGACATCCTGGGGACCCCCCTTGTCCCCAGGGCTTATTGTGACATCCTGGGGACCGCCTTTGTCCCCAGGGCCCATTGTGACATCCCAGGACCCCAAGTTGTCCCCAGGGACCATTGTGACACCGTGGGGACCCCCTTTGTCCTCAGGGCCCGTTGTGAACATCCTGGGGACCCCCTTGTCCACACGACCCATCGTGGCACCGTGGGGACCCCCCGTTGTCCCCAGGGCCTATAGTGACACCGTGGGTACCCCCTTTATCCCATGAGCCCATTGTGACATCCTGGGGACCCCCTTGTCCCCAGGGCCCATTGTGACACCATGGGGATCGCCTTTGTCCCCGTGGCCCATTGTGACATCCCAGGACCCCGCGTTGTCCCCAGGGCCCATTGTGACACCATGGGTACCCCCTTTGTCCCATGGGCCCATTGTGACATCCTGGGGACCCTCTTGTCGCCAGGGCCCATCATGGCACCGTGGGGACCCCCCTTTGTCCCCAGTGCCCATTGTGACATCCTGGGGACGCCCTTTTTCCCCCCGACCCATTGTGGCACCATTGGGACCCCCTTTGTCACTGGGGCCCATTGTGACTTCCCAGGACCTCACTTTGTCCCCAGGGCCCATTGTGACTTCCGGGGGACCCCCTTTGTCCCCAGGGCCCATTGTGACATCCCAGGACCCCACTTTATACTGAAGGCCCATTGTGACATCCTGGGGACCCCCTTTGTCCCCAGGGCCCATTGTGACGTCCCCGGACCCCCCATTGTCCCCAGGGTCCATTGTGACATCCTGGGGACCCCCATTGTCCCCAGGGCCCATTGTGACATTCAGGGGACAGCCTTTGTCCCAAGGGCCCATTGTGACACCGTCGGGACCCCTGTTGTCCCCAGAGCCCATTGTGACATCCTGGAAACCCCCTTTGTGCCCAGGGCACATTGTGACCTCCCAGGACCCCACTTTGTCCCCAGGGCCCATTGTGACATCCTCGGGATGCCCCTGGTCCCCAGAGCCCGTTGTGACATCCTGGGGACTCCCCTCTGTCCCCTGGGCCCATTGTGACACCGTGGGGACCCCCTTTGTCCCCAGGGCCCATTGTGACATTTAGGGACCTCCCAGTTGTGCCCAGGGCTCATTGTGACATCCCAAGACCCCCCATTGTCCCCAGGGCCCATTGTGACGTCCCAGGACCCCCCGTCATCCCCAGGGCCCATTGTGACATCCTGGGGACCCCCTTGTCCCCAGTGCCCATTGTGACATTCCAGGACACCCCTTGTCCCCATGGCCCATTGTGAAATCCTGGGGACCTCCTTTGTCCCCAGGGCCCATTGTGATGTCCCAGGACCCCCCTTTGTCCCCAGGGCCCATTGTGACAGGGTGGGGACTCCCTTTGTCCCCAGGGGCCATTGTGATGTCCCAGGATCCCCCTTTGTCCCCAGGGCCCATTGCGACATCTCAGGACACCCCAATTGTTTCCAGGGCCCATTGTGACATCCTGGGGACCGCCCAGTTGTCCCCAGGGCCCATTGTGGCATCCTGGGTACCCCTTTTATCCCCGGGGCCCATTGTGACATCCTGGGGACTCCCCTTGTCACTGGGGACCCATTGTGACACCATGGGGACCACCCCTTTCTCCCCAGTGCCCATTGTGACATCCTGGGGACCCCTTTGTCCCCAGAGCCCATTGTGACATCCTGGTGAGCCCCCTTTGTCCCCAGGGCCCATTGTGACATCCCAGGACCCCTCTTTGTCCCCAGGGCCCATTGTGACATCCCCGGACCCCCCATTGTCCCCAGAGCCCATTGTGACATCCTTGGGACCCCCATTGTCCCCAGGGCCCATTGTGACATTCAGGGGACAGCCTTTTTCCCAAGGGCCCATTTTGACACCATCGGGACCCCCGTTGTCCCCAGGGCCAATTGTGACACCATGGGGACCCTCCTCGTCACTGCGGACCCATTGTGACACCATGGGGACCTGCCCTTGTCCTCAGGGCCAATTGTGACATCCAGGGGACCCTCTTGTCCCCAGGGCCCATTGTGACATCCTGGGGACCCTCTTGTCCCCAGGGCCCATAGTTGCACCCTGGGGACCCCCTCTTTATTCCCAGTGCCCATTGTGACATCCCAAGACCCCCCTATGTCCCCAGGGCCCATTGTGACACCATGGGGACAACCCTTTGACTCCAGGGCCCATTGTCACATCCCAGGACCTCCCAATTGTCCCCAGGGCCCATTGTGACGTCCTGGGGACCCGCCCTTGTCCGCAGGGCCCATTGTGAAGTCCCAGGACCCCCTTTGTCCCCAGAACCCATTGTGACATCCTGGGGACCCCCCTTGTCACTGGGGACCCATTGTATACACCATGGGGACCCCCATTGTCCCCAGGGCCCATTGTGACATCCTGGGGACCCCCCCTTGTCACTGGTGACCCATTGTGACACCATGGGGACCCCCGTTTGTCCCCAGGGCTCATTGTGACATCCCAGGACCCCCCATTGTCCCAAGGACCCATTGTGACATCTCAGGACCCCACTTGTCACTGGGGACTCATTGTGACACCATAGGGACCCCCGTTTGTCCCCAGTGCTCATTGTGACATCCCAGGACCTCCCATTGTCCCCAGGGCCCATTGTGACATCATGGGGACCGCCTTGTCCCTCTGGCCCGTTGTGGCACCGTGGGGACCTCCTTTGTCCCCAGGGCCCATTGTGACACCATGGGGACCCCTTTTGTCACTGTGGTCCAATGTGACATCCCAGGACCCCACTTTGTACCCAAGGCCCATTGTGACACCGTGGGGACCCCCCTTGTCTCCAGGGCCCACCGTGGCACCGTGGGGACCCCCTTGTCACTGGGACCCATTGTAACACTATGGGGATCCCCCCTTGTCCCCAGAGCCCATTGTGACATCCTGGGGACCCCCTTGTTCCCCAGGGCCCACTGTGATGTCCCAGGACCCCCCTTGTCCCCAGGGCCCATTGTGACATCCTGGGGACGCCCTTTTTCCCCAGGACCCATTGTGGCACCATTGGGACCCCCTTTGTCATAGGGGCCCATTGTGACTTCCCAGGACCTCACTTTGTCCCCAGGGCCCATTGTGACGTCCCAGGACCCCCCATTGTCCCCAGGGTGCATTGTGACACCGTGGGGACCCCCTGTGTCCCCAGAGCCCATTGTGACATCCTGGGGAGCCCCCTTTGTCCCCAGGGCCCATTGTGACATTTCTGGACCCCCCACTGTCTCCAGGGCCCATTGTGAACATCCTGGGGACCCCTCTTTGTCCCCAGGGCCCATTGTGACATCCTGGGCTGCCCCGTATGTCACCAGGGCCCATTTTGACACCGTGGGGACCCCCTGTTGTCCTCAGGGCCCATTGTGACATCCCAGGACCCCCAATTGTCCCCAGGGCCCATTGTGACACCATGGGGAACCCTCTTGTCACTGGGGACGCATTGTGACACAATGGGGACCCCACCTTTGTCTCAAGTGCCCATTGTGACATCCTGGGGACCCCCTTTATCCCCAGGACCCATTGTGACGTCCCAGGACCCCGTTTGTCCCCAGGGCCCATTGTGACATCCCAGGGCCCCACTTTGTCCCCAGGGCCCATTGTTACAGGGTGGGACCCCCCTTGTCCCCAGGGCCCATTGTGACATCCTGGTGACTCCCTTTGTCCCCAGGGCCCATTGTGGCACCATGGGGACCCTCTTTGTCACTGGGGCCCCTTGTGACATCCCAGGACCCCACTTTGTCTTAGAAGGTCACTGATCGGACTACTGGTACATCCTGACTCTGCTTTCTCAGTAAACATTGAAGAACACCTGGGGTTTGTTTGCTCCAAGGGAAAACTTCCCTGCCACGGTTCCTGGTTCCCGGTCCTGTTTCCCGGTCCGGTTTGGCTTCGCTATCAGAACAGCTGCTGCCTCCACAGCCGCGCTCAAAGTCCCCGTTGTGACACCGGGATGGCGGGAGAAGGGGGGTGGCGGGGGCGGCAGCGGCGGCGATTGGGGGGGGGCAGTCGGGGCTGGGCGGACAAGCGGCGGCTGCTGCGGCTCCTCAGGCAGCGACAGCAGCAGCGATCGGGGGGACGTGGGGGGCGGACAAGCGGCGGCTGCTGCGGCTCCTCAGGCAGCGACAGCAGCAGCGATCGGGGGGACGTGGGGGGCGGACAAGCGGCGGCTGCTGCGGCTCCTCAGGCAGCGACAGCAGCAGCGATCGGGGGGACGTGGGGGGCGGACAAGCGGCGGCTGCTGCGGCTCCTCAGGCAGCGACAGCAGCAGCGATCGGGGGGACGTGGGGGGCGGACAAGCGGCGGCTGCTGCGGCTCCTCAGGCAGCGACAGCAGCAGCGATCGGGGGGACGTGGGGGGCGGACAAGCGGCGGCTGCTGCGGCTCCTCAGGCAGCGACAGCAGCAGCGATCGGGGGGACGTGGGGGGCGGACAAGCGGCGGCTCCTCCGGCCGCGGCCAGGACGTGGCTTCGCCGGCACCGGGGCCCGAGACCGCGCGCTGTGGGGCTGCGGGGCGGGTGTGGGGCCGGGGGTCTCCGGGGGTCCCGCAGCGGCCGCTGTGGGGAGGGATGGGGCGGCTGTGGAATTACCTGTGGGGCACTCATGGGGCTGCTGTAGGGGTCTTAAGAGGCATGTCTGGAGCACTTACGGGGCGACTATGGGGCAGGTGCTGGGCTGCTACAGCGGGACCTGTGGGGCACCCAGGTATGTGCACCCAGCACCGCGTGCACGCACACGCAGCTACACACTGATGTGTAAGCAAACACGTGGCCACACACACGCACACTTCCACAAGCGTGCCCAGTCCCATCTATTGACAGAAAGACGTACGTGAAATGTACTGACGTGCTTGAGGGTAAACACGTGCGTGGATGTTTGGCACACTGCACACACGCACACGTCTGAACGATGATGCTCCAGCTTTAGCATAAATGGAGCTGACATCAAGGCACTCACATGTGGACAGACCAACGTTTATAGGCACTAAGGCTTTCGCGCACAGGTTCGTCCAAGAACAGGCACATACCTGCAGGCACCCTCCGAATGTGTGTTCTGTGCATTCTCTTAAGGGACGCTAGATGGCAGCAAAGACCATGAAATTATTAACCTCCGTCTAACCCTAGGTTTATGACATTTTTTCTTACTATAGATGCGTTTGATGCTAAAAATTCCCCCAAATTGTAATGAATATGCGATAATTGTGTGAATACAAGCATCGCAAGAGCATCCAGTTTTTGGAGCACTTGTGGAACATGATAAAGCCAGGCAGAGCCTGACAAAGCGCGACAGAGCCCAACAGGGCTTGACAGAGCCTGATAGAACTCAACAGGGGCCGACAAATCCCGACAGCGCCTGACAGCGAACAGTGGAGTCTGGCCGGGCCTGACAGAGGCTGTCACAGCACGACAGAGCCAGAGGAGCCTGACAGAGCCCAGCAAACCCGACAGGAATAGACAAGGCCTGGGTGCACAGACCTGGGTGCGTGTGGAAAGGTTTCTGCCTGTTTTCCAGTGAGGAATGGTGTGTGTGCACGTGGACAAACAGAAGGCGAAGCAGCTCGGTTCCAACACTGAAGAAGGCTGCACAGTCACGTAGACACGGGGGCTGCTCCGCTCCTGCTCTCCTGCTCTCTTGCAGGACACAGAGGCCTCAGAGCCCTGTTCAGTTCAGTTCAGTTCCATACAATGTTCACTGACTGCAAGAAAATCCCTCAAATCCCCCACAATGTGGGGCTCAAAAGGGAGTCCCCCTGAAAAGAGGGGGTCACAGTCCAAAAATGCCTGAAAATTCCTGGGGGAGGATAAAACTTATTAAACCCTGTAAATATGAGCGTGAGAATTTCAAACAGAGAGAAGTCTGTCGTTTGTATTTATATATTGCAGAATGGTATTCATGTAGATATAAAATGATTTTAAAATAAAACCCCTTTTCTACTCTGTTATATAAAGGATTTGAGAATGTAAAAAATTTCTGTTGATGGTTTTAAGAATACAAACATCTTATCTATTTGTAGATTAAAAAGTGAAGGACTTGAAAAAGAAGAAAATATCTAGATAGGAACTTAAAATAGAAAAAAGTGTGAGTAGGCAGAGCTCTGTATAATTACTACGTGTTACATAGTCTAAATAGGTAATAAATATCATCTATATATATCCACTCACACCCGTATACATACCTTTAATTTATTAATAAATGTAAATCGATATCCCAGTCTAAATATATATAATTGTAAATATGTCAAAATCTGTAAATTTGAAAAGATACCTGAGTGTTAAAATGGAAGTTTAAATGTATTTAAGTGTAAATAGACACTGGATCAGAGCGCAGCGCGGGGCAAACGGGGACGGGTGATGATAGGCGGAGAGAATGGAAATTGACGTGCTTAGCTGGCCAATCAGATTGCGGAGAGGGAAGAGAAGGGGCGGGCCGCGGGGGAAGGGTTGTCTCGAGGGCTTCCCAATGCGCATGCGCAGAAATGGGCGCTGCGAGGTGCACGGGGCGCTCTCGGCGGCCACGTGCGCGCACCGTTGGAGCCCGGAGCGGACTCGCTGCGCCGCTGTTTCTGCGAGGCCCCGGGGAGTGCCCGGCCCGGCCCCGCCCGGCCCGCTCCGCTCCGTCTCAGAGCCGCCTGGAGAGCCGGGTCGGGCAGCCCCTTCTCGGCTCCACCTCTTCCCGAGCTAAGCCACGCCCCCTTGGGGCCGTGCCATGTTGACCGCACCCTCTCCCTACCCCAAGAGGCTCCTCCCATGGGGGCGTGCCCCAGAGAATGCCCACCCCCAGACCACCTCCCATGGGGCGTGACACAGAGGCTCCGCCCCCCCGAGGGGCTCCCCGTGGGCGTGCCCTCTCAGTACCCGCCCCTCGGCACTGACCCCACCCCATGTAGGCGGGGCCACACCCAGCTGCCCCCTCCCATCTGTGACCCATAACCAACCCCATAGCAGCCCTATGGCTGCCCCACAGGTCCCGCTGTAGCAGCCCAGCACCTGCCCCATAGTCGCCCCATAAGTGCTCCAGACATGCCTCTTAAGAGCCCCTACAGCAGCCCCATGAGTGCCCCACAGGTAATTCCACAGCCGCCCCATCCCGCCCCACAGCGGCCGCTGCGGGACCCCCGGAGACCCCCGGCCCCACACCCGCCCCGCAGCCCCACAGCGCGCGGTCTCGGGCCCCGGTGCCGGCGAAGCCACGTCCTGGCCGCGGCCGGAGGAGCCGCCGCTTGTCCGCCCCCCACGTCCCCCCGATCGCTGCTGCTGTCGCTGCCTGAGGAGCCGCAGCAGCCGCCGCTTGTCCGCCCAGCCCCGACTGCCCCCCCCCAATCGCCGCCGCTGCCGCCCCCGCCACCCCCCTTCTCCCGCCATCCCGGTGTCACAACGGGGACTTTGAGCGCGGCTGTGGAGGCAGCAGCTGTTCTGATAGCGAAGCCAAACCGGACCGGGAAACAGGACCGGGAACCAGGAACCGTGGCAGGGAAGTTTTCCCTTGGAGCAAACAAACCCCAGGTGTTCTTCAATGTTTACTGAGAAAGCAGAGTCAGGATGTACCAGTAGTCCGATCAGTGACCTTCTAAGACAAAGTGGGGTCCTGGGATGTCACAAGGGGCCCCAGTGACAAAGAGGGTCCCCATGGTGCCACAATGGGCCCTGGGGACAAAGGGAGTCACCAGGATGTCACAATGGGCCCTGGGGACAAGGGGGGTCCCACCCTGTAACAATGGGCCCTGGGGACAAAGTGGGGCCCTGGGATGTCACAATGGGCCCTGGGGACAAACGGGGTCCTGGGACGTCACAATGGGTCCTGGGGATAAAGGGGGTCCCCAGGATGTCACAATGGGCACTTGAGACAAAGGTGGGGTCCCCATTGTGTCACAATGCGTCCCCAGTGACAAGAGGGTTCCCCATGGTGTCACAATGGGCCCTGGGGACAATTGGGGGTCCTGGGATGTCACAATGGGCCCTGAGGACAACAGGGGGTCCCCACGGTGTCAAAATGGGCCCTGGTGACATACGGGGCAGCCCAGGATGTCACAATGGGCCCTGGGGACAAAGAGGGGTCCCCAGGATGTTCACAATGGGCCCTGGAGACAGTGGGGGGTCCAGAAATGTCACAATGGGCCCTGGGGACAAAGGGGGCTCCCCAGGATGTCACAATGGGCTTTGGGGACAGAGGGGGTCCCCACGGTGTCACAATGCACCCTGGGGACAAATGGGGGTCCCCTGAATGTCACAATGCACCCTGAGGACAATGGGGGGTCCTGGGATGTCACAATGGGCCCTGGGGACACAGGGGTCCCCAGGATGTGATAATGGGTTCTGGGGACAAGTGGGGTCCCCAGGATGTTACAATGGGCACTGGGGGGAAAGGGGTGGTCCCCATGGTGTCACAATGGGCCCAAGTGACAAGGAGGGTCCCCACGGTTCCACGATGGGCCCTGGGGACAACGGGGTCCACTGGATGTCACAATGGGCCCTGGGGACATAGGGAGGTCCTAGGATGTCACAGTGGGCCCTGGGGACAAAGTGGGGTGCCCTGAATGTCAGAATGGGACCTGGGGACAATGGGGGGTCCTGGGACGTCACAATGGGCCCTGGGGACAAAGGGTTCCCCAGGATGTCACAATGGGCCCTGGGGACAACGGGGGTCCCGACGGTGTCACAATGGGCCCTTGGGCCAAAGGCTGTCCCCTGAATGTCAAAATGGGCCCTGGGGACAATGGGGGTCCCCAGGATGTCACAATGGGCTCTGGGGACCATGGGGGGACCGGGAACGTCACAATGGGCCCTGGGGACAAAGGGGGGTCCTGGGACGTCACAATGGGCCCCAGTGACAAAGGGGGTCCCAATGGTGCCACAATGGGTCCTGGGGAAAAAGGGCATCCCCAGGATGTCACAATGGGCTCTGGGGACAAGGGGGGTCCCCACGGTGTAACAATGGGTCTTGGGTACAAAGTGGGGTCCTGGGATGTCACATTGGGCCACAGTGACAAAAGGGGTCCCCATGGTGCCCCAATGGGCCCTGGGGACAAAGGGGTCCCCATGGTGCCACAGTGGGCCCCAGTGACAAAGGGGGTCCCCACGGTGTCACAATGGGCCTTGGGTACAAACTGGGGTCCTGGGGTGTCACACTGGGCCACAGTGACAAAAGGGGGCCCCATGGTGCCACAATGGGCCCTGGGGACAAAGGGGGTCCCCAGGATGTCACAATGGGCCCTGGGGAGAAAGAGGGGGTCCCCATGGTGTCACAATGGGTCCCGAGTGATAAGGGGGGTCCCCACGGTGCCACAATGGGCCAGAGGGACGAGGCGGTCCCCATGATGTCACAATGGGCCCTGGGGACAATGAGGTGTGCCCAGGATGTCACAATGGGCCCTGAGGACAAGGGGGGGTGCCCATGCTGTCACAATGGGTTACCAGTGACAAGGGGGGTCCACATGGTGTCACGATGGGCCCTGGGGACAAAGGTGGGTCCCCATGGTGTCACAATGGGTCCCCAGTGACAAGTGGGGTCCTGAGATGTCACAATGGGTCTTTGGGACAAAGGGGGGTCCCCAGGATGTCACAATGGGCCCTGGGGACAGTGGGGGTCCCCATGGTGTATACAATGGGTCCCCAGTGACAAAGAGGGTCCCCAGGATGTCACAATGGGCCCTGGGGACAAAGGGGGTCCTGGGACTTCACAATGGGCCCTGCGTACAAGGGCGGGTCCCCAGGAGGTCACAATGGGCCCTGGGGGCAAAGGGGGCTCCTGGGATGTGACAATGGGCCCTCGAGTCAAAGGGGTGTCCCCATGGTGTCACAATGGGCCCTGAGGACAATGGGGGGTCCTGGGATGTCACAATGGGCACTGGGAAGAAAGAGGGGGTCCCCAGGGTGCTACTATGGGCCCTGGGGACAAGAGGGTCCCCAGGATATCACAATGGGCCCTGGGGACAACGAGGGTTCCGACGGTGTCACAATGGGCCCTTGGGAAAAAGGCTGTCCCCTGAATGTCACAATGGGCCCTGGGGACAATGGGGGACCCAGGATGTCACAATGGGCTCTGGGGAGAAAGGGGTGGTCCCCATGGTGTCACAATGGGCCCAAGTGACAAGGAGGGTCCCCATGGTTCCACGATGGGCCCTGCGGACAACGGGGTCCACCGGATGTCACAATGGGCCCTGGGGACAAAGGGAGGTCCTAGGATGTCACAGTGGGCCCTGGGGACAAAGGGAGGTCCTAGGATGTCACAGTGGGCCCTGGGGACAAAGTGGGGTCCCCTGACTGTCACAATGGGAGCTGGGGACAAAGGGGGTCCTGGGATGTCACAATGGGCCCCAGTGACAAAGGGGGTCCCCATGGTGTCACAATGGGCCATGGGGACAAAGGGGGGTCCTCGGATGCCACAATGGGCCCTCGGGACAACTGGGGGGTCCTGAGATGTCGCAATGGGCCCTGGGGACAATGGGGGGTCCCCACGGTGCCACAATGGGTCCCCAGTGACAAGGGGAGTCCCCAGGATGCCACAATGGGCCCTGGGGAAAAAGGGGGGTCATGGGATGTCACAATGGGCCCTTGGGAAAAAGGCTGTCCCCTGAATGTCACAATGGGCCCTGGGGACAATGGGGGTCCCCAGGATGTCACAATGGGCTCTGGGGACAATGGGGGGTCCTGGAATGTCACAATGGGCCCTAGGGACAAAGGTTGGTCCCCAGGTTGTCACAATGGGTCCTGGGGACAACTGGGGGTCCCCAGGATGTCACAATGGGCCCTGGGGACAAGGGGGATACCCACGGTGTCAAAATGGGCCCTGGGGACAAAGGGAGGTCCCCAGGATGTCACAATGGGCCCTGGGGATGACGGGGGGTCCTGGGACATCACAATGGGCCCTGGGGACAATGGGGCGTCCTGATATGTTAGAATGAGCCCTGGGCACAACTGGGGGGTCCTTAGATGGGGGGTCCTTATGTGGGGGGTGATGGTTAAAGTGTAAGTATGGAGAAGCTTGGCAGATTGATTATATTACACTTCCACAAACACGTCAAGGTAAGCGTTATGTACTTACAATGGTGGAAGCAACCACTGGATGGTTGGAAACATCTGCCGTACCTCCTGCTACAGCCCGAAATACCATCTTGGGCCTTGAGAAGCAAGTCCTTTGGAGGCACGGTACACCAGAAAGAATTGAATCAGACAATGGTACTCATTTCAAAACCAGTATTATAGACAATTGGGCCAAAGAACATGGTATTGAGTGGGTGTATCATATTCCATATCATGCACCAGCCTCTGGGAAAACTGAAAGGTACAATGGTTTGTTAAAAACTACACTAAAGGCACTGGGTGGTGGAGCCTTTAAAAACTGGGATTCACATTTAGCAAAAGCCACTTGGTTGGTCAACACCAGGGGATCAACCAATCGAGCCGGGCCTGCCCAATCAGAAATTCTATGGACTGTGGAAGGAGATAAAGTCCCTGTAGTACACATGAAAAATATCTTAGGAAAGGCAGTCTGGGTTCCTCCTGCCTCAGGCAAAGGCAAACCTATTCGTGGGATTGTTTTTGCCCAGGGACCTGGCAGCACCTGGTGGGTGATGCTTAAGGATGGAGAAGTTCGGTGTGCACCTCAAGGGGATTTGATTTTAGGTGAAAATGTGCAATGCTGAACTGTACGATGTGCATTGCCGCACTAACAATGTTTAATAAGTGTCTTTCAGATCAAGACAATGGTGATGAAACCAGCGCTGGCTTCTTCGAGTGGCGCCCGACACCTTCTTGGAAGTTGGTGTCCTTAACCCACCAACAGGGGTCATGAGATGCACTTGGACCATTTTCCCTGCCCTGGGAGACTGTGGTGACAAAATGAACTTAATGAACTTTTCAAAGGATGGTCCACTGATTAATTACTCCTGTGTATATATGTACATATGTATATATATATAGTAGTAGTGATTAATTAGATTGTATTGATAGATTGTATTGATAAGGTTTAAGTATTCAGTGAATGTCACATGATAAGGGGTGGAATGTCCTGGTTTTGTTAAAAACAAGTTTCTCTTTTAGTGAATTTTGCCTGTCAGCCAAAGCCTTCATGTCAGCTGCATTTTCCTGGAGAACCAGACACATGTTTTGGTTAAACCCAGCAAGGGAATGCAAACTTATTGAGAAGCACGGATGGACATCTCGCGAGAGGGGCAACGAGAAACTGGTGATCGAGAGACTGACCAACTGTGTATAACATTCCATTCACATGAATACTTCATATAAAAGCGGGAGATCACGAGGATCTCGCCCCTTTTCCCTTTCTCCCTTTTTTCCTCATGGCCGACATCAGGAGAGGACCTTGCTGGTCGTCCCTGCGAACGGAGGCCAGTGAGAGACTGAATCCAGCTCCGGTTGGCTGCAGAGTCTGATCCAGGACTTTGGGTGCCTGCCCTGCCGTTGCTCAGACTTACAAGATTGGTTTTGTATATTTGTATCATTTTCTCTGTTCTCATCAGTAGCATCAGTAAAACATCTTGAACTTTTCCAACTCTCTTCCCTCTGTGCTTCTTCCCCTCCCGATCGCCTGTGCTGAGTGGGAAGGGGGGAGAGGGAGGGGCAAAAGGGGGAATTGGGGGGGGAGAGGAGGTTGACAACACATCTGCCAGGGTTTGATTGTCACCCCGCAATCCTAACCCTCGACAGGGACAAAGGGGGTCCTGGGATGTCACAATGGGCCCTGGGGACAAAGAGGGCTCCCCAGCATATCACAATGGGCCCTGGGGACAATGGGGGGTCCTGGGACGTCACAATGGGCCCTGGGGACAAGGGGGGGTCCCCAGCATGTCACAATGGGCCCTGGGGACAAAGGGGGTCCCCACGGTATCAGAATGGGCCCTGGGGACAAAGGGGGGTCCCCTGAATGTCACAATGGGCCCTGGGGACAATGGGGGGTCCTGGGATGTCTCAATGAGCCCTGCAGACAAGGGTGGTACCCACGGTGTCACAATGGGCCCTGGGCACAAGGGGGGGTCCCCATAGTGTCACAATGGGTCCTGGGGACAATGGGGGGTCCTGGGACGTCACAATGGGCCCTGGGGACAAGGGGGGGTCCCCAGGATGTCACAATGGGCCCTGGGGAAAAAGAGGGGTCCCCTGAATGTCACAATGGGCCCTGGGGACAAGGGGGTGCAGAGGATGTCACAATGGGCCCTGGGGACAATGGGGGGTCCTGGGATGTCACAATGGGCCCTGGGAACAATGGGAGTCCCCAGGGTGTCACAATGGGCCTTGGGAACAAGGGGGTCCCCCAGATATCACAATGGGCCCTGGGGACAATGTAAGGTCCTGGGCTGTCACAATGAACCCTGAGGACAAGGGGGGTCCCCAGGATGTCACAATGAAGTCTTGGGACAAAGGGGGTCCCCAGGATGTCACAATGGGCCCTGGGGACAAAGCGGGGGTCCTGGAATCTCACAATGGGCCCCAGTGACAAAGGGGGTCCCTATGGTGCCACAATGGGCCCTGGGGACAAAGGGGGTCCCCTGGATGTCACAATGGGCTCTGGGGACAAGGAGGGTCCCCAGGATGTCACAATGGGCCCTGGGGACAAAGGGGGTCCCCACGGTATCAGAATGGGCCCTGGGGACAAGGGGGGTCCCCTGAATGTCACAATGGGCCCTGGGGACAATGGGGGGTCCTGGGATGTCACAATGAGCCCTGCAGACAAGGGTGGTACCCACAGTGTCACAATGGGCCCTGGGCACAAGGGGGGGTCCCCATAGTGTCACAATGGACCCTGGGGACAAGGGGGTGCCAAGGATGTCACAATGGGCCCTGGGGACAATGGGGGGTCCTGGGACCGCACAATGGGCCCTGAGGACAATGGTGGGTCCCCTGAATGTCAAAATGGGCCCTGGGGACAAAGGGGGGTCCGCAGGATGTCACAATGGGCACTGGGGACAAAGGGGGGGTCCCCAGGATGTCACAATGGGCCCCGGGGACAATGTGGGGTCCTGGGATTTCACAATGGGCCCCAGTGACAAAGGGGGTCCGCTGAATGTCACAATGGGTCCTGGGGACAATGGGGGGTCCTGGGACGTCACAATGGGCCCTGGGGACAAGGGGGGGTCCCCAGGATGTCACAATGGGCCCTGGGGACAAAGAGGGGTCCCCTGAATGTCACAATGGGCCCTGGGGACAGGGGGGTGCAGTGGATGTCACAATGGGCCCTGGGGACAATGGGGGGCATCCAGGATGTCAGAATGAGTCCTGAGGACAAGGAGGGGTCCCCATGGTGTCACAATAGGCCCTGGGGACAAAGTGGGGTCCAAGAATGTCACAATGGGCCCTGGGGACAAAAGGGGTTGCCATAGTGCCACAATGGGCCCTGGGGACAAGGGGGTGCAGAGGATGTCACGATGGGCCCTGGAGACAATGGGGGGTCCTGGGACATCACAATGGGCCCTGGGGACAAGGAGGGATCCCCAGGATGTCACAATGGGCCCTGGGGACAATGGGGGGTCCTGGGACGTCACAATGGGCCCTGGGGACAAGGGGGGGTCCCCAGGATGTCACAATGGGCCCTGGGGACAATGGGGGGTCCTGGGATGTCACAATGGGCCCTGGGGACAAGGTGGGGTCCCCAGGATGTCACAATGGGCCCTGGGGACAAAGGGGGTCCCCACGGTGTCAGAATGGGCCCTGGGGACAAGGGGGGTCCCCACGGTGTCACAATGGGCCCTGGGGACAATGGGGGGTCCTGGGATGTCACAATGAGCCCTGGGGACAAGGGTGGTACCCACGGTGTCACAAGGGGCCCTGGGCACAAGGGGGTGCCGAGGATGTCACAATGGGCCCTGGGGACAATGGGGGGTCCTGGGACCTCACAATGGGCCCTGAGGACAATGGTGGGTCCCCTGAATGTCAAAATGGGCCCTGGGGACAAAGGGGGGTCCGCAGGATGTCACAATGGGCACTGGGGATAAAGGGGGGGTCCCCATGGTGTCACAATGGGCCCAAGTGACAAGGAAGGTCCCCACGGTGCCACGATGGGTCCTGGGGACAAGGGCGTCCCCCAGATGTCACAATGGGCCCTGGGGACAATGGGAGGCCCCAAGGTGTTCAGAACGAGCCCTGGGGACAAAGTGGAATCCTGGAATGTCACAATGGCCCCCAGTGACAAAGGGGTTCCCCATAGTGCCACAATGGGCCCTGGGGACAAAAGGGGTCCCCAGGATTTCACAATAGCACTGGGGACAAAGGGGGGTCGTGGGATGTCACAATGGGCCCTGGGGACAAGGGAGATCCCCATGGTGTCACAGTAAGCCCTGGGGACAAAGGGTGGTCCTGGGACATTTCAATGGGCCCTGGGGACAAAGGGGGGACCCCAGGATGTCACAATGGGCCCTGGGGACAAGGGGGTCCCCCAGATATCGCAATGGGCCCTGGGGACAAAGTAAGGTCCTGGGCTGTCACAATGGACCCTGAGGACAAGGGGGGTCCCCCAGATGTCACAATGGGCCCTGGGGACCAGGGGGGGTCCTGGGATGTCACAATGGGCCCCAGTGACAAAGAGGGTCCTCATGGTGCCACAATGGGCCCCAGTGACAAAGGGGGTCCCCTGGATGTCACAATGGGCTCTGGGGACAATGGGGGGTCTTGGGACGTCACAATGGGCCCTGGGGACAAGGAGGGCACCCCAGGATGTCACACAGGGCCCTGGGGACAACGGCGGGTCCTGGGACGTCACAGTGGGCCCTGGGAACAAGGGGGGGTCCCCAGGATGTCACAATGGGCCCTGGGGACAAAGAGGGGTCCCCTGAATGTCACAATGGGCCCTGGGGACAAGGGGGTGCCGAGGATGTCACAATGGGCCCTGGGGAAAATGGGGGTCCTGGCACGTCACGATGGGCCCTGGGGACAAGGAGGGATTCCCAGGATGTCACAATGGGCCCTGGGGACAAGGGGGTGTCCCCAGGATGTCACAATGGGCCCTGCGGACAAGGGTGGTACCCACGGTGTCACAATGGTCACTGGGACAAGGGGGGGTCCCTATAGTGTCACAATGGGTCCTGGGGACAAGTGGGGTCCCCTGAAAGTCACAATGGGCCCTGGGGACAATGTGGGGTCCTGGGATGTCACAATGGGCCCCAGTGACAAACGGGGGCCCCTGAATGTCACAATGGGCCCTGGGGACAATGGGGGGTCCTGGGACGTCACAATGGGCCCTGGGGACAAGGAGGGATACCCAGGATGTCACAATGGGCCCTGGGGACAATGGCGGGTCCTGGGACGTCACAATGGGCCCTGGGGACAAGGGGGGGTCCCCAGGACGTCACAATGGGCCCTGGGGACAAAGAGGGGTCCCCTGAATGTCACAATGGGCCCTGGGCACAAGGGGGTGCCGAGGATGTCACAATGGGCCCTGGGGACAATGGGGGGTCCTGGGATGTCACAATGGGCCCTGAGGAAAATGGTGGGTCCCCTGAATGTCACAATGGGCCCTGGGGACAAAGGGGGGTCCGCAGGATGTCACAATGGGCACTGGGGACAAAGGGGGGCGTCCCCATGGTGTCACAATGGGCCCAAGTGACAAGGAGGGTCCCCACGGTGCCACGATGGGTCCTGGGGACAAGGGCGTCCCCAGGATGTCACAATGGGCCCTGAGGACAATGGGGTTGCCCAGGATGTCACAATGGGCCCTGGGGACAATGGGAGTCCCCAAGGTGTCAGAACGAGCCCTGGGGACAAAGTGGAATCCTGGAATGTCACAATATCCCCCACTGACAAAGGGGTTCCCCATGGTGTCACAATGGGCCGTGGGGACAAAAGGGGTCCCCAGGATTTCACAATAGCACTGGGGACAAAGGGGGGTCATGGGATGTCACAATGGGCTCCAGTGACAAAGAGGGTCCTCATGGTGCCACAATGGGCCCTGGGGACAAAGGGGGTCCCCTGGATGTCACAATGGGCCCTGGGGACAAGGAGGGTCCCCAGCATGTCACAATGGGCCCTGGGGACAAAGGGGGTCCCCACGGTATCAGTATGGGCCCTGGGGACAAAGGGGGGTCCTGGGACGTCACAATGGGCCCTGGGGACAAGGGGGGGTCCTGGGACGTCACAATGGGCCCTGGGGACAAGGGGGTGCAGAGGATGTCACAATGGGCCCTGGGGACAATGTCGGGTCCTGGGACGTCACAATGGGCCCTGGGGACAAGGGGGGGTCCCCAGGATGTCACAATGGGCCCTGGGGACAAAGAGGGGTCCCCTGAATGTCACAATGGGCCCTGGGGACAAGGGGTTGCAGTGGATGTCACAATGAGCCCTGGGGACAATGGGGGGTGTCCAGGATGTGAGAATGAGTCCTGAGGACAAGGGGGGGTCCCCATGGTGTCACAATGGGTCCCCACTGACAAGGAGGGGTCCCCATGGTGTCACAATAGGCCTGGGGACAAAGTGGGGTCCAAGAATGTCACAATGGGCCCATGGGACAAAAGGGGTTGCCATGGTGCCACAATGGGCCCTGGGATCAAAGGGGGTCCCCATGGTGCTACAATGGGCCCTGGGGACAAAGGGGGGTCCTGGGATGTCACAATGGGCCCTGGGGACAAAGGGGTGCAGAGGATGTCACAACGGGCCCTGGGAGCAAGGGGGTGGCCAGGATGTCACAATGGGTCCTGGGGAAAATGGGGGGTGCCCAGGATGTCACAATGGACCCTGAGGACAAGCGGGGGTCTCCATGGTGTCACAATGGGCCCCAGTGACAAAGGGGGTCCCCGAATGTCACAATAGGTCCTGGGGACAATGGGGGGTCCTGGGACGTCACAATGGGCCCTGGGGACAAGGAGGGATCCCCAGGATGTTAGAATGGGCCCTGGGGACAAAGAGGGGTCCCCTGAATGTCACAAAGGGCCCTGGGGACAAGGGGGTGCAGAGGATGTCACAATGGGCCCTGGGGACAATGGGGGGTCCTGGGACATCACAATGGGCCCTGGAGACAAGGAGGGATCCCCAGGATGTCACAATGGGCCCTGGGGACAAGGAGGGATCCCCAGGATGTCACAATGGGCCCTGGGGACAAGGGTGGGTCCCCAGGATGTCACAATGGGCCTTGGGAACAAGGGGGTCCCCCAGATATCACAATGGGCCCTGGGGACAATGTAAGGTCCTGGGCTGTCACAATGGACCCTGAGGACAAGGGGGGTCCCTAGGATGTCACAATGAAGTCTTGGGACAAAGGGGGTCCCCAGGATGTCACAATGGGGCCTGGGGACCAGGGGGGGTCCCCAGGATGTCACAATGGGCCCCAGTGACAAAGGGGGTCCCTATGGTGCCACAATGGGCCCTGGGGACAAAGGGGGTCCCCTGGATGTCACAATGGGCTCTGGGGACAAGGAGGGTCCCCAGGATGTCACAATGGGCCCTGGGGACAAAGAGCGTCCCCAGGATGTCACAATGGGCCCTGGGGACTAGGGGGGGTCCTGGGATGTCACAATGGGCCCTAGTGACAAAGGGGGTCCCTATGGTGCCACAATGGGCCCTGGGGACAAAGGGGGTCCCCTGGATGTCACAATGGGCTCTGGGGATAAGGAGGGTCCCCAGGATGTCACAATGGGCCCTGGGGACAAAGAGCGTCCCCAGCATGTCACAATGGGCCCTGGGGACAAAGGGGGTCCCCACGGTATCAGAATGGGCCCTGGGGACAATGAGGGGTCCTGGGATGTCACAATGAGCCCTGCAGACAAGTGTGGTACCCACGGTGTCACAATGGGCCCTGGGCACAAGGGGGGGTCCCCATAGTGTCACAATGGGTCCTGGGGACAAGTGGGGTCCCCTGAAAGTCACAATGGGCCCTGGGGACAATGTGGGGTCCTGGGATGTCACAATGGGCCCCAGTGACAAACGGGGGCCCCTGAATGTCACAATGGGCCCTGGGGACAATGGGGGGTCCTGGGACGTCACAATGGGCCCTGGGGACAAGGAGGGATACCCAGGATGTAACAATGGGCCCTGGGGACAATGGCGGGTCCTGGGACGTCACAATGGGCCCTGGGGACAAGGGGGGGTCCCCAGGACGTCACAATGGGCCCTGGGGACAAAGAGGGGTCCCCTGAATGTCACAATGGGCCCTGGGCACAAGGGGGTGCCGAGGATGTCACAATGGGCCCTGGGGACAATGGTGGGTCCCCTGAATGTCACAATGGGCCCTGGGGACAAAGGGGGGTCCGCAGGATGTCACAATGGGCACTGGGGACAAAGGGGGGCGTCCCCATGGTGTCACAATGGGCCCAAGTGACAAGGAGGGTCCCCACGGTGCCACGATGGGTCCTGGGGACAAGGGCGTCCCCCAGATGTCACAATGGGCCCTGAGGACAATGGGGTTGCCCAGGATGTCACAATGGGCCCTGGGGACAATGGGAGTCCCCAAGGTGTCAGAACGAGCCCTGGGGACAAAGTGGAATCCTGGAATGTCACAATGGCCCCCACTGACAAAGGGGTTCCCCATGGTGTCACAATGGGCCGTGGGGACAAAAGGGGTCCCCAGGATTTCACAATAGCACTGGGGACAAAGGGGGGTCATGGGATGTCACAATGGGCTCCAGTGACAAAGAGGGTCCTCATGGTGCCACAATGGGCCCTGGGGACAAAGGGGGTCCCCTGGATGTCACAATGGGCCCTGGGGACAAGGAGGGTCCCCAGCATGTCACAATGGGCCCTGGGGACAAAGGGGGTCCCCACGGTATCAGTATGGGCCCTGGGGACAAAGGGGGGTCCTGGGACGTCACAATGGGCCCTGGGGACAAGGGGGGGTCCTGGGACGTCACAATGGGCCCTGGGGACAATGTCGGGTCCTGGGAGGTCACAATGGGCCCTGGGGACAAGGGGGGGTCCCCAGGATGTCACAATGGGCCCTGGGGACAAAGAGGGGTCCCCTGAATGTCACAATGGGCCCTGGGGACAAGGGGTTGCAGTGGATGTCACAATGAGCCCTGGGGACAATGGGGGGTGTCCAGGATGTGAGAATGAGTCCTGAGGACAAGGGGGGGTCCCCATGGTGTCACAATGGGTCCCCAGTGACAAGGAGGGGTCCCCATGGTGTCACAATAGGCCCTGGGGACAAAGTGGGGTCCAAGAATGTCACAATGGGCCCATGGGACAAAAGGGGTTGCCATGGTGCCACAATGGGCCCTGGGGTCAAAGGGGGTCCCCATGGTGCTACAATGGGCCCTGGGGACAAAGGGGGGTCCTGGGATGTCACAATGGGCCCTGGGGACAAAGGGGTGCAGAGGATGTCACAACGGGCCCTGGGAGCAAGGGGGTGCCCAGGATGTCACAATGGACCCTGAGGACAAGCGGGGGTCTCCATGGTGTCACAATGGGCCCCAGTGACAAAGGGGGTCCCCGAATGTCACAATAGGTCCTGGGGACAATGGGGGGTCCTGGGACGTCACAATGGGCCCTGGGGACAAGGAGGGGTCCCCTGAATGTCACAAAGGGCCCTGGGGACAAGGGGGTGCAGAGGATGTCACAATGGGCCCTGGGGACAATGGGGGGTCCTGGGACATCACAATGGGCCCTGGAGACAAGGAGGGATCCCCAGGATGTCACAATGGGCCCTGGGGACAAGGAGGGATCCCCAGGATGTCACAATGGGCCCTGGGGACAAGGGTGGGTCCCCAGGATGTCACAATGGGCCTTGGGAACAAGGGGGTCCCCCAGATATCACAATGGGCCCTGGGGACAATGTAAGGTCCTGGGCTGTCACAATGGACCCTGAGGACAAGGGGGGTCCCTAGGATGTCACAATGAAGTCTTGGGACAAAGGGGGTCCCCAGGATGTCACAATGGGGCCTGGGGACCAGGGGGGGTCCCCAGGATGTCACAATGGGCCCCAGTGACAAAGGGGGTCCCTATGGTGCCACAATGGGCCCTGGCGACAAAGGGGGTCCCCTGGATGTCACAATGGGCTCTGGGGACAAGGAGGGTCCCCAGGATGTCACAATGGGCCCTGGGGACAAAGAGCGTCCCCAGGATGTCACAATGGGCCCTGGGGACTAGGGGGGGTCCTGGGATGTCACAATGGGCCCTAGTGACAAAGGGGGTCCCTATGGTGCCACAATGGGCCCTGGGGACAAAGGGGGTCCCCTGGATGTCACAATGGGCTCTGGGGATAAGGAGGGTCCCCAGGATGTCACAATGGGCCCTGGGGACAAAGAGCGTCCCCAGCATGTCACAATGGGCCCTGGGGACAAAGGGGGTCCCCACGGTATCAGAATGGGCCCTGGGGACAATGGGGGGTCCTGGGATGTCACAATGAGCCCTGCAGACAAGTGTGGTACCCACGGTGTCACAATGGGCCCTGGGCACAAGGGGGGGTCCCCATAGTGTCACAATGGGTCCTGGGGACAAGTGGGGTCCCCAGGATGTCACAATGGGCCCTGGGGACAATGTGGGGTCCCCTGAATGTCACAATGGGCCCCAGTGACAAGGGGGTGCCGAGGATGTCACAATGGGCCCTGGGGACAATGGGGGGTCCGCAGGATGTCACAATGGGCACTGGGGACAAAGGGGGTGTCCCCAGGATGTCACAATGGGCCCTGGGGACAATGTGGGGTCCTGGGATTTCACAATGGGCCCCAGTGACAAAGGGGGTCCCCTAAATGTCACAATGGGTCCTGGGGACAATGGGGGGTCCTGGGACGTCACAATGGGCCCTGGGGACAAGGGGGTGTCCCCAGGATGTCACAATGGGCCCTGCGGACAAGGGTGGTACCCACGGTGTCACAATGGGCACTGGGCAGAAGGGGGGGTCCCTATAGTGTCGCAATGGGTCCTGGGGACAAGTGGGGTCCCCTGAAAGTCACAATGGGCCCTGAGGACAATGGTGGGTCCCCTGAATGTCAAAATGGGCCCCAGTGACAAACGGGGGCCCCTGAATGTCACAATGGGCCCTGGGGACAATGGGGGGTCCCGGGACGTCACAATGGGCCCTGGGGACAAGGAGGGATCCCCAGGATGTCACAATGGGCCCTGGGGACAATGGCGGGTCCTGGGACGTCACAATGGGCCCTGGGGACAAGGGGGGGTCCCCTGGATGTCACAATGGGCCCTGGGGACAAGGAGGGATTCCCAGGGCGTCACAATGGGCCCTGGGGACAAAGAGGGGTCCCCTGAATGTCACAAAGGGCCCTGGGGACAAGGGGGTGCAGAGGATGTCACAATGGGCCCTGGGGACAATGGGGGGTCCTGGGACATCACAATGGGCCCTGGGGACAAAGAGGCGTCCCCTGAATGTCACAATGGGCCCTGGGGACAAGGGGGTGTCCCCAGGATGTCACAATGGGCCCTGCGGACAAGGGTGGTACCCACGGTGTCACAATGGGCACTGGGCACAAGGTGGGGTCCCTATAGTGTCACAATGGGTCCTGGGGACAAGTGGGGTCCCCTGAAAGTCACAATGGGCCCTGGGGACAATGTGGGGTCCTGGGATGTCACAATGGGCGCCAGTGACAAACGGGGGCCCCTGAATGTCACAATGGGCCCTGGGGACAATGGGGGGTCCCGGGACGTCACAATGGGCCCTGGGGACAAGGAGGGATCCCCAGGATGTCACAATGGGCCCTGGGGACAAAGAGGCGTCCCCTGAATGTCACAATGGGCCCTGGGGACAAGGGGGTGCCGAGGATGTCACAATGGGCCCTGGGGACAAGGGAGATCCCCATGGTGTCACAATAAGCCCTGGGGACAAAGTGGGGTCCTGGGATGTCACAATGGGCCCTGGGGACAATGGGGGTCCTGGGACGTCACAATGGGCCCTGGGGACAATGGGGGTCCCCACGGTGCCACGATGGGTCCTGGGGACAAGGGCGTCCCCCTAGATGTCACAATGGGCCCTGGGGACAATGGGGTTGCCCAGGATGTCACAATGGACCCTGGGGACAAAGGGGGGTGGGCAGGATGTCACAATGGGCACTGGGGACAAAGGGGGGGTCCCCATGGTGTCACAATGGGTCCCCAGTGACAAGGAGGGTTCCCCATGGTGTCACAATAGGCCCTGGGGACAAAGTGGGGTCCTAGAATGTCACAATGAGCCCTGGGGACAAAGGGGGGTCCTGGGATGTCACAATGGGCCCTGGGGACAAGAGGGGATTCCCAGGATGTCACAATGGGCCCTGGGGACAATGGGGTTCCTGGGATGTCACAATGGGTCCCCAGTAACAAAGGGGGTCCCCAGGATGTCTCAATGGGCCCTGAGGACAATGGGAGGTCCCCATGGTGTCACAATGGGTCCCCAGTGACAAGGGAGGTCTCCACAGTGCCAGGATGGGTCCTGGGGACAAGGAGGTCCCCAGGATGTCACAATGGGCCGTGGGGACAAAGAGGCTCCCCAGGATGTCACAATGGGACCTGGGGACAAGGGGGTCTCCAGGAACTCACAATGGGCTCTGGGGACAATGGAGGTTCCCCAGGATGTTCACAATAGGCCCTGAGG
Source organism: Patagioenas fasciata (assembly GCF_037038585.1). Lineage (NCBI taxonomy): Eukaryota > Metazoa > Chordata > Aves > Columbiformes > Columbidae > Patagioenas > Patagioenas fasciata. The sequence continues at coordinate 8,026,866 of NC_092542.1, forward strand.
ACAAGGGGTGGTCCCCATGCTGTCACAATGGGTCTCCAGTGACAAGGGGGTCCCCAAGGTGTCACAATGGGCCCTGGGGACAATGGGGGGTCCTGGGACGTAACAATAGGCCCTGGGGACAAGGGGGTTCCCCACAGTGTCACAATGGGCCCTGGGGACAAAGGGGGTCCGCACGGTGTTACAATGGTCCCGGGGGACAAAGGGGGATGCCCAGGATGTCACAATGGGCCCTGAGGACAAGGGGGGGTCCCCATGGTGTCACAATGGGTCCCCAGTGACAAGGAGGGTCCCCATGGTGTCATGATGGGTCCTGGGGACATGGGGGTCCCCAGGATGTCACAATGGGCCCTGGGGACAATGTGGGGTCCTGGGATGTCACAATGGGCCCCAGTGACAAAGGGGGTCCCCTGAATGTTACAATGGGCCCTGGGGACAATGGGGGGTCCTGGGACGTCACAATGGGCCCTGGGGACAAGGAGGGATCCCCAGGATGTCACAATGGGCCCTGGGGACAATGGGGGGTCCTGGGACGTCACAATGGGCCCTAGGGACAAGGGGGGGTCCCCAGGATGTCACAATGGGCCCTGGGGACAAAGAGGGGTCCCCTGAATGTCACAATGGGCCCTGGGGACAAGGGGGTGCCGAGGATGTCACAATGGGCCCTGGGGACAATGGGGGTCCTGGGACGTCACAATGGGCCCTGGGGACACAGAGGGGCCCTAGGACGTCACAATCAGCCCTGGCGACAAGATGGGGTCCCCTGAGAGTCACAATGAGCCCTGGGAAGAGAGGGGGCTCCCAAGGACATCACAATGGGCCCTGGGAACAATGGGGGGTCCTGGGACGTCACAATCGGCCCCAGTGACAAAGGGGGTCCCCGAATGTCACAATAGGTCCTGGGGACAATGGGGGGTCCTGGGACGTCACAATGGGCCCTGGGGACTAGGAGGGATCCCCAGGATGTTAGAATGGGCCCTGGGGACAAAGAGGGGTCCCCTGAATGTCACAAAGGGCCCTGGGGACAAGGGGGTGCAGAGGATGTCACAATGGGCCCTGGGGACAATGGGGGGTCCTGGGACATCACAATGGGCCCTGGGGACAAAGAGGCGTCCCCTGAATGTCACAATGGGCCCTGGGGACAAGGGGGTGTCCCCAGGATGTCACAATGGGCCCTGCGGACAAGGGTGGTACCCACGGTGTCACAATGGGCACTGGGCACAAGGTGGGGTCCCTATAGTGTCACAATGGGTCCTGGGGACAAGTGGGGTCCCCTGAAAGTCACAATGGGCCCTGGGGACAATGTGGGGTCCTGGGATGTCACAATGGGCGCCAGTGACAAACGGGGGCCCCTGAATGTCACAATGGGCCCTGGGGACAATGGGGGGTCCCGGGACGTCACAATGGGCCCTGGGGACAAGGAGGGATCCCCAGGATGTCACAATGGGCCCTGGGGACAAAGAGGCGTCCCCTGAATGTCACAATGGGCCCTGGGGACAAGGGGGTGCCGAGGATGTCACAATGGGCCCTGGGGACAAGGGAGATCCCCATGGTGTCACAATAAGCCCTGGGGACAAAGTGGGGTCCTGGGATGTCACAATGGGCCCTGGGGACAATGGGGGTCCTGGGACGTCACAATGGGCCCTGGGGACAATGGGGGTCCCCACGGTGCCACGATGGGTCCTGGGGACAAGGGCGTCCCCCTAGATGTCACAATGGGCCCTGGGGACAATGGGGTTGCCCAGGATGTCACAATGGACCCTGGGGACAAAGGGGGGTGGGCAGGATGTCACAATGGGCACTGGGGACAAAGGGGGGGTCCCCATGGTGTCACAATGGGTCCCCAGTGACAAGGAGGGTTCCCCATGGTGTCACAATAGGCCCTGGGGACAAAGTGGGGTCCTAGAATGTCACAATGAGCCCTGGGGACAAAGGGGGGTCCTGGGATGTCACAATGGGCCCTGGGGACAAGAGGGGATTCCCAGGATGTCACAATGGGCCCTGGGGACAATGGGGTTCCTGGGATGTCACAATGGGTCCCCAGTAACAAAGGGGGTCCCCGAATGTCACAATAGGTCCTGGGGACAATGGGGGGTCCTGGGACGTCACAATGGGCCCTGGGGACTAGGAGGGATCCCCAGGATGTTAGAATGGGCCCTGGGGACAATGGGGGGTCCTGGGACGTCACAATGGGCCCTAGGGACAAGAGGGGGTCCCCAGGATGTCACAATGGGCCCTGGGGACAAAGAGGGGTCCCCTGAATGTCACAATGGGCCCTGGGGACAAGGGGGTGCCGAGGATGTCACAATGGGCCCTGGGGACAATGGGGGTCCTGGGACGTCACAATGGGCCCTGGGGACACAGAGGGGCCCTAGGACGTCACAATCAGCCCTGGCGACAAGATGGGGTCCCCTGAGAGTCACAATGAGCCCTGGGAAGAGAGGGGGCTCCCAAGGACATCACAATGGGCCCTGGGAACAATGGGGGGTCCTGGGACGTCACAATCGGCCCCAGTGACAAAGGGGGTCCCCGAATGTCACAATAGGTCCTGGGGACAATGGGGGGTCCTGGGACGTCACAATGGGCCCTGGGGACTAGGAGGGATCCCCAGGATGTTAGAATGGGCCCTGGGGACAAAGAGGGGTCCCCTGAATGTCACAAAGGGCCCTGGGGACAAGGGGGTGCAGAGGATGTCACAATGGGCCCTGGGGACAATGGGGGGTCCTGGGACATCACAATGGGCCCTGGGGACAAAGAGGCGTCCCCTGAATGTCACAATGGGCCCTGGGGACAAGGGGGTGTCCCCAGGATGTCACAATGGGCCCTGCGGACAAGGGTGGTACCCACGGTGTCACAATGGGCACTGGGCACAAGGTGGGGTCCCTATAGTGTCACAATGGGTCCTGGGGACAAGTGGGGTCCCCTGAAAGTCACAATGGGCCCTGGGGACAATGTGGGGTCCTGGGATGTCACAATGGGCCCCAGTGACAAAGGGGGTCCCCTGAATGTTACAATGGGCCCTGGGGACAATGGGGGGTCCTGGGACGTCACAATGGGCCCTGGGGACAAGGAGGGATCCCCAGGATGTCACAATGGGCCCTGGGGACAATGGGGGGTCCTGGGACGTCACAATGGGCCCTAGGGACAAGGGGGGGTCCCCAGGATGTCACAATGGGCCCTGGGGACAAAGAGGGGTCCCCTGAATGTCACAATGGGCCCTGGGGACAAGGGGGTGCCGAGGATGTCACAATGGGCCCTGGGGACAATGGGGGTCCTGGGACGTCACAATGGGCCCTGGGGACACAGAGGGGCCCTAGGACGTCACAATCAGCCCTGGCGACAAGATGGGGTCCCCTGAGAGTCACAATGAGCCCTGGGAAGAGAGGGGGCTCCCAAGGACATCACAATGGGCCCTGGGAACAATGGGGGGTCCTGGGACGTCACAATCGGCCCCAGTGACAAAGGGGGTCCCCGAATGTCACAATAGGTCCTGGGGACAATGGGGGGTCCTGGGACGTCACAATGGGCCCTGGGGACTAGGAGGGATCCCCAGGATGTTAGAATGGGCCCTGGGGACAATGGGGGGTCCTGGGACGTCACAATGGGCCCTAGGGACAAGAGGGGGTCCCCAGGATGTCACAATGGGCCCTGGGGACAAAGAGGGGTCCCCTGAATGTCACAATGGGCCCTGGGGACAAGGGGGTGCCGAGGATGTCACAATGGGCCCTGGGGACAATGGGGGTCCTGGGACGTCACAATGGGCCCTGGGGACACAGAGGGGCCCTAGGACGTCACAATCAGCCCTGGCGACAAGATGGGGTCCCCTGAGAGTCACAATGAGCCCTGGGAAGAGAGGGGGCTCCCAAGGACATCACAATGGGCCCTGGGAACAATGGGGGGTCCTGGGACGTCACAATCGGCCCCAGTGACAAAGGGGGTCCCCGAATGTCACAATAGGTCCTGGGGACAATGGGGGGTCCTGGGACGTCACAATGGGCCCTGGGGACTAGGAGGGATCCCCAGGATGTTAGAATGGGCCCTGGGGACAAAGAGGGGTCCCCTGAATGTCACAAAGGGCCCTGGGGACAAGGGGGTGCAGAGGATGTCACAATGGGCCCTGGGGACAATGGGGGGTCCTGGGACATCACAATGGGCCCTGGGGACAAAGAGGCGTCCCCTGAATGTCACAATGGGCCCTGGGGACAAGGGGGTGTCCCCAGGATGTCACAATGGGCCCTGCGGACAAGGGTGGTACCCACGGTGTCACAATGGGCACTGGGCACAAGGTGGGGTCCCTATAGTGTCACAATGGGTCCTGGGGACAAGTGGGGTCCCCTGAAAGTCACAATGGGCCCTGGGGACAATGTGGGGTCCTGGGATGTCACAATGGGCGCCAGTGACAAACGGGGGCCCCTGAATGTCACAATGGGCCCTGGGGACAATGGGGGGTCCCGGGACGTCACAATGGGCCCTGGGGACAAGGAGGGATCCCCAGGATGTCACAATGGGCCCTGGGGACAAAGAGGCGTCCCCTGAATGTCACAATGGGCCCTGGGGACAAGGGGGTGCCGAGGATGTCACAATGGGCCCTGGGGACAAGGGAGATCCCCATGGTGTCACAATAAGCCCTGGGGACAAAGTGGGGTCCTGGGATGTCACAATGGGCCCTGGGGACAATGGGGGTCCTGGGACGTCACAATGGGCCCTGGGGACAATGGGGGTCCCCACGGTGCCACGATGGGTCCTGGGGACAAGGGCGTCCCCCTAGATGTCACAATGGGCCCTGGGGACAATGGGGTTGCCCAGGATGTCACAATGGACCCTGGGGACAAAGGGGGGTGGGCAGGATGTCACAATGGGCACTGGGGACAAAGGGGGGGTCCCCATGGTGTCACAATGGGTCCCCAGTGACAAGGAGGGTTCCCCATGGTGTCACAATAGGCCCTGGGGACAAAGTGGGGTCCTAGAATGTCACAATGAGCCCTGGGGACAAAGGGGGGTCCTGGGATGTCACAATGGGCCCTGGGGACAAGAGGGGATTCCCAGGATGTCACAATGGGCCCTGGGGACAATGGGGTTCCTGGGATGTCACAATGGGTCCCCAGTAACAAAGGGGGTCCCCAGGATGTCTCAATGGGCCCTGAGGACAATGGGAGGTCCCCATGGTGTCACAATGGGTCCCCAGTGACAAGGGAGGTCTCCACAGTGCCAGGATGGGTCCTGGGGACAAGGAGGTCCCCAGGATGTCACAATGGGCCGTGGGGACAAAGAGGCTCCCCAGGATGTCACAATGGGACCTGGGGACAAGGGGGTCTCCAGGAACTCACAATGGGCTCTGGGGACAATGGAGGTTCCCCAGGATGTTCACAATAGGCCCTGAGGACAAGGGGTGGTCCCCATGCTGTCACAATGGGTCTCCAGTGACAAGGGGGTCCCCAAGGTGTCACAATGGGCCCTGGGGACAATGGGGGGTCCTGGGACGTAACAATAGGCCCTGGGGACAAGGGGGTTCCCCACAGTGTCACAATGGGCCCTGGGGACAAAGGGGGTCCGCACGGTGTTACAATGGTCCCGGGGGACAAAGGGGGATGCCCAGGATGTCACAATGGGCCCTGAGGAAAAGGGGGGGTCCCCATGGTGTCACAATGGGTCCCCAGTGACAAGGAGGGTCCCCATGGTGTCATGATGGGTCCTGGGGACATGGGGGTCCCCAGGATGTCACAATGGGCCCTGGGGACAATGTGGGGTCCTGGGATGTCACAATGGGCCCTGGGGACAATGGGGGGTCCTGGGACGTCACAATGGGCCCTAGGGACAAGAGGGGGTCCCCAGGATGTCACAATGGGCCCTGGGGACAAAGAGGGGTCCCCTGAATGTCACAATGGGCCCTGGGGACAAGAGGGTGCAGAGGATGTCACAATGGGCCCTGGGGACAATGGGGGGTCCTGGGATGTCACAATGGGCCCTGGGGACAAGGAGGGATCCCCAGGATGTCACAATGGGCCCTGGGGACAATGGGGGGTCCTGGGATGTCACAATGGGCCCTGGGGACAAGGGGGGGTCCCCAGGATGTCACAATGGGCCTTGGGAACAAGGGGGTCCCCCAGATATCACAATGGGCCCTGGGGACAATGTAAGGTCCTGGGCTGTCACAATGGACCCTGAGGACAAGGGGGGTCCCCAGGATGTCACAATGAAGTCTTGGGACAAAGGGGGTCCCCAGGATGTTCACAATGGGCCCTGGGGACCAGGGGGGGTCCTGGGATGTCACAATGGGCCCCAGTGACAAAGGGGGTCCCTATGGTGCCACAATGGGCCCTGGGGACAAAGGGGGTCCCCTGGATGTCACAATGGGCTCTGGGGACAAGGAGGGTCCCCAGGATGTCTCAATGGGCCCTGGGGACAAAGAGGATCCCCAGCATGTCACAATGGGCCCTGGGGACAAAGGGGGTCCCCACGGTATCAGAATGGGCCCTGGGGACAAGGGGGGTCCCCTGAATGTCACAATGGGCCCTGGGGACAATGGGGGGTCCTGGGATGGCACAATGAGCCCTGCAGACAAGGGTGGTACCCACAGTGTCACAATGGGCCCTGGGCACAAGGGGGGGTCCCCATAGTGTCACAGTGGACCCTGGGGACAAGGGGGTCCGCAGGATGTCACAATGGGCCCTGGGGACAATGGGGGGTCCTGGGCCCTCACAATGGGCCCTGAGGACAATGGTGGGTCCCCTGAATGTCAAAATGGGCCCTGGGGACAAAGGGGGGGTCCCCAGGATGTCACAATGGGCCCTGGGGACAGTGTGGGGTCCTGGGATTTCACAATGGGCCCCAGTGACAAAGGGGGTCCCCTGAATGTCACAATGGGTCCTGGGGACAATGGGGGCTCCTGGGACGTCACAATGGGCCCTGGGGACAAGGAGGGATCCCCAGGATGTCACAATGGGCCCTGGGGACAAGGGGGTGTCCCCAGGATGTCACAATGGGCCCTGCGGACAAGGGTGGTACCCACGGTGTCACAATGGGCACTGGGCACAAGGGGGGGTCCCTATAGTGTCACAATGGGCCCTTGGGACAATGTGGGGTCCTGGGATCTCACAATGGGCCCCAATGACAAACGGGGGCCCCTGAATGTCACAATGGGCCCTGGGGACAATGGGGGGTCCTGGGACGTCACAATGGGCCCTGGGGACAAAGGGCGGTCCTCAGGATATCACAATGGGCCCTGGGGACAATGGGGGGCGTCCAGGATGTGAGAATGAGTCCTGAGGACAAGGCGGGGTCCCCATGGTATCACAATGGGTCCCCAGTGACAAGGAGGGGTCCCCATGGTGTCACAATGGGTCCCCAGTGACAAGGAGGGGTCCCCATGGTGTCACAATAGGCCCTGGGGACAAAGTGGGGTCCAAGAATGTCACAATGGGCCCTGGGGACAAAAGCGGTTGCCATGGTGCCACAATGGGCCCTGGGGTCAAAGGGGGTCCCCATGGTGCTACAATGGGCCCTGGGGACAAAGGGGGGTCCTGGGATGTCACAATAGGCCCCAGTGACAAAGAGGGTCCCCAGGATGTCACAATGGGCCCTGGGGACAAAGAGGGGTCCCCTGAATGTCACAATGGGCCCTGGGGACAAGGGGGTGCAGAGGATGTCACAATGGGCCCTGGGGACAAGGGTGGTACCCACGGGGTCACAATGGGCCCTGGGCAAAAGGGGGGGTCCCCATAGTGTCACAATGGGTCCTGGGGACAATGGGGGGTCCTGGAACGTCACAATGGGCTCTGGGGACAAGGGGGGGTCCCCAGGATGTCACAATGGGCCCTGGGGACAAGGGGTTGCAGTGGATGTCACAATGGGCCCTGGGGACAATGCGGGGTGTCCAGGATGTGAGAATGAGTCCTGAGGACAAGGGGGGTCCCCATGGTGTCATAATGGGTCCCCAGTGACAAGGAGGGGTCCCCATGGTGTCACAATGGGCCCCAGTGACAAAGGGGGTCCCCTGAATGTCACAATAGGTCCTGGGGACAATGGGGGGTCCTGGGACGTCACAATGGGCCCTGGCGACAAGGAGGGATCCCCAGGATGTCACAATGGGCCCTGGGGACAAAGAGGGGTCCCCTGAATGTCACAATGGGCCCTGGGGACAAGGGGGTGCAGAGGATGTCACAATGGGCCCTGGGGACAATGGGGGGTCCTCGGACATCACAATGGGCCCTGAAGACAAGGAGGGATCCCCAGGATGTCACAATGGGCCCTGGGGACAAAGAGGAGTCCCCTGAATGTCACAATGGGCCCTGGGGACAGGGGGGTGCAGTGGATGTCACAATGGGCCCTGGGGACAATGGGGGGTGTCCAGGATGTCAGAATGACTCCTGAGGACAAGGCGGGGTCCCCATGGTATCACAATGGGTCCCCAGTGACAAGGAGGGGTCCCCATGGTGTCACAATAGGCCCTGGGGACAAAGTGGGGTCCAAGAATGTCACAATGGGCCCTGGGGACAAAAGCGGTTGCCATGGTGCCACAATGGGCCCTGGGGTCAAAGGGGGTCCCCATGGTGCTACAATGGGCCCTGGGGACAAAGGGGGGTCCTGGGATGTCACAATAGGCCCCAGTGACAAAGAGGGTCCCCTGGATGTCACAATGGGCCCTGGGGACAAAGAGGGGTCCCCTGAATGTCACAATGGGCCCTGGGGACAAGGGGGTGCAGAGGATGTCACAATGGGCCCTGGGGACAAGGGTGGTACCCACGGGGTCACAATGGGCCCTGGGCAAAAGGGGGGGTCCCCATAGTGTCACAATGGGTCCTGGGGACAATGGGGGGTCCTGGGACGTCACAATGGGCTCTGGGGACAAGGGGGGGTCCCCAGGATGTCACAATGGGCCCTGGGGACAAAGAGGGGTCCCCTGAATGTCACAATGGGCCCTGGGGACAAGGGGTTGCAGTGGATGTCACAATGGGCCCTGGGGACAATGCGGGGTGTCCAGGATGTGAGAATGAGTCCTGAGGACAAGGGGGGTCCCCATGGTGTCATAATGGGTCCCCAGTGACAAGCAGGGGTCCCCATGGTGTCACAATGGGCCCCAGTGACAAAGGGGGTCCCCTGAATGTCACAATAGGTCCTGGGGACAATGGGGGGTCCTGGGACGTCACAATGGGCCCTGGCGACAAGGAGGGATCCCCAGGATGTCACAATGGGCCCTGGGGACAAAGAGGGGTCCCCTGAATGTCACAATGGGCCCTGGGGACAGGGGGGTGCAGTGGATGTCACAATGGGCCCTGGGGACAATGGGGGGTGTCCAGGATGTCAGAATGACTCCTGAGGACAAGGGGGGGTCCCCATGGTGTCACAATGGGTCCCCAGTGGCAAGGAGGGGTCCCCATGGTGTCACAATAGGCCCTGGGGACAAAGTGGGGTCCAAGAATGTCACAATGGGCCCTGGGGACAAAAGGGGTTGCCATAGTACCACAATGGGCCCTGGGGTCAAAGGGGGTCCCCATGGTGCTACAATGGGCCCTGGGGACAAAGGGGGGTCCTGGGATGTCACAATGGGCCCTGGGGACAAAGGGGGTGTCCCCATGGTGCCACAACGGGCCCTGGAAGCAAGGGGGTGGCCAGGATGTCACAATGGGTCCTGGGGAAAATGGGGGGTGCCCAGGATGTCACAACGGAGCCTGAGGACAAGCGGGGGTCTCCATGGTGTCACAATGGGCCCCAGTGACAAAGGGGGTCCCCTGAATGTCACAATAGGTCCTGGGGACAATGGGGGGTCCTGGGATGTCACAATGGGCCCTGGGGACAAGGAGGGATTCCCACGATGTCACAATGGGCCCTGGGGACAATGGGGGGACCTGGGACGTCACAATGGGCCCTGGGGACAAGGGGGGGTCCCCAGGATGTCACAATGGGCCCTGGGGACAAGGGGGGGTCCCCAGGATGTCACAATGGGCCCTGGGGACAAAGAGGGGTCCCCTGAATGTCACAATGGGCCCTGGGGACAAGGGGGTGCAGAGGATGTCACAATGGGCCCTGGGGACAATGGGGGGTCCTGGGACGTCACAATGGGCCCTGGGGACAAGGGGGGGTCCCCAGGATGTCACAATGGGCCCTGGGGACAAGGGCGTGCCGAGGATGTCACAATGGGCCCTGGGGACAATGGGGGGTCCTGGGATGTCACAATGGGCCCTGGGGACAAGGGGGGGTCCCCAGGATGTCACAATGGGCCTTGGGAACAAGGGGGTCCCCCAGATATCACAATGGGCCCTGGGGACAATGTAAGGTCCTGGGCTGTCACAATGGACCCTGAGAACAAGGGGGGTCCCCAGGATGTCACAATGAAGTCTTGGGACAAAGGGGGTCCCCAGGATGTCACAATGGGCCCTGGGGACAAGGGGGTGCAGTGGATGTCACAATGGGCCCCAGTGACAAAGGGGGTCCCTATGGTGCCACAATGGGCCCTGGGGACAAAGGGGGTCCCCTGGATGTCACAATGGGCTCTGGGGACAAGGAGGGTCCCCAGGATGTCACAATGGGCCCTGGGGACAAAGAGCATCCCCAGCATGTCACAATGGGCCCTGGGGACAAAGGGGGTCCCCATGGTATCAGAATGGGCCCTGGGGACAAGGGGGGTCCCCTGAATGTCACAATGGGCCCTGGGGACAATGGGGGGTCCTGGGATGTCACAATGAGCCCTGCGGACAAGGGTGGTACCCACAGTGTCACAATGGGCCCTGGGCACAAGGGGGGGTCCCCATAGTGTCACAATGGACCCTGGGGACAAGGGGGTGCCGAGGATGTCACAATGGGCCCTGGGGACAATGGGGTTCCTGGGAACCTCACAATGGGCCCTGAGGACAATGGTGGGTCCCCTGAATGTCAAAATGGGCCCTCGGGACAAAGGGGGGTCCGCAGGATGTCACAATGGGCACTGGGGACAAAGGGGGGGTCCCCAGGATGTCACAATGGGCCCTGGGGACAATGTGGGGTCCTGGGATTTCACAATGGGCCCCAGTGACAAAGGGGGTCCCCTGAATGTCACAATGGGTCCTGGGGACAATGGGGGGTCCTGGGACGTCACAATGGGCCCTGGGGACAAGGAGGGATCCCCAGGATGTCACAATGGGTCCTGGGGACAAGCGGGTGTCCCCAGGATGTCACAATGGGCCCTGCGGACAAGGGTGGTACCCACGGTGTCACAATGGGCACTGGGCACAAGGGGGGGTCCCTATAGTGTCACAATGGGTCCTGGGGACAAGTGGAGTCTCCTGAAAGTCACAATGGGCCCTTGGGACAATGTGGGGTCCTGGGATCTCACAATGGGCCCCAATGACAAACGGGGGCCCCTGAATGTCACAAAGGGCCCTGGGGACAATGGGGGGTCCTGGGACGTCACAATGGGCCCTGGGGACAAAGGGCGGTCCTCAGGATATCACAATGGGCCCTGGGGACAAAGGGTGGTCGCCAGGATATCACAATGGGCTCTGGTGGCAATGGGGTCCCCAGGATGTCACAATGGGCCCTGGGGACAACAGGCGGTCCTGGGATGTCACAATGGGCCCTGGGGACAAAGAGTGTCCCCAGGATATCAGAATGGGCCCTGAGGACAAGTTGGGGTCCCCTGAATTTCAAAATGGGCCCTGGGGACAAAGAGGGCTCCCCAGCATATCACAATGGGCCCTGGGGACAATGGGGGGTCCTGGGATGTCACAATGGGCCCTGGGGACAAGGAGGGATCCACAGGATGTCACAATGGGCCCTGGGGACAATGGGGGGTCCTGGGACGTCACAATGGGCCCTGGGGACAAGGGGGAGTCCCCAGGATGTCACAATGGGCCCTGGGGACAAAGAGGGGTCCCCTGAATGTCAAAATGGGCCCTGGGGACAAGGGGGTGCAGTGGATGTCACAATGGGCCCTGGGGACAATGCGGGGTGTCCAGGATGTGAGAATGAGTCCTGAGGACAAGGGGGGTCCCCATGGTGTCATAATGGGTCCCCAGTGACAAGGAGGGATCCCCATGGTGTCACAATAGGCCCTGGGGACAAAGTGGGGTCCAAGAATGTTACAATGGGCCCTGGGGACAAAAGGGGTTGCCATAGTGCCACAATGGGCCCTGGGGTCAAAGGGGGTCCCCATGGTGCTACAATGGGCCCTGGGGACTAAGGGGGGCCTGGGATGTCACAATGGGCCCTGGGGACAAAGGGGGTGTCCCCATGGTGCCACAATGGGCCCTGGGAGCAAGGGGATGGCCAGGATGTCACAATGGGTCCTGGGGAAAATGGGGGGTGCCCAGGATGTCACAATGGACCCTGAGGACAAGCGGGGGTCTCCATGGTGTCACAATGGGCCCCAGTGACAAAGGGGGTCCCCTGAATGTCACAATAGGTCCTGGGGACAATGGGGGGTCCTGGGACGTCACAATGGGCCCTGCGGACAAGGAGGGATCCCCAGGATGTCACAATGGGCCCTGGGGACAATGGGGGGTCCTGGGACGTCACAATGGGCCCTGGGGACAAGGGGGGGTCCCCAGGATGTCACAATGGGCCCTGGGGACAAAGAGGGGTCCCCTGAATGTCACAATGGGCCCTGGGGACAAGGGGGTGCAGAGGATGTCACAATGGGCCCTGGGGACAATGGGGGGTCCTGGGACATCACAATGGGCCCTGGGGACAAGGAGGGATCCCCAGGATGTCACAATGGGCCCTGGGGACAATGGGGGGTCCTGGGACGTCACAATGGGCCCTGGGGACAAGGGGGGGTCCCCAGGATGTCACAATGGGGCCTGGGGACAAGGGCGTGCCGAGGATGTCACAATGGGCCCTGGGGACAATGGGGGGTCCTGGGATGTCACAATGGGCCCTGGGGACAAGGGGGGGTCCCCAGGATGTCACAATGGGCCTTGGGAACAAGGGGGTCCCCCAGATATCACAATGGGCCCCGGGGACAATGTAAGGTCCTGGGCTGTCACAATGGACCCTGAGGACAAGGGGGGACCCCAGGATGTCACAATGAAGTCTTGGGACAAAGGGGGTCCCCAGGATGTCACAATGGGCCCTGGGGACAAAGGGGGTCCCCACGGTGTCAGAATGGGCCCTGGGGACAAGGGGGTCCCCTGAATGTCACAATGGGCCCTGGGGACAATGGGGGGTCCTGGGATGTCACAATGAGCCCTGGGGACAAGGGTGGTACCCACGGTGTCACAATGGACCCTGGGCACAAGGGGGGGTCCCCACAGTGTCACAATGGACCCTGGGGACAAGGGGGTGCCGAGGATGTCAGAATGGACCCTGGGGACAATGGGGGGTCCTGGGACCTCACAATGGGCCCTGAGGACAATGGTGGGTCCCCTGAATGTCAAAATGGGCCCTGGGGACAAAGGGGGGTCCGCAGGATGTCACAATGGGCACTGGGGAGAAAGGGGGGCGTCCCCATGGTGTCACAATGGGCCCAAGTGACAAGGAGGGTCCCCGCGGTGCCACGATGGGTCCTGGGGACAAGGGCGTCCCCCAGATGTCACAATGGGCCCTGGGGACAATGGGGTTGCCCAGGATGTCACAATGGGCCCTGGGGACAATGGGAGTCCCCAAGGTGTCAGAACGAGCCCTGGGGACAAAGTGGAATCCTGGAATGTCACAATGGTCCCCAGTGACAAAGGGGTTCCCCATGGTGCCACAATGGGCCCTGGGGACAAAAGGGGTCCCCAGGATTTCACAATAGCACTGGGGATAAAGGGGGGTCATGGGATGTCACAATGGGCCCTGGGGACAAGGGAGATCCCCATGGTGTCACAATAAGCCCTGGGGACAAAGTGGGGTCCTGGGATGTCACAATGGGCCCCGGTGACAAAGGGGTTCCCCATGGTGCCACAATGGGCCGTGGGGACAAATGGGGTCCCCAGGATGTCACAATGAACCCTGGGGACAAACGGTGGTCCTGGGACATTTCAATGGGCCCTGGGGACAAAGGGGGGACCCCAGGATGTCACAATGGGCCCTGGGGACAAAGGGGGTCACCTGGATGTCACAATGGGCCCTGGGGACAATGTGGGGTCCTGGGACGTCACAATTGGCCCTGGGGACAAGGGCGGGTCTCCAGGATGTCACAATGGGCCCTGGGAACAAGGGGGGGTACCCATAGTGTCACAATGGGTCCTGGGGAAAATGGGGTCCCCAGGATGTCACAATGGGCCCTGGGGACAATGTGGGGTCCTGGGATGTCCCAATGGGCCCCAGTGACAAAGGTGGTCCCCTGAATGTTACAATGGGTCCTGAGGACAGTGGGGGGTCCTGGGACATCACAATGGGCCCTGGGGACAAGGGGGGGTCCCCAGGATGTCACAATGGGCCCTGGGGACAACGAGGGGTCCTAAGACGTCACAATGGGCCCTGGGGCCAAGCAGGGATCCCCAGGATGTCACAGTGGGCCCTGGACACAATGGGGGGTCCTGGGACGTCACAATGGGCCCCGTTGACAAGGGGGCATCCTCAGGATGTCAAAATGCGCCCTGGGGCCCAGGGGGGTCCTGCGATGTCACAACGGGCCCTGGGGACAAAGGGGGTCCCCTGGATGTCACAATGGACTCTGGGGACAAAGGGGATCCCCACGGTATCAGAATGGGCCCTGGGGAAAAAGGGGGGTCCTGGGATGTCACAATGAGCCCTGCGGACAAGGGTGGTACCCATGGTGTCACAATGGGCCCTGGGCACAAGGGGGGGTCCCCATAGTGTCACAATGTGTCCTGGGGACAATGTGGGGTCCTGGGTTGTCACAATGGGCCCCAGTGACAAAGGGGCCCCCTGAATGTCACAATGGGTCCTGGGAACAATGGGGGGTCCTGGGATGTCACAATGGGCCCTGGGGACAAGGAGGGATCCCCAGGATGTCACAATGGGCCCTGGGGACAATGGGGGGTCCTGGGACGTCACAATGGGCCCTGGGGACAACGGGGGGTCCCCAGGATGTCACAATGGGCTCTGGGGACAAGGAGGGTCCCCAGCATGTCACAATGGGCCCTGGGGACAAAGGGGGGGTCCCCAGGATGTCACAATGTGCGCTGGGGACAAAGAGAGTCCCCAGCATGTCACAATGGGTCCTGGGGACAAGTGGGGTCCCCAGGATGTCACAATAGGTCCTGGGGACAATGTGGGGTCCCCTGAATGTCACAATGGGCCCTGGGGACAATGTGGGGTCCTGGGATGTCACAATGGGCCCCCGTGACAAACGGGGGCCCCTGAATGTCACAATGGGCCCTGGGGACAATGGGGTGTCCTGGGACGTCACAATGGGCCCTGGGGACAAGGGGGGGTCCCCAGGATGTCACAATGGGCCCTGGGGACAATGGCGGGTCCTGGGACGTCACAATGGGCCCTGGGGACAAGGGGGGGTCCCCAGGATGTCACAATGGGCCCTGGGGACAAAGAGGGGTCCCCTGAATGTCACAATGGGCCCTGGGCACAAGGGGTGCCGAGGATGTCACAATGGGCCCTGGGGACAATGGAGGGTCCTGGGACCTCACAATGGGCCCTGAGGACAATGGTGGGTCCCCTGAATGTCACAATGGGCCCTGGAGACAAAGGGGGGTCCGCAGGATGTCACAATGGGCACTGGGGACAAAGGGGGGCGTCCCCATGGTGTCACAATGGGCTCAAGTGACAAGGAGGGTCCCCACGGTGCCACGATGGGTCCTGGGGACAAGGGCGTCCCCCAGATGTCACAATGGGCCCTGGGGACAATGGGAGTCCCCAAGGTGTCAGAACGAGCCCTGGGGACAAAGTGGAATCCTGGAATGTCACAATGGCCCCCAGTGACAAAGGGGTTCCCCATGGTGTCATAATAGGCCCTGGGGACAAAAGGGGTCCCCAGGATTTCACAATAGCACTGGGGACAAAGGGGGGTCCTGGGATGTCACAATGGGCTCCAGTGACAAAGAGGGTCCTCATGGTGCCACAATGGGCCCTGGGGACAAAGGGGGTCCCCTGGATGTCACAATGGGCTCTGGGGACAAGGAGGGTCCCCAGGATGTCACAATGGGCCCTGGGGACAAAGAGCGTCCCCAGCATGTCACAATGGGCCCTGGGGACAAAGGGGGTCCCCACGGTATCAGAATGGGCCCTGGGGACAAAGGGGGGTCCCCTGAATGTCACAATGGGCCCTGGGGACAATGGGGGGTCCTGGGACGTCACAATGGGCCCTTGGGAAAAGGGGGGGTCCCTAGGATGTCACAATGGGCCCTGGGGACAAAGAGGGGTCCCCTGAATGTCACAATGGGCCCTGGGGACAAGGTAGTGCAGTGGATGTCACAATGGGCCCTGGGGACAATGGGGGGTGTCCAGGATGTGAGAATGAGTCCTGAGGACAAGGGGGGGTCCCCATGGTGTCACAATGGGTCCCCAGTGACAAGGAGGGGTCCCCATGGTGTCACAATAGGCCCTGGGGACAAAGTGGGGTCCAAGAATGTCACAATGGGCCCTGGGGACAAAAGGGGTTGCCATGGTGCCACAATGGGCCCTGGGGTCAAAGGGGGTCCCCATGGTGCTACAATGGGCCCTGGGGACAAAGGGGGGTCCTGGGATGTCACAATGGGCCCTGGGGACAAAGGGGGTGTCCCCATGGTGCCACAACAGGCCCTGGGAGCAAGGGGATGGCCAGGATGTCACAATGGGTCCTGGGGAAAATGGGGGGTGCCCAGGATGTCACAATGGACCCTGAGGACAAGCGGGGGTCTCCATGGTGTCACAATGGGCCCCAGTGACAAAGGGGATCCCCTGAATGTCACAATCGGTCCTGGGGACAATGGGGGGTCCTGGGACCTCACAATGGGCCCTGAGGACAATGGTGGGTCCCCTGAAGGTCACAATGGGCCCTGGGGACAAAGGGGGGTCCGCAGAATGTCACAATGGGCACTGGGGACAAAGGGGGGGTCCCCATAGTGTCACAATGGGCCCAAGTGACAAGGAGGGTCCCCACGGTGCCACGATGGGTCCTGGGGACAAGGGCGTCCCCCAGATGTCACAATGGGCCCTGGGGACAATGGGAGTCCCCAAGGTGTCAGAACGAGCCCTGGGGTCAAAGTGGAATCCTGGAATGTCACAATGGCCCCCAGTGACAAAGGGGTTCCCCATGGTGCCACAATGGGCCCTGGGGACAAAAGGGGTCCCCAGGATTTCACAATAGCACTGGGGACAAAGGGGGGTCATGGGATGTCACAATGGGCCCTGGGGACAAGGGAGATCCCCATGGTGTCACAATAAGCCCTGGGGACAAAGTGGGGTCCTGGGATGTCACAATGGGCTCTGGGGATAAGGAGGGTCCCCAGGATGTCACAATGGGCCCTGGGGACAAAGAGGGGTCCCCTGAATGTCACAATGGGCCCTGGGGACAAGGGGGGTCCCCACGGTATCAGAATGGGCCCTGGGGACAAAGGGGGTCCCCTGAATGTCACAATGGGCCCTGGGGACAATGGGGGGTCCTGGGACGTCACAATGGGCCCTGGGGACAAGGGGGGGTCCCCAGGATGTCACAATGGGCCCTGCGGACAAAGAGGGGTCCCCTGAATGTCACAATGGGCCCTGGGGACAAGGGGGGGTCCCCAGGATGTCACAATGGGCCCTGGGGACAAGGGGGTGCCGAGGATATCACAATGGGCCCTGGGGACAATGGGGGGTCCTGGGACGTCACAATGGGCCCTGGGGACAAGGGTGGGTCCCCAGGATGTCACAATGGGCCTTGGGGACAAGGGGGTCCCGAGGATGTCACAATGGGCCCTGGGGACAATGGGGGGTCCTGGGATGTCACAATGGGCCCTAGGGACAATGTGGGGTCCCCAGGATGTCACAATGAAGTCTTGGGACAAAGGGGGTCCCCAGGATGTCACAATGGGGCCTGGAAACCAGGGGGGGTCCTGGGATGTCACAATGGGCCCCAGTGACAAAAGGGGTCCCTATGGTGCCACAATGGGCCCTGGGGACAAAGGGGGTCCCCTGGATGTCACAATGGACTCTGGGGACAAGGAGGGTCCCCAGGATGTCACAATGGGCCCTGGGGACAAAGGGGGTCCCCACGGTATCAGAATGGGCCCTGGGGACAAGGGGGTGTCCCCAGGATGTCACAATGGGCCCTGGGCACAAGGGTGGTACCCACGGTGTCACAATAGGCCCTGGGCACAAGGGGGGGTCCCCATAGTGTCACAATGGGTCCTGGGGACAATGTGGGGTCCCCAGGATGTCACAATGTGCCCTGGGGACAATGTGGGGTCCCCTGAATGTCACCATGGGCCCTGGGGACAAGGGGGTGCCGAGGATGTCACAATGGGCCCTGGGGACAATGGGGGGTCCTGGGACCTCACAGTGGGCCCTGAGGACAATGGTGGGTCCCCTGAATGTCAAAATGGGCCCTGGGGACAAAGGGGGGTCCGCAAGATGTCACAATGGGCACTGGGGACAAAGGGGGGGTCCCCAGGATGTCACAATGGGCCCTGGGGACAAGGGGGGGTCCCCTGGATGTCACAATGGGCCCTGGGGACAAGGAGGGGTCCCCTGGATGTCACAATGGGCCCTGGGGATAAGGAGGGATTCCCAGGATGTCACAATGGGCCCTGGGGACAAGGGGGGATTCCCAGGATGTCACAATGGGCCCTGGGGACAAGGGGGTGTCCCCAGGATGTCACAATGGGCCCTGCGGACAAGGGTGGTACCCACGGAGTCACAATGGGCACTGGGCACAAGGGGGGGTCCCTATAGTATCACAATGGGTCCTGGGGACAAGTGGGGTCCCCTGAAAGTCACAATGGGCCCTGGGGACAATGTGGGGTCCTGGGATGTCACAATGGGCCCCAGTGACAAACGGGGGCCCCTGAATGTCACAATGGGCCCTGGGGACAAGGGGGTGCAGAGGATGTCACAATGGGCCCTGGGGACAATGGGGGGTCCTGGGACATCACAATAGGCCCTGGGGACAAGGAGGGATCCCCAGGATGTCACAATGGGCCCTGGAGACAATGGGGGGTCCTGGGACGTCACAATGGGCCCTGGGGACAAGGGTGGGTCCCCAGGATGTCACATTGGGCCTTGGGGACAAGGGGGTCCCGAGGATGTCACAATGGGCCCTGGGGACAATAGGGGGTCCTGGGATGTCACAATGGGTCCTGGGGACAATGTGGGGTCCCCAGGATGTCACAATGGGTACTGGAGACAAAGAGGGGGTCCCCATGGTGTCACAATGGGCCCAAGTGACAAGGAGGGTCCCCACAGTGCCACGATGGGTCCTGGGGACAAGGGCGTTCCCCAGATGTCACAGTGGGCCCTGGGGACAAAAGGGGTCCCCAGGATTTCACAATAGCACTGGGGATAAAGGGGGGTCATGGGATGTCACAATGGGCCCTGGGGACAAGGGAGATCCCCATGGTGTCACAATAAGCCCTGGGGACAAAGTGGGGTCCTGGGATGTCACAATGGGCCCCAGTGACAAAGGTGGTCCCCTGAATGTTACAATGGGTCCTGAGGACAGTGGGGGGTCCTGGGACGTCACAATGGGCCCTGGGAACAAGGAGGGATCCCCAGGATGTCACAATGGGCCCTGGGGACAAGGGGGGGTCCCCAGGATGTCATAATGGGCCCTGGGGACAACAGGGGGTCCTAAGACGTCACAATGGGCCCTGGGGCCAAGCAGGGATCCCCAGGATGTCACAATGGGCCCTGGGGACAAGGGGGGGTCCCCAGGATGTCACAATGGGCCCTGGACACAATGGGGGGTCCTGGGATGTCACAATGGGCCCCGTTGACAAGGGGGCATCCCCAGGATGTCAAAATGCGCCCTGGGGGCCAGGGGGGTCATGCGATGTCACAATGGGCCCTGGGGACAAAGGGGGTCCCCTGGATGTCACAATGGACTCTGGGGACAAAGGGGATCCCCACGGTATCAGAATGGGCCCTGGGGAAAAAGGGGGGTCCTGGGATGTCACAATGAGCCCTGCGGACAAGGGTGGTACCCACGGTGTCACAATGGGCCCTGGGGACAAGTGGGGTCCCCAGGATGTGACAATGTGTCCTGGGGACAATGTGGGGTCCTGGGATGTCACAATGGGCCCCAGTGACAAAGGGGCCCCCTGAATGTCACAATGGGTCCTGGGAACAATCGGGGGTCCTGGGACGTCACAATGGGCCCTGGGGACAAGGAGGGATCCCCAGGATGTCACAATGGGCCCTGGGGACAATGGGGGGTCCTGGGACGTCACAATGGGCCCTGGGGACAAGGAGGGATCCCCAGGATGTCACAATGGGTCCTGGGGACAATGGGGGGTCCTGGGACGTCACAATGGGCCCCAGTGACAAGGGGGAGTCCCCAGGATGTCACAGTGTGCCCTGGGTACAAAGAGGCGTCCCCGGAATGTCAAAATCGGCCCTGGGGACAAAGGGTGGTCGCCAGGATATCACAATGGGCCCTGGGGACAAGTTGGGGTCCCCTGAATTTCACAATGGGCCCTGGGGACAAAGAGGGCTCCCCAGCATATCACAATGGGCCCTGGGGACAATGGGGGGTCCTGGGACGTCACAATGGGCCCTGGGGACAAGGGGGGGTCCCCAGGATGTCACAATGGGCTCTAGGGACAAGGAGGGTCCCCAGCATGTCACAATGGGCCCTGGGGACAAAGGGGGGGTCCCCAGGATGTCACAATGTGCGCTGGGGACAAAGAGAGTCCCCAGCATGTCACAATGGGCCCTGGGGACAAAGGGGGGTCCTGGGATCTCACAATGGGCCCTGGGGACAAAGGCGGTGTCCCCATGGTGCCACAATGGGCCCTGGGAGCAAGGGGGTGTCCAGGATGTCACAATGGAGCCTGAGGACAAGCGGGGGTCTCCATGGTGTCACAATGGGCCCCAGTGACAAAGGGGGTCCCCTGAATGTCACAATAGGTCCTGGGGACAATGGGGGGTCCTGGGACGCAACAATGGGCCCTGGGGAAAAGGAGGGATCCCCAGGATGTCACAATGGGCCCTGGGGACAATGGGGGGTCCTGGGACGTCACAATGGGCCCTGGGGACAAGGGGGGGTCCCCAGGATGTCACAATGGGCCCTGGGGACAAGGGGGGGTCCCCAGGATGTCACAATGAGCCCTGGGGACAAGGGTGGTACCCACGGTGTCACAATGGGCCCTGGGCAAAAGGGGGGGTCCCCATAGTGTCACAATGGACCCTGGGGACAAGGGGGTGCCGAGTATGTCACAATGGGCCCTGGGGACAATGGGGGGTCCTGGGACCTCACAATGGGCCCTGAGGACAATGGTGGGTCCCCTGAATGTCAAAATGGGCCCTGGGGACAAAGGGGGGTCCGCAGGATGTCACAATGGGCACTGGGGACAAAGGGGGGGTCCCCATGGTGTCACAATGGGCCCAAGTGACAAGGAGGGTCCCCACGGTGCCACGATGGGTCCTGGGGACAAGGGCGTCCCCCAGATGTCACAATGGGCCCTGGGGACAATGGGGTTGCCCAGGATGTCACAATGGGCCCTGGGGACAATGGGAGTCCCCAAGGTGTTCAGAACGAGCCCTGGGGACAAAGTGGAATCCTGGAATGTCACAATGACCCCCAGTGACAAAGGGGTTCCCCATGGTGCCACAATGGGCCCTGGGGACAAAAGGGGTCCCCAGGATTTCACAATAGCACTGGGGATAAAGGGGGGTCATGGGATGTCACAATGGGCCCTGGGGACAAGGGAGATCCCCATGGTGTCACAATAAGCCCTGGGGACAAAGTGGGGTCCTGGGATGTCACAATGGGCCCCAGTGAGAAACGGGGTCTCCATGGTGCCACAATGGGCCGTGGGGACAAATGGGGTCCCCAGGGTGTCACAATGAACCCTGGGGACAAAGGGTGGTCCTGGGACATTTCAACGGGCCCTCGGGACCAGGGTGGGTCCTGGGATGTCACAATGGGCCCCGGTGACAATAGGGTCCTCATGGTGCCACAATGGGCCCTGGGGACAAAGGGGGTCCCCTGGATGTCACAATGGGCTCTGGGGACAAAGGGGGGTGTCGACGGTGTCAAAATGGGCACTGGGGACAAAGGGCGTCCCCAGGATGTCACCATGGGCCCTGGGGACAATGGGGGGTCCTGGGATGTCACAATGAGCCCTGCGGACAAGGGGGGTACCCATGGTGTCACAATGGGCCCTGGACACAAGGGGGGGTCCGCATAGTGTCACAATGGGTCCTGGGGACAAGTGGGGTCCCCAGGATGTCACAATAGGTCCTGGGGACAATGTGGGGTCCCCTGAATGTCACAATGGGCCCTGGGGACAATGTGGGGTCCTGGGATGTCACAATGGGCCCCCGTGACAAACGGGGGCCCCTGAATGTCACAATGGGCCCTGGGGACAATGGGGGGTCCTGGGACGTCACAATGGGTCCTGGGGACAAGGAGGGATCCCCAGGATGTCACAATGGGCCCTGGGGACAATGGCGGGTCCTGGGACGTCACAATGGGCCCTGGGGACAAGGGGGGGTCCCCAGGATGTCACAATGGGCCCTGGGGACAAAGAGGGGTCCACTGAATGTCACAATGGGCCCTGGGCACAAGGGGGTGCCGAGGATGTCACAATGGGCCCTGGGGACAATGGAGGGTCCTGGGACCTTACAATGGGCCCTGAGGACAATGGTGGGTCCCCTGAATGTCACAATGGGCCCTGGGGACAAAGGGGGGCGTCCCCATGGTGTCACAATGGGCTCAAGTGACAAGGAGGGTCCCCACGGTGCCACGATGGGTCCTGGGGACAAGGGCGTCCCCCAG
Source organism: Patagioenas fasciata (assembly GCF_037038585.1). Lineage (NCBI taxonomy): Eukaryota > Metazoa > Chordata > Aves > Columbiformes > Columbidae > Patagioenas > Patagioenas fasciata. The sequence goes on from NC_092542.1 coordinate 8,049,637, forward strand.
ATGTCACAATGGGTCCTGGGGACAATGGGGTTGCCCAGGATGTCACAATAGGCCCTGGGGACAATGGGAGTCCCCAAGGTGTCAGAACGAGCCCTGGGGTCAAAGTGGAATCCTGGAATGTCACAATGGCCCCCAGTGACAAAGGGGTTCCCCGTGGTGTCATAATGGGCCCTGGGGACAAAAGGGGTCCCCAGGATTTCACAATAGCACTGGGGACAAAGGGGGGTCCTGGGATGTCACAATGGGCTCCAGTGACAAAGAGGGTCCTCATGGTGCCACAATGGGCCCTGGGGACAAGGGGGGTCCCCAGGATGTCACAATGGGCCCTGGGGACAAGGGGGTGTCCCCAGGATGTCACAATGGGCCCTGCGGACAAGGGTGGTACCCACGGTGTCACAATGGGCCCTGGGCACAAGGGGGGGTCCCCATAGTGTCACAATGGGTCCTGGGGACAAGTGGGGTCCCCAGGATGTCACAATGGGCCCTGGGGACAATGTGGGGTCCCCTGAATGTCACAATGGGCCCCAGTGACAAGGGGGTGCCGAGGATGTCACAATGGGCCCTGGGGACAATGGGGGGTCCTGGGACCTCACAGTGGGCCCTGAGGACAATGGTGGGTCCCCTGAATGTCAAAATGGGCCCTGGGGACAAAGGGGGGTCCGCAGGATGTCACAATGGGCACTGGGGACAAAGGGGGTGTCCCCAGGATGTCACAGTGGGCCCTGGGGACAATGGCGGGTCCTGGGACATCACAATGGGCCCTGGGGACAAGGGGGGGTCCCCTGGATGTCACAATGGGCCCTGGGGACAAGGGGGGATTCCCAGGATGTCACAATGGGCCCTGGGGACAAGGGGGTGTCCCCAGGATGTCACAATGGGCCCTGCGGACAAGGGTGGTACCCACGGTGTCACAATGGGCAGTGGGCACAAGGAGGGGTCCCTATAGTATCACAATGGGTCCTGGGGACAAGTGGGGTCCCCTGAAAGTCACAATGGGCCCTGGGGACAATGTGGGGTCCTGGGATGTCACAATGGGCCCTGGGGACAATGGGGGGTCCTGGGACATCACAATAGGCCCTGGGGACAAGGAGGGATCCCCAGGATGTCACAATGGGCCCTGGGGACAAAGAGGAGTCCCCTGAATGTCATAATGGGCCCTGAGTACAAGGAGGGTCTCCACGGTGTCACAATGGGCCCTGGGGACAATGGGGGGTCCTGGGATGTCACAATAGGCCCTGGGGACAAAGGGGGTCCCCATGATTTCACAATGGGCCCAGGGGACAATGGGGCATCCTGGGACGTCACAATGGGCCCTGGGGACAAAGGGGGTCCCCATGGTGTCACAACGGCCCTGGGGATAAAGGGGGACCCCAGGATGTGTATAATGGGGCCTGGGGACAATGGGGGGTCCTGGGATGTCACAATGGGCTCTGGGGACAATAGGGGGTCCTGGGACGTCACAATGGGCCCTGGAGAAAAGGGGGGGTCCTGGCATGTCACAATAGGCCCTGGGGACAAAGGGGGTCTTCAGGATGTCACAATGGGCCCGGGGGACAAAGGGGGTCCCCAGGATGTCACAATAGGCCCTGGGGAAAAAGAGGGCTCCCCAGGATATCACAATGGGCCCTGGGGACAAAGAGGGGTCCACAGGATGTGCACAATGGGCCCTGGGGACAAAGGGGGCTCCCCAGCATATCACAATGGGCTCTGGTGACATAGGGGTCCCCAAGATGTCACAACGGGTCCTGGGGACAAGGGGGGTCCCAAGGATGTCACAATGGGCACTGGAGACAAAGGGGGGGTCCCCACGGTGCCACGATGGGCCCTGGGGACAAGGGGGTCCCCAGGATGTAACAATGTGCCCTTGGGACAATGGGGGCTCCTGCAATGTCACAATGGGCCCTGGGGACAAAGGGAGGCCCCAGGATGTCACAATGGACCCTGGGGACAAAAGGGGTCCCCGGGATGTCACAATGGGCCCAGGGGACAACGAAGCATCCTGGGACGCCACAATGGGCCCGGGGAAAAAGGGGGGTCCCCAGGTTGTTCACAATGGGCCCTGGGGACAATGGGGGTCCTGGGATGTCACAATGAACCCTAGGGACAAAGGGGGTCCCCAGGATGTCACAATGGGCCCTGGGGATAAAGGGGACTCCCCAGGATGTCACAATAGGCCCTGGGGACAAAGGGGGTCCCCAGGATGTCACAACGGGCCCTGGGTACAAGGGGGGTCCCACCCTGTCACAATGAGCACTGGGGACAAAGGGGGTCCCCAGGATGTCACAATGGGCACTGGAGACAAAGGGGGGGTCTCCACGGTGCCACAATGGGCCCTGGGGACAAGAGGGTCCCCACGGTTTCACAATGGGCCCTGGGGACAAGGGGGATCCCCGCCCTGTCACAATGGGCCCTGGGGCCAAAGGGATCCCCAGGATGTCACAATGGGCCCTGGGGACTGCGGGGGGTACTAGGATGTCACAATGGGTCTTGGGGACAAAGGGGGTACCCAGGATGTCACAATGGGCCCTGGGGACAATGGGGGGTCCCTTGAAGGTCACAATGGGCCCATGGGACAAAGACGGTGCCCACGGTGTCACAGTGGGCCCTGGCGACAAAGGGGGATCCCCAGGATGTCACAATGGGCCCCGGGGACAAAGTAAAATCCTGGAATGTCACAATGGTCCCCAGTGACAAAGGCGCTCCCCATGGTGCCACAATGGGCCCTGGGGACAAAGTGGGTCCCCAGGATTTCACAATGAGCACTGGGGACAAAGGGGGGTCCCAGGATGTCACAATGGGCCCTGGGGACAAGGGGGGGTTCCCATGGAGTCACAATGGGTCCTGGGGACAACGAGGCGTCCTGGGACGTCACAATGGGACTTGGGGACAAAGGGGGTCTTCCACAGTCTCACAATGGGCCCTAGAGACAAGGGGAGATCCCCAGGATGACACAATAGGCCCTGGGGACAAAGAGGAGTCCCCCTGAATGTCACAATGGGCCCTGGGGACAAGGGGGGTCCCCATGGTATCACAATAAGCCCTGGGGACAAAGTGGGGTCCTGGGATGTCACAACTGGCCCCAGTGACAAAGGGTGTCCCCATGGTGCCACAATGGGCCCTGGGGACAAAGAGGGTCCCCAGGATGTCACAATGGGGTCTTGGGACAAAGGGGGTCCCCAGGATGTCACAATGGGGTCTTGGGACAAAGGGGGGTCCTGGGACGTCACAATGGGCCCTGGGGACAAAGGCGGTCCCAGAGTGTCACAATAAACCATGGGGACAAGGGGGGTCCCCAGGATGTCGCAATGGGCACTGGGGACAATGGGGGGTCCTGGGACGTCACAATGGGCCCTGGGGACAAAGGCGGTCCCAGGGTGTCACAATAAGCCATGGGGACAAGGGGGGTCCCCAGGATGTCACAATGGGCCCTGGGGACAATTGGGAGGTCCTGGGATGTGACAATGGGCCCTGGAGTCAAAGGGGTGTCCCCATGGTGTCACAATGGGCCCTGGGGACATAGGGGGGTCCTGGGATGTCACAATGGGCACTGGGAATAAAGAGGGGGTCCCCAGGGTGCAACTATGGGCCCTGGGGACAAGAGGGTCCCCAGGATGTCACAATGGGTCCGCAGTGACGAGGAGGGTCCCCATGGTGTCACAATGGGTCCGCAGTGACGAGGAGGGTCCCCATGGTGTCACAATTGGCCCTGGGGACAACGGGGGTCCCGATGGTGTCACAATGGGCCCTTGGGAAAAAGGCTGTCCCCTGAATGTCACAATGGGCCCTGGGGACAATGGGGGTCCGGGGATGTCACAATGGGCCCTGGGGACAAAGGAGGTCCCCAGGATTTCACAATGGGCCATGGGGACAAGGGGTGTCCTGGAATGTCACAATGGGCACTGGGGACAAAGGGGTCCCCAGGATGTCACAATGGGCACTGGGGAGAAAGGGGGGTCCTGGGATGTCACAATGGGCCCTGGGGACAAAGGGGGCTCACCAGGATGTCACAATGGGCTCTGGGGACAAAGGGGTCCCCAGGATGTCACAATGGGCACTGGGGAGAAAGGGGTGGTCCCCATGGTGTCACAATGGGTCCCCAGTGACAAGGGGAGTCCCCAGAATGTCACAATGGGCCCCGGGGATAAAAGGGGTACCCAGGATGCCACAATGGGCCCTGGGGACAACTGGGCGGTCCCCAGGATGTCACAATGGGCCCTGGAAACAATTGGGGTGTCCTGAGATGTCGCAATGGGCCCTGGGGACAAAGGGGGATCCTGGGACATCACAATGGCCCCTGGGGACAAAGGGAGTCCCCACCCTGTCACAATGGGCCCTGGGGACAAAGGGGGGTCCTGGGACGTCACAATGGGCCCTGGGGACAAAGGAGGTCCCCAGGATTTCACAATGGGCCATGGGGACAAGGGGTGTCCTGGAATGTCACAATGGGCACTGGGGACAAGGGGGTCCCCAGGATGTCACAATGGGCCCTGGGGATGACGGGGGGTCCTGGGACGTCACAATGGGCCCTGGGGACAATGGGGGGTCTTGGGATGTCACAATGAGCCCTGGGCACAACTGGGAGGTCCCTAAATGTCACAATGGGCCCTGGGGACAAAGGGGGTGCCCACGGTGTCACAATGGGCCCAGGGGACAGAGGGGAGTCCCCAGGATGTCACAACGGGCTCTGGGGACCAGGGGCGTCCCGAGGATGTCACAATGGGCCCTGGGGACAAAGTGGGGTCCTGGGAGGTCACAATGTGCCCTGGGCACAAAGGGGGTTTCCAGGATGTCACAATGGGCTCTGGGGACAACAGGGGTCCCGACGGTGTCACAATGGGCCCTTGGGTCAAAGGCTGTCCCCTGAATGTCACAATGGGCCCTGGGGACAATGGGGGTCCCCAGGATGTCACAATGGACCCTGGGGACAATGGGGGGTCCGGGAACGTCACAATGGGCCCTGGGGACAAAGGGGGTCCCCAGGATGTCACAATGGGCCTTCAGTATAAAGTGGGGTCCTGGGATGTCACAATGGGCCCTGGGGACAAAGGGGGGTCCTGGGACGTCACAATGGGCCCTGCGGATCAAGGATGGTGCCCTGGATATCACAATGGGCTCTGGGGACAATTGGGGGTCCTGGAATGTCACAATGGTCCCTAGGGACAAAGGGGGGTCCCTTGGATGTCACAATGGGGCTGGGGACAAAGGGGGTCCTGGGATGTCACAATGGGCCCTGGGGACAAAGGGGGTCCCCAGGTTGTCACAATGGGCCCTGGGGACAAGGGGGTCCTCAGGATGTCACATTGGGCCGTGGGGACAAAGAGGGGTCCCCAGGATTTCACAATGGACCCTGGGGACAAAGGGGGGTCCTGGGACGTCACAATGGGCCCTGGGGACAAAGGGTTCCCCAGGATGTCACAATGGGCTCTGGGGACAAAGGAGGTCCCCAGGATGACACAATGGGCCCTGGGGATGACGGGGGGTCCTGGGACGTCACAATGGGGCCTGGGGACAATGGGACGTCCTGATATGTTACAATGAACCCTGGGCACAATTGGGGGGTCCTTAGATACCACAATGGGCCCTGTGGACAAAGGGGGTCCCCACGGTGTCACAATGGGCTCTGGGGACAAAGGGGAGTCCCCAGTATGTCACAATGGGCCCTGGAGACAATGAGGGGTCCTGGGGACAACGGGGGTCCCGACGGTGTCACAATGGGCCCTAGGGACAAAGGCTGTCCCCTGAATGTCACAATGGGCCCTGTGGACAATGGGGGTCCCCAGGATGTCACAATGGGCTCTGGGGACAATGGGGGATCCGGGGACGTCACAATGGGCCCTGGGGACAAAGGGGGTCCCCAGGACGTCACAATGGGCCCCAGTGACAAAGGGGGCCCCAATGGTGCCACAATGGGTCCTGGGGAAAAAGGGGGTCCCCAGGATGTCACAATGGGCTCTGGGGACAAGGGGGGGTCCCCAGGATGTCACAATGGGCTCTGGGGACAAGGCGGGGTCCCCATAGTGTTACAATGGGTCCCCAGTGACAAGGGTGGTCCCCAGGATGTCACTGTGGGCCCTGGGGACAAAGGGGGTCCTGGGACTTCACTATGGGCCCTGGGGACAAGGGGGTCCCCAGGATGTCACAATGGGCCCTTAGGACAAGGGGGTCCCCAAGGTGTCACAATGGGCCCTGGGGACAATGGGGAGTCCTGGGACATCACAACAGGCCTGGGGACAAGGGGGATCTCCACCCTGTCACAATGGGCCCTGGGGACAAAGGGGGGTCCTGGGATGTCACAATTGGCCCTGGGGACAAAGGGGGTCCCCATGGTGCCACAATGGGCCCTGGGGACAAAGGGGAGTCCCCAGGATGTCACAATGGGCCCTGAGGACAAGGGGAGGTCCCCATGGTGTCACAATGGGTCCTCAGTGAGAAGGCGGTCCCCCATGGTGTCACAATGGGCCCTGGGGACAAGGGGGATCCCCAGGGTGTCACAATGGACCCTGGGGAGAAGGGTTTAGGGGGTTGTGTTAGGGGGTTGGAGGATTAGGTGGTGCAGGATTTGGGGGTGCAAGGATTTTGCGGGGCCTGATTTGTGGCTGCAGAGTCTGGGGTTGCAGGTTCCAGGGGTGCAGGATTTGGGGGTTCAGGGTTTAGGGCAGTAGGGTCTTTGGGTGCAGGAGTTTGGGGTGCCGGGTTTGGGGGCCAGGATTTGGGGTTGCAGGATTTAGGGGTGCAGTGGTTTGGAGTGCAGTGTTTTGGGGTGCAGGGTTTGGGGAAGGAGGATATGGGGGTGCAGGGTATAGGAGAGCAGGATCTTGGGGTGCAGGGGTTTGGGGTGGGGGGCTTGGTAGGGCAGGGTTTGGGGGTGGAAATTTTATTGGGTAGGGCTGGGGGTGCAGGATTTGGGGGTGAAGGGGTTGTGGGGTGCAGGGTTGTGGGGTGCAGGGTTTGGGAGATCGGTACGTGGGGCTGGAGGATTTGGGGGTGCAGGGTTTGGAGCAGCAGAATCTGGGGGTGCAGAGTTGGGGGGTGCAAGATTGGGGGTAGCAGGGTTTTGGGGAGCAGGGTTTCGGGGTCAGGCTTTAGGGGGACAGGGTTTGGGGGGCAGGGTTGGGAGGGATGATTTTGGGGTGCAGGGTTTAGGGCAGCAGGATCTTGGGGTGAAGGGGTTTGGGGTGAAGGGTTTGGTAGGACAGGATTTGGGGTGCAGGTTTTTAGGGTGCAACTTGTGGGGGTCAGGATTTGGGGTACAGGGTTTGGGGGTGCAGGGTTTGGGGGTGCAGGTCTTGGGGAGGCAGAATTAGGGTGCAAGACTTGAGGGTGCAGGGTTTGGGGGTTTGGGACATGGGGCTGGAGGATTTGGGGGTGCAGGATTTGGGGTGCAGTGTGTGGGGGTGTGTCCTGGTTTTGTTAAAAACAAGTTTCTCTTTTAGTGAATTTGCCTGTCAGCTAAAGCCTTCATGTCAACTGCATTTTCCTGGAGAACCCAACACATGTTTTGGTTAAACCCAGCAAGGGAATGCAAACTTATTGACAAGCACAGATGGACATCTCGCGAGAGGGGCAACGAGAAACTGGTGATCGAGAGACTGACCAACGGTGAATAACATTCCATTCACGTGAATACTTCATATAAAAGCGGGAGATCACGAGGATCTCGGCCCTTTTCTCCTCATGGCCGACATCAGGAGAGGACCTTGCTGGTCGTCCCTGCGAACGGAGGCCAGTGAGAGACTGAATCCAGCTCCGGTTGGCTGCAGAGTCTGATCCAGGACTTTGGGTGCTGGCTCTGCAGTTGCTCAGACTTACAAGATGGGTTTTGTATATTTGTATTATTTTCTCTGTTCTCATCAGTAGCATCAGTAAAACATCTTGAACTTTTCCAACTCTCTCCCCTCTGTGCTTCTTCCCCTCCCGATCGCCTGTGCTGAGTGGGAAGGGGGGAGAGGGAGGGGCAAAAGGGGGAGTGGGGGGGAGAGGAGGTTGACAACACATCTGCCAGGGTTTGATTGTCACCCCGCAATCCTAACCCTCGACAGATAATTGGCGCCCAACGTGGGGCCAGAGAACGGGGTAAATTTGGAGATTTTTGGCTTTTCTACTGCTCTGACGTACCTTTCAATTTTCTTGGCACGGTGCCAACTCATAGAGTTGTGATACTCGCGCGTCTGTTTGATTCGGATATTATTTAGTCGTGATGATGATCCTGTGTGGTTTGGCACTGGTTTATTTCATTATACTGCAGCCGCTAATGTATTTTCACTCGTTTTTGCTTTACCTTGAAAAACCTCCAGGAGAGATTAAAGAGCAGAATGGCTCTATATTTGCTAATTGGTCAAGCAAATCTTTAGAAAGGCTGACTAACAATACTTTTGTGTTTTCGCTAGGACAGTTTGCAAATGTTTTAGAGAACTTTGAATACCCTTGGAGCTTTGATAGAACTGTGATGGTGTTATCTGGTTTGCTGAATGTGTGTCAGTTTGTGTTACTGTTAAGAGAAATGAGGTTCAATAGGAGGTTTGCGTCTCTTTTTAGTCCTGAGATTTGCAGTGCGCCTTCGGAAGCTTTAGCAAAAAGCACTCCTGGCCGCTCGAGAAAAGGCAAAACAGCCAAAGCTGCTGCTGCAGCCACTGCCCCCCAACCGCGGCTTCGCAGGCTGAAGCTCCAGCTCCTCCGCATTGCTCCTCTGCCAAGGGCGCTGCAGATAACGTTACCTCTCCAGCCTCAAAGGCTGACAAGGCAGCCCCCCCGCCTTCACACACTGGGCACTGTTGCTGCTGTAACCACAGCAATCACTGTGACAGTCATTCAGACTCTGGAAATGAATCAAATGATGGTGAACCCATATCAGCATCAGTTGCTGGTTGTAAGAAAGTCACTAGAAAGACCACCCGTGCAGCAGGTGATGGCACAGGGCCAACATCAACCCAAGAGGCATCATCATCAGGACAGGGTGGAGATGAAGTGACCACCACTCGGTCCTTTTCTCCAGGTGAGCTGAGAGACCTGCGAAAAGACTTCAGTCGTCGTGAAGGCGAGAATATTTTAACCTGGCTGCTGCGATGCTGGGACAACGGGGCAGAAACAATTGAATTAGAAGGTGGTGAAGCCAGGCAGCCGGGATCTCTGTCAAAAGATTCCACCATTGATAGGGCAATTTCAAGAGAGTCTAATGCCGCTACTCTCTGGACCCGACTCCTGCAGCTATGAAAGTCAGATTTCCCTACAAGGAAGATTGTATATCCACGTTAGGGAAATGGAATACTATGGAGAGAGGTATCCAGTTCCTGAGAGAATGAGCTGTGCGAGAGATCATCTATCTAGGACCAAACAGCCAAGAGGGGACAGACCCAGATAGAATCAATTGTACAAAATCTATGTGGCGCAGATTTGTACAAAGTGCACCACCTGCATATGCTAAGTCATTGGCAGGAATGGTCTGGTCGGCTAGAGGTGCACAAGAAATTAATGAAGTGATTGAGCAGCTCCGGAACTTTGAGGACAGCCTTGCTGGTTCTCTACGGGCTTGTGTCTCCGCTGTGGAGAAACTGTGTGAAAAATCTGATGACCGGTTTGAAAAGCTGTTGCAAGAAATCCAAGAGCTCAGAGCAGACTCGTACCGTTCACGACCTGCACAAACCTATGTTTCAGCTGTTAGGAGAAGGCGTTTCCAATCTCGAGAGAGGGCAGAGGCAGCCCACAAAAAGAGGTTCACTGTGGTTCTTCCTACATGAGCAGGGAGAAAACATGAATAAGTGGCATGGAAGGCCGACCTCAGAACTTCAGGAACGAGTACGTGAGATAAAAGGAAAAACTCCTAGGAAGGTGGCTGCTCCAGTTTACAAAAGGAGCAGAAGAGATTCTGATGCTCTTGAAGGAACCTCTAATTCACACCCAGAGACTGTGCAAAACAGGAATTAGAGGTGCCCTGCCTCCAACCAGGTGGAGGAAAGGGATAACAGAGTCTATTGGACTGTACAAATACTATGGCCTGGTACAACACAACCCCAGGAGTACAAAGCTTTAGTGGACACTGGTGCTCAGTGCATAATAATTCCTTCTGATTATAAAGGAACGCAATCCATCAATATTGTTGGAGTGACTGGGGGATCCCAGGAACTGACTGTTGTAGAGGCTGAAATGAGCCTAACTGGAAAGAACTGGCAAAAGCATCCCATTGTGACTGGTCCAGATGCTCCGTGCATCCTTGGCATAGACCACCTCAGGAGAGGGTATTTTAAGGACCCAAAAGGATATAGGTGGGCATTTGGTATAGCAGCTGTGGACACTGAGAAAATTGAACAACTGTCTGATTTGCCGGGTCTTTCAGATGACCCCTCTGTTGTAGGACTGCTGATGGTTGACGATCAGCAGGTGCCAATTGCTACCACGACGGTGCATCGCCGGCAATATCGCACCAGTCGAGACTCTTGGATTCCTATACAGAAGCCGATCCGTCAATTGGAAAGCCAGGGTGTGATCAGTAAGACCCGCTCACCTTTTAACAGCCCAATCTGGCCAGTGCGTTAGTCTGGTGACGAGTGGAGACCAACTGTAGGCTATCGTGGCCTGAATGAAGTTACAGCACACTGAGTGCTGCTGTGCCTGACATGCTAGAACTGCAGTTTGAACTGGAGTCAAAGGCAGTGAAGTGCGATGCTACAATTGACATTGCTCATGCATTTTTCTCTATTCCTGCAGCAGCAGAGTGCAGGCCGCAGTTTCTTTCACCTGGAGGGGCATCCAGTACACATGGAATCGCTTGTCCCAGGGGTGGAAACACAGTGCTACCATCTGCCATGGGCTGATCCAGACCACGCTGGAGCAAGGTGAAGCTCCAGAACACTTGCAATACATTGATGACATCATCGTATGGGGCGACACAGCGAAAGAAGTCTTCGAGAAAGGTGAGAGAATAATTCCTGTTCTTTTGGATGCTGGTTTTGCCATAAAACGGAGCAAGGTCAAGGGACCTGCACGGGAGATCCAGTTTTTAGGAATAAAATGGCAAGATGGCCGTCGTCAGATCCCAGTGGATGTGATCAACAAAACTGCAGCAATGTCTCCACCTACTAATAAAAAGGAGACACAGACTTTCTTGGGCGTTGCAGGTTTTTGGAGAATGCACATTCCTGACTACAGCCACATTGTGAGCCTCTCTATCGAGTGACTCGTAAAAAGAACCAATTTGAGTGGGGCCCTGAACGCCAAGCCTTTGAACAAATTAAGCGTGAGATAACTCATGCGGTGGCCCTTGGACCAGTCCGAACTGGACCAGATGTTAAAAATGTGCTCTACACCGCAGCCGGAGATAATGGACTTACCTGGAGCCCCTGGCACAAAGCACCAGGAGAAACCCGAGGTCGACCCTTAGGTTTTTGGAGTCGAGGATACAAAGGATCTGAGGCCAACTGTACTGCAACTGAAAAGGAGATACTGGCAGCATATGAAGGAGTTGGAGCTGCTTCAGAAGTGATGGGCACTGAAGCACAGCTCCTCCTGCACCTCGACTGCCGGTGCTGAGCTGGGTGTGCAAAGGGACGGTTCCCTCTCCACATCATGGCACCGAAGTTACGTGGAGTAAATGGATTGCACTGATCACGCAATGAGCTCGGATTGGAAGTCCCAACCGTCCAGGGATATTAGAAGTGATTACAGACTGGCCAGAAAGCAAAGACTTTGGGATGTCTGCAGATGAGGAGGAAGTAAAACGTGCTGAAGAAGCACCACCATATAATCCGCTTTCAGAGACTGATAAGCAGTGTGCACTGTTCACAGATGGATCCTGTCGTCTGTAGGAAAACATCGAAGGTGAAAGCTGCTGTGTGGAGTCCCACACGACAAGTTACAGAAGCCACTGAAGGACAAGGTGAATCCAGTCAGTTTGCAGCAGTGAAAGCCATCCAGCTGGCTTTGGACATTGCCGAACGAGAGAAGTGGCCAATGCTTTGTCTCTATACTGACTCATGGATGGGAGCAAATGCCTTGTGGGGGTGGCTACGGCAATGGAAGAAAAGCAACTGGCAGCGCAGAGGTGAAACCATTGGGAACCACGCTGTGGGAAGACATTGCTGCTCGGCTGGAGAGCCTGCCTGGGGAAGTTGGTCATGTGGATGCTCATGTGCCTAAAAGTCGAGCCACCGAGGAACATCGAAACAACCAACAAGCAGATCAAGCTGCTAAGATTAAAGTAGCTGAGGTGGACTTGGGCTGGCAACATAAAGGTGAACTTTTCCTAGCTCGGTGGGCCCATGGTGCTTCAGGGCATCAAGGTAGAGATGCAACATGAAAATGGGCTCGTGATCGAGGGGTGGATTTAACTATGGACACTGTTTCACAGGTTATTCATGAATGTGAAACTTGCACCGAAATCAAACAAGCGAAACGGTTAAAGCCTGTATGGTATGGGGGGCGATGGTTAAAGTGTAAGTATGGAGAAGCTTGGCAGATTGATTATATTACACTTCCACAAACACGTCAAGGTAAGCGTTATGTACTTACAATGGTGGAAGCAACCACTGGATGGTTGGAAACATCTGCCGTACCTCCTGCTACAGCCCGAAATACCATCTTGGGCCTTGAGAAGCAAGTCCTTTGGAGGCCGGGTACGCCAGAAAGAATTGAATCAGACTATGGTACTCATTTCAAAACCAGTATTATAGACAATTGGGCCAAAGAACATGGTATTGAGTGGGTGTATCATATTCCATATCATGCACCAGCCTCTGGGAAAACTGAAAGGTACAATGGTTTGTTAAAAACTACACTAAAGGCACTGGGTGGTGGAGCCTTTAAAAACTGGGATTCACATTTAGCAAAAGCCACTTGGTTGGTCAACACCAGGGGATCAACCAATCGAGCCGGGCCTGCCCAATCAGAAATTCTATGGACTGTAGAAGGAGATAAAGTCCCTGTAGTACACATGGAAAATATGTTAGGAAAGGCAGTCTGGGTTCCTCCTGCATCGGGCACAGGCAAACCTATTCGTGGGATTGTTTTTGCCCAGGGACCTGGCAGCACCTGGTGGGTGATGCTTAAGGATGGAGAAGTTCGGTGTGCACCTCAAGGGGATTGGATTTTAGGTGAAAATATGCAATGCTGAACTGTACGATGTGAATTGCCGCACTAACAATGTTTAATAAGTGTCTTTCAGATCAAGACAATGGTGATGAAACCAGCGCTGGCTTCTTCGAGTGGCGCCCGACACCTTCTTGGAAGTTGGTGTCCTTAACCCACCAACAGGGGTCATGAGATGCACTTGGACCATTTTCCCTGCCCTGGGAGACTGTGGTGACAAAATGAACTTAATGAACTTTTCAAAGGATGGTCCACTGATTAATTACTCCTGTGTATATATGTACATATGTATATATATATAGTAGTAGTGATTAATTAGATTGTATTGATAGATTGTATTGATAAGGTTTAAGTATTCAGTGAATGTCATATGATAAGGGGTGGAATGTCCTGGTTTTGTTAAAAACAAGTTTCTCTTTTAGTGAATTTGCCTGTCAGCCAAAGCCTTCATGTCAGCTGCATTTTCCTGGAGAACCCGACACATGTTTTGGTTAAACCCAGCAAGGGAATGCAAACTTATTGACAAGCACGGATGGACATCTCGCGAGAGGGGCAACGAGAAACTGGTGATCGAGAGACTGACCAACGGTGAATAACATTCCATTCACGTGAATACTTCATATAAAAGTGGGAGATCACGAGGATCTCGCCCCTTTTCCCTTTCTCCCTTTTTTCCTCATGGCCGACATCAGGAGAGGACCTTGCTGGTCGTCCCTGCGAACGGAGGCCAGTGAGAGACTGAATCCAGCTCCGGTTGGCTGCAGAGTCTGATCCAGGACTTTGGGTGCCTGCCCTGCCGTTGCTCAGACTTACAAGATGGGTTTTGTATATTTGTATTATTTTCTCTGTTCTCATCAGTAGCATCGGTAAAACATCTTGAACTTTTCCAGCTCTCTCCCCTCTGTGCTTCTTCCCCTCCCGATCGCCTGTGCTGAGTGGGAAGGGGGGAGAGGGAGGGGCAAAAGGGGGAATTGGGGGGGGGAGAGGAGGTTGACAACACATCTGCCAGGGTTTGATTGTCACCCCGCAATCCTAACCCTCGACAGGGAGAAAGGGGGTCCTGGGATGTCACAATGGGCCCTGGGGACAAAGGGCGGTCGCCAGGATATCACAATGGGCTCTGGTGACAATGGGGTCCCCAGGATGTCACAATGGGCCCTGGGGACAAGTTGGGGTCCCCTGAATTTCACAATGGGCCCTGGGGACAAAGAGGGCTCCCCAGCATATCACAATGGGCCCTGGGGACAATGGGGGGTCCTGGGACGTCACAATGGGCCCTGGGGACAAGGGGGGGTCCCCAGGATGTCACAATGGGCCCTGGGGACAAAGAGCGTCCCCAGCATGTCACAATGGGCCCTGGGGACAAAGGGGGTCCCCACGGTATCAGAATGGGCCCTGGGGACAAAGGGGGGTCCCCTGAATGTCACAATGGGCCCTGGGGACAATGGGGGGTCCTGGGATGTCTCAATGAGCCCTGCGGAAAAGGGTGGTACCCACGGTGTCACAATGGGCCCTGGGCACAACGGGGGGTCCCCATAGTGTCACAATGGGTCCTGGGGACAATGGGGGGTCCTGGGACGTCACAATGGGCCCTGGGGACAAGGGGGGGTCCCCAGGATGTCACAATGGGCCCTGGGGAAAAAGAGGGGTCCCCTGAATGTCACAATGGGCCCTGGGGACAAGGGGGTGCAGAGGATGTCACAATGGGCCCTGGGGACAATGGGGGGTCCTGGGATGTCACAATGGGCCCTGGGAACAATGGGAGTCCCCAGGGTGTCACAATGGGCCTTGGGAACAAGGGGGTCCCCCAGATATCACAATGGGCCCTGGGGACAATGTAAGGTCCTGGGCTGTCACAATGAACCCTGAGGACAAGGGGGGTCCCCAGGATGTCACAATGAAGTCTTGGGACAAAGGGGGTCCCCAGGATGTCACAATGGGCCCTGGGGACAAAGCGGGGGTCCTGGAATCTCACAATGGGCCCCAGTGACAAAGGGGGTCCCTATGGTGCCACAATGGGCCCTGGGGACAAAGGGGGTCCCCTGGATGTCACAATGGGCTCTGGGGACAAGGAGGGTCCCCAGGATGTCACAATGGGCCCTGGGGACAAAGGGGGTCCCCACGGTATCAGAATGGGCCCTGGGGACAAGGGGGGTCCCCTGAATGTCACAATGGGCCCTGGGGACAATGGGGGGTCCTGGGATGTCACAATGAGCCCTGCAGACAAGGGTGGTACCCACAGTGTCACAATGGGCCCTGGGCACAAGGGGGGGTCCCCATAGTGTCACAATGGACCCTGGGGACAAGGGGGTGCCGAGGATGTCACAATGGGCCCTGGGGACAATGGGGGGTCCTGGGACCGCACAATGGGCCCTGAGGACAATGGTGGGTCCCCTGAATGTCAAAATGGGCCCTGGGGACAAAGGGGGGTCCGCAGGATGTCACAATGGGCACTGGGGACAAAGGGGGTTCCCCAGGATGTCACAATGGGCCCCAGGGACAATGTGGGGTCCTGGGATTTCACAATGGGCCCCAGTGACAAAGGGGGTCCCCTGAATGTCACAATGGGTCCTGGGGACAATGGGGGGTCCTGGGACGTCACAATGGGCCCTGGGGACAAGGGGGGGTCCCCAGGATGTCACAATGGGCCCTGGGGACAAAGAGGGGTCCCCTGAATGTCACAATGGGCCCTGGGGACAGGGGGGTGCAGTGGATGTCACAATGGGCCCTGGGGACAATGGGGGGCATCCAGGATGTCAGAATGAGTCATGAGGACAAGGGGGGGTCCCCATGGTGTCACAATGGGTCCCCAGTGGCAAGGAGGGGTCCCCATGGTGTCACAATAGGCCCTGGGGACAAAGTGGGGTCCAAGAATGTCACAATGGGCCCTGGGGACAAAAGGGGTTGCCATAGTGCCACAATGGGCCCTGGGGTCAAAGGGGGTCCCCATGGTGCTACAATGGGCCCTGGGGACAAAGGGGGGTCCTGGGATGTCACAATGAGCCCTGGGGACAAAGGGGGTGTCCCCATGGTGCCACAACGGGCCCTGGGAGGAAGGGGATGGCCAGGATGTCACAATGGGTCCTGGGGAAAATGGGGGGTGCCCAGGATGTCACAATGGACCCTGAGGACAAGCGGGGGTCTCCATGGTGTCACAATGGGCCCCAGTGACAAAGGGGGTCCCCTGAATGTCACAATAGGTCGTGGGGACAATAGGGGGTCCTGGGACGTCACAATGGGCCCTGGGGACAAGGAGGGATCCCCAGGATGTCACAATGGGCCCTGGGGACAATGGGGGGTCCTGGGACGTCACAATGGGTCCTGGGGACAAGGGGGGGTCGCCAGGATGTCACAATGGGCCCTGGGGACAAAGAGGGGTCCCCTGAATGTCACAATGGGCCCTGGGGACAAGGGGGTGCAGAGGATGTCACGATGGGCCCTGGAGACAATGGGGGGTCCTGGGACATCACAATGGGCCCTGGGGACAAGGAGGGATCCCCAGGATGTCACAATGAGCCCTGGGGACAATGGGGGGTCCTGGGACGTCACAATGGGCCCTGGGGACAAGGGGGGGGTCCCAGGATGTCACAATGGGCCCTGGGGACAAGGGCGTGCCGAGGATGTCACAATGGGCCCTGGGGACAATGGGGGGTCCTGGGATGTCACAATGGGCCCTGGGGACAAGGTGGGGTCCCCAGGATGTCACAATGGGCCCTGGGGACAAAGGGGGTCCCCAAGGTGTCAGAATGGGCCCTGGGGACAAGGGGGGTCCCCACGGTGTCACAATGGGCCCTGGGGACAATGGGGGGTCCTGGGATGTCACAATGAGCCCTGGGGACAAGGGTGGTACCCACGGTGTCACAATGGGCCCTGGGCACAAGGGGGGGTCCCCATAGTGTCACAATGGACCCTGGGGACAAGGGGGTGCCGAGGATGTCACAATGGGCCCTGGGGACAATGGGGGGTCCTGGGACCTCACAATGGGCCCTGAGGACAATGGTGGGTCCCCTGAATGTCAAAATGGGCCCTGGGGACAAAGGGGGGTCCGCAGGATGTCACAATGGGCACTGGGGATAAAGGGGGGGTCCCCATGGTGTCACAATGGGCCCAAGTGACAAGGAGGGTCCCCACGGTGCCACGATGGGTCCTGGGGACAAGGGCATCCCCCAGATGTCACAATGGGCCCTGGGGACAATGGGAGGCCCCAAGGTGTTCAGAACGAGCCCTGGGGACAAAGTGGAATCCTGGAATGTCACAATGGCCCCCAGTGACAAAGGGGTTCCCCATGGTGCCACAATGGGCCCTGGGGACAAAAGGGGTCCCCAGGATTTCACAATAGCACTGGGGACAAAGGGGGGTCGTGGGATGTCACAATGGGCCCTGGGGACAAGGGAGATCCCCATGGTGTCACAATAAGCCCTGGGGACAAAGGGTGGTCCTGGGACATTTCAATGGGCCCTGGGGACAAAGGGGGGACCCCAGGATGTCACAATGGGCCCTGGGGACAAAGGGGGGTCCCCATGGTGTCACAATGGGCCCTGGGGACAAGGGGGTCCCCCAGATATCGCAATGGGCCCTGGGGACAAAGTAAGGTCCTGGGCTGTCACAATGGACCCTGAGGACAAGGGGGGTCCCCCAGATGTCACAATGGGCCCTGGGGACCAGGGGGGGTCCTGGGATGTCACAATGGGCCCCAGTGACAAAGAGGGTCCTCATGGTGCCACAATGGGCCCCAGTGACAAAGGGGGTCCCCTGGATGTCACAATGGGCTCTGGGGACAATGGGGGGTCCTGGGACGTCACAATGGGCCCTGGGGACAAGGAGGGCACCCCAGGATGTCACACAGGGCCCTGGGGACAATGGCGGGTCCTGGGACGTCACAGTGGGCCCTGGGAACAAGGGGGGGTCCCCAGGATGTCACAATGGGCCCTGGGGACAAAGAGGGGTCCCCTGAATGTCACGATGGGCCCTGGGGACAAGGAGGGATTCCCAGGATGTCACAATGGGCCCTGGGGACAAGGGGGTGTCCCCAGGATGTCACAATGGGCCCTGCGGACAAGGGTGGTACCCACGGTGTCACAATGGTCACTGGGACAAGGGGGGGTCCCTATAGTGTCACAATGGGTCCTGGGGACAAGTGGGGTCCCCTGAAAGTCACAATGGGCCCTGGGGACAATGTGGGGTCCTGGGATGTCACAATGGGCCCCAGTGACAAACGGGGGCCCCTGAATGTCACAATGGGCCCTGGGGACAATGGGGGGTCCTGGGACGTCACAATGGGCCCTGGGGACAAGGAGGGATACCCAGGATGTCACAATGGGCCCTGGGGACAATGGCGGGTCCTGGGACGTCACAATGGGCCCTGGGGACAAGGGGGGGTCCCCAGGACGTCACAATGGGCCCTGGGGACAAAGAGGGGTCCCCTGAATGTCACAATGGGCCCTGGGCACAAGGGGGTGCCGAGGATGTCACAATGGGCCCTGGGGACAATGGGGGGTCCTGGGATGTCACAATGGGCCCTGAGGACAATGGTGGGTCCCATGAATGTCACAATGGGCCCTGGGGACAAAGGGGGGTCCGCAGGATGTCACAATGGGCACTGGGGACAAAGGGGGGCGTCCCCATGGTGTCACAATGGGCCCAAGTGACAAGGAGGGTCCCCACGGTGCCACGATGGGTCCTGGGGACAAGGGCGTCCCCAGGATGTCACAATGGGCCCTGAGGACAATGGGGTTGCCCAGGATGTCACAATGGGCCCTGGGGACAATGGGAGTCCCCAAGGTGTCAGAACGAGCCCTGGGGACAAAGTGGAATCCTGGAATGTCACAATGGCCCCCAGTGACAAAGGGGTTCCCCATGGTGTCACAATGGGCCGTGGGGACAAAAGGAGTCCCCAGGATTTCACAATAGCACTGGGGACAAAGGGGGGTCATGGGATGTCACAATGGGCTCCAGTGACAAAGAGGGTCCTCATGGTGCCACAATGGGCCCTGGGGACAATGGGGTCCCCTGGATGTCACAATGGGCCCTGGGGACAATGGGGGGTCCTGGGACGTCACAATGGGCCCTGGGGACAAGGAGGGCACCCCAGGATGTCACACCGGGCCCTGGGGACAATGGCGGGTCCTGGGACGTCACAGTGGGCCCTGGGAACAAGGGGGGGTCCCCAGGATGTCACAATGGGCCCTGGGGACAAGGAGGGATTCCCAGGATGTCACAATGGGCCCTGGGGACAAGGGGGTGTCCCCAGGATGTCACAATGGGCCCTGCGGACAAGGGTGGTACCCACGGTGTCACAATGGTCACTGGGACAAGGGGGGGTCCCTATAGTGTCACAATGGGTCCTGGGGACAAGTGGGGTCCCCTGAAAGTCACAATGGGCCCTGGGGACAATGTGGGGTCCTGGGATGTCACAATGGGCCCTGGGGACAAGGGGGTGCAGAGGATGTCACAATGGGCCCTGGGGACAATGTCGGGTCCTGGGACGTCACAATGGGCCCTGGGGACAAGGGGGGGTCTTCAGGATGTCACAATGGGCCCTGGGGACAAAGAGGGGTCCCCTGAATGTCACAATGGGCCCTGGGGACAAGGGGGTGCAGTGGATGTTACAATGGGCCCTGGGGACAATGGGGGGTGTCCAGGATGTGAGAATGAGTCCTGAGGACAAGGGGGGGTCCCCATGGTGTCACAATGGGTCCCCAGTGACAAGGAGGGGTCCCCATGGTGTCACAATAGGCCCTGGGGACAAAGTGGGGTCCAAGAATGTCACAATGGGCCCTGGGGACAAAAGGGGTTGCCATGGTGCCACAATGGGCCCTG
The DNA here is from genome assembly GCF_037038585.1 of Patagioenas fasciata. Taxonomy (NCBI): domain Eukaryota; kingdom Metazoa; phylum Chordata; class Aves; order Columbiformes; family Columbidae; genus Patagioenas; species Patagioenas fasciata. Next base: position 8,069,533 of record NC_092542.1, read on the forward strand.
GGGTCAAAGGGGGTCCCCATGGTGCTACAATGGGCCCTGGGGACAAAAGGGGGTCCTGGCATGTCACAATGGGCCCTGGGGACAAAGGGGGTGTCCCCATGGTGCCACAACGGGCCCTGGGAGCAAGGGGGTGCCCAGGATGTCACAATGGACCCTGAGGACAAGCGGGGGTCTCCATGGTGTCACAATGGGCCCCAGTGACAAAGGGGATCCCCTGAATGTCACAGTAGGCCCTGGGGACAATGGGGGGTCCTGGGACGTCACAATGGGCCCTGGGGACAAGGAGGGATCCCCAGGATGTCAGAATGGGCCCTGGGGACAAAGAGGGGTCCCCAGGATGTCACAATGGGCCCTGGGGACAAAGAGCGTCCCCAGGATGTCACAATGGGCCCTGGGGACTAGGGGGGGTCCTGGGATGTCACAATGGGCCCTAATGACAAAGGGGGTCCCTATGGTGCCACAATGGGCCCTGGGGACAAAGGGGGTCCCCTGGATGTCACAATGGGCTCTGGGGATAAGGAGGGTCCCCAGGATGTCACAATGGGCCCTGGGGACAAGGGAGTGCCGAGGATGTCACAATGGGTTCTGGGGACAATGGGGGGTCCTGGGATGTCACAATGGGCCCTGGGGACAATGTAAGGTCCTGGGCTGTCACAATGGACCCTGAGGACAAGGGGGGTCCCTAGGATGTCACAATGAAGTCTTGGGACAAAGGGGGTCCCCAGGATGTCACAATGGGCCCTGGGGACAAAGGGGGTCCCCACGGTATAAGAATGGGCCCTGGGGACAAGGGGGGTCCCCTGAATGTCACAATGGGCCCTGGGGACAATGGGGGGTCCTGGGATGTCACAATGAGCCCTGCAGACAAGGGTGGTACCCACAGTGTCACAATGGGCCCTGGGCACAAGGGGGGGTCCCCATAGTGTCACAATGGACCCTGGGGACAAGGGGGTGCCGAGGATGTCACAATGGGCCCTGGGGACAATGGGGGGTCCTGGGACCGCACAATGGGCCCTGAGGAAAATGGTGGGTCCCCTGAATGTCAAAATGGGCCCTGGGGACAAAGGGGGGTCCGCAGGATGTCACAATGGGCACTGGGGACAAAGGGGGGGTCCCCAGGATGTCACAATGGGCCCTGGGGACAATGTGGGGTCCTGGGATTTCACAATGGGCCCCAGTGACAAAGGGGGTCCCCTGAATGTCACAATGGGTCCTGGGGACAATGGGGGGTCCTGGGACGTCACAATGGGCCCTGGGGACAAGGGGGGGTCCTGGGACGTCACAATGGGCCCTGGGGACAAGGGGGTGTCCCCAGGATGTCACAATGGGCCCTGGGGACAATGTCGGGTCCTGGGACGTCACAATGGGCCCTGGGGACAAGGGGGGGTCCCCAGGATGTCACAATGGGCCCTGGGGACAAAGAGGGGTCCCCTGAATGTCACAATGGGCCCTGGGGACAAGGGGTTGCAGTGGATGTCACAATGAGCCCTGGGGACAATGGGGGGTGTCCAGGATGTGAGAATGAGTCCTGAGGACAAGGGGGGGTCCCCATGGTGTCACAATGGGTCCCCAGTGACAAGGAGGGGTCCCCATGGTGTCACAATGGGTCCCCAGTGACAAGGAGGGGTCCCCATGGTGTCACAATAGGCCCTGGGGACAAAGTGGGGTCCAAGAATGTCACAATGGGCCCTGGGGACAAAAGGGGTTGCCATGGTGCCACAATGGGCCCTGGGGTCAAAGGGGGTCCCCATGGTGCTACAATGGGCCCTGGGGACAAAGGGGGGTCCTGGGATGTCACAATGGGCCCTGGGGACAAAGGGGTGCAGAGGATGTCACAACGGGCCCTGGGAGCAAGGGGGTGGCCAGGATGTCACAATGGGTCCTGGGGAAAATGGGGGGTGCCCAGGATGTCACAATGGACCCTGAGGACAAGCGGGGGTCTCCATGGTGTCACAATGGGCCCCAGTGACAAAGGGGGTCCCCTGAATGTCACAATAGGTCCTGGGGACAATGGGGGGTCCTGGGACGTCACAATGGGCCCTGGGGACAAGGAGGGATCCCCAGGATGTTAGAATGGGCCCTGGGGACAAAGAGGGGTCCCCTGAATGTCACAAAGGGCCCTGGGGACAAGGGGGTGCAGAGGATGTCACAATGGGCCCTGGGGACAATGGGGGGTCCTGGGACATCACAATGGGTCCTGGAGACAAGGAGGGATCCCCAGGATGTCACAATGGGCCCTGGGGACAAGGAGGGATCCCCAGGATGTCACAATGGGCCCTGGGGACAAGGGTGGGTCCCCAGGATGTCACAATGGGCCTTGGGAACAAGGGGGTCCCCCAGATATCACAATGGGCCCTGGGGACAATGTAAGGTCCTGGGCTGTCACAATGGACCCTGAGGACAAGGGGGGTCCCTAGGATGTCACAATGAAGTCTTGGGACAAAGGGGGTCCCCAGGATGTCACAATGGGGCCTGGGGACCAGGGGGGGTCCCCAGGATGTCACAATGGGCCCCAGTGACAAAGGGGGTCCCTATGGTGCCACAATGGGCCCTGGGGACAAAGGGGGTCCCCTGGATGTCACAATGGGCTCTGGGGACAAGGAGGGTCCCCAGGATGTCACAATGGGCCCTGGGGACAAAGAGCGTCCCCAGGATGTCACAATGGGCCCTGGGGACTAGGGGGGGTCCTGGGATGTCACAATGGGCTCTGGGGATAAGGAGGGTCCCCAGGATGTCACAATGGGCCCTGGGGACAAAGGGGGTCCCCACGGTATCAGAATGGGCCCTGGGGACAATGGGGGGTCCTGGGATGTCACAATGAGCCCTGCAGACAAGTGTGGTACCCACGGTGTCACAATGGGCCCTGGGCACAAGGGGGGGTCCCCATAGTGTCACAATGGGTCCTGGGGACAAGTGGGGTCCCCAGGATGTCACAATGGGCCCTGGGGACAATGTGGGGTCCCCTGAATGTCACAATGGGCCCCAGTGACAAGGGGGTGCCGAGGATGTCACAATGGGCCCTGGGGACAATGGGGGGTCCCCTGAATGTCAAAATGGGCCCTGGGGACAAAGGGGGGTCCGCAGGATGTCACAATGGGCACTGGGGACAAAGGGGGTGTCCCCAGGATGTCACAATGGGCCCTGGGGACAATGTGGGGTCCTGGGATTTCACAATGGGCCCCAGTGACAAAGGGGGTCCCCTGAATGTCACAATGGGCCCTGGGGACAATGGGGGGTCCTGGGACGTCACAATGGGCCCTGGGGACAAGGAGGGATCCCCAGGATGTCACAATGGGCCCTGCGGACAAGGGTGGTACCCACGGTGTCACAATGGGCACTGGGCACAAGGGGGGGTCCCTATAGTGTCGCAATGGGTCCTGGGGACAAGTGGGGTCCCCTGAAAGTCACAATGGGCCCTGAGGACAATGGTGGGTCCCCTGAATGTCAAAATGGGCCCCAGTGACAAACGGGGGCCCCTGAATGTCACAATGGGCCCTGGGGACAATGGGGGGTCCTGGGACGTCACAATGGGCCCTGGGGACAAGGAGGGATCCCCAGGATGTCACAATGGGCCCTGGGGACAATGGCGGGTCCTGGGACGTCACAATGGGCCCTGGGGACAAGGGGGGGTCCCCTGGATGTCACAATGGGCCCTGGGGACAAGGAGGGATTCCCAGGACGTCACAATGGGCCCTGGGGACAAGGGGGTGTCCCCAGGATGTCACAATGGGCCCTGCGGACAAGGGTGGTACCCACGGTGTCACAATGGGCACTGGGCACAAGGTGGGGTCCCTATAGTGTCACAATGGGTCCTGGGGACAAGTGGGGTCCCCTGAAAGTCACAATGGGCCCTGGGGACAATGGGGGGTCCCGGGACGTCACAATGGGCCCTGGGGACAAGGAGGGATCCCCAGGATGTCACAATGGGCCCTGGGGACAAAGAGGCGTCCCCTGAATGTCACAATGGGCCCTGGGGACAAGGGGGTGCCGAGGATGTCACAATGGGCCCTGGGGACAAGGGAGATCCCCATGGTGTCACAATAAGCCCTGGGGACAAAGTGGGGTCCTGGGATGTCACAATGGGCCCTGGGGACAATGGGGGTCCTGGGACGTCACAATGGGCCCTGGGGACAATGGGGGTCCCCACGGTGCCACGATGGGTCCTGGGGACAAGGGCGTCCCCCTAGATGTCACAATGGGCCCTGGGGACAATGGGGTTGCCCAGGATGTCACAATGGACCCTGGGGACAAAGGGGGGTGGGCAGGATGTCACAATGGGCACTGGGGACAAAGCGGGGGTCCCCATGGTGTCACAATGGGTCCCCAGTGACAAGGAGGGTTCCCCATGGTGTCACAATAGGCCCTGGGGACAAAGTGGGGTCCTAGAATGTCACAATGAGCCCTGGGGACAAAGGGGGGTCCTGGGATGTCACAATGGGCCCTGGGGACAAGAGGGGATTCCTAGGATGTCACAATGGGTCCTGGGGACTAATGTGGTCCCCACGGTGTCACAATATGTCATGGAGACAAAGAGGGGTCCCCAGGATGTCACAATGGGCCCTTGGGACAATGGGGTTCCTGGGATGTCACAATGGGTCCCCAGTGACAAAGGGGGTCCCCAGGATGTCTCAATGGGCCCTGAGGACAATGGGAGGTCCCCATGGTGTCACAATGGGTCCCCAGTGACAAGGGAGGTCTCCACAGTGCCAGGATGGGTCCTGGGGACAAGGAGGTCCCCAGGATGTCACAATGGGCCGTGGGGACAAAGAGGCTCCCCAGGATGTCACAATGGGACCTGGGGACAAGGGGGTCTCCAGGAACTCACAATGGGCTCTGGGGACAATGGAGGTTCCCCAGGATGTTCACAATAGGCCCTGAGGACAAGGGGTGGTCCCCATGCTGTCACAATGGGTCCCCAGTGACAAGGAGGGGTCCCCATGGTGTCACAATAGGCCCTGGGGGCAAAGTGGGGTCCAAGAATGTCACAATGGGCCCTGGGGACAAAAGGGGTTGCCATGGTGCCACAATGGACCCTGGGGTCAAAGGGGGTCCCCATGGTGCTACAATGGGCCCTGGGGACAAAAGGGGGTCCTGGCATGTCACAATGGGCCCTGGGGACAAAGGGGGTGTCCCCATGGTGCCACAACGGGCCCTGGGAGCAAGGGGGTGCCCAGGATGTCACAATGGACCCTGAGGACAAGCGGGGGTCTCCATGGTGTCACAATGGGCCCCAGTGACAAAGGGGGTCCCCTGAATGTCACAATAGGCCCTGGGGACAATGGGGGGTCCTGGGACGTCACAATGGGCCCTGGGGACAAGGAGGGATCCCCAGGATGTCAGAATGGGCCCTGGGGACAAAGAGGGGTCCCCAGGATGTCACAATGGGCCCTGGGGACAATGGGGGTCCTGGGACGTCACAATGGGCCCTGGGGACACAGAGGGGCCCTAGGACGTCACAATCAGCCCTGGCGACAAGATGGGGTCCCCTGAGAGTCACAATGAGCCCTGGGAAGAGAGGGGGCTCCCAAGGACATCACAATGGGCCCTGGGAACAATGGGGGGTCCTGGGACGTCACAATGGGCCCCAGTGACAAAGGGGGTCCCCTGAATGTCACAATGGGCCCTGGGGACATTGGGGGGTCCTGGGACGTCACAATGGGCCCTGGGGACTAGGAGGGATCCCCAGGATGTCACAATGGGCCCTGGGGACAATGGGGGGTCCTGGGATGTCACAATGGGCCCTGGGGACAAGGAGGGATCCCCAGGATGTCACAATGGGCCCTGGGGACAAGGGGGGGTCGCCAGGATGTCACAATGGGCCCTGGGGACAAAGTAAGGTCCTGGGATGTCACAATGGGCCCTGGGGACAAGGGGGGGTCCCCAGGATGTCACAATGGGCCTTGGGAACAAGGGGGTCCCCCAGATATCACAATGGGCCCTGGGGACAATGTAAGGTCCTGGGCTGTCACAACGGACCCTGAGGACAAGGGGGGTCCCCAGGATGTCACAATGAAGTCTTGGGACAAAGGGGGTCCCCAGGATGTTCACAATGGGCCCTGGGGACCAGGGGGGGTCCTGGGATGTCACAATGGGCCCCAGAGACAAAGGGGGTCCCTATGGTGCCACAATGGGCCCTGGGGACAGAGGGGGTCCCCTGGATGTCACAATGGGCTCTGGGGACAAGGAGGGTCCCCAGGATGTCACAATGGGCCCTGGGGACAAAGAGGATCCCCAGCATGTCACAATGGGCCCTGGGGACAAAGGGGGTCCCCACGGTATCAGAATGGGCCCTGGGGACAAGGGGGGTCCCCTGAATGTCACAATGGGCCCTGGGGACAATGGGGGGTCCTGGGATGTCACAATGAGCCCTGCAGACAAGGGTGGTACCCACAGTGTCACAATGGGCCCTGGGCACAAGGGGGGGTCCCCATAGTGTCACAATGGACCCTGGGGACAAGGGGGTGCCGAGGATGTCACAATGGGCCCTGGGGACAATGGGGGGTCCTCGGACATCACAATGGGCCCTGAAGACAAGGAGGGATCCCCAGGATGTCACAATGGGCCCTGGGGACAAAGAGGAGTCCCCTGAATGTCACAATGGGCCCTGGGGACAGGGGGGTGCAGTGGATGTCACAATGGGCCCTGGGGACAATGGGGGGTGTCCAGGATGTCAGAATGACTCCTGAGGACAAGGGGGGGTCCCCATGGTGTCACAATGGGTCCCCAGTGGCAAGGAGGGGTCCCCATGGTGTCACAATAGGCCCTGGGGACAAAGTGGGGTCCAAGAATGTCACAATGGGCCCTGGGGACAAAAGGGGTTGCCATAGTACCACAATGGGCCCTGGGGTCAAAGGGGGTCCCCATGGTGCTACAATGGGCCCTGGGGACAAAGGGGGGTCCTGGGATGTCACAATGGGCCCTGGGGACAAAGGGGGTGTCCCCATGGTGCCACAACGGGCCCTGGAAGCAAGGGGGTGGCCAGGATGTCACAATGGGTCCTGGGGAAAATGGGGGGTGCCCAGGATGTCACAATGGAGCCTGAGGACAAGCGGGGGTCTCCATGGTGTCACAATGGGCCCCAGTGACAAAGGGGGTCCCCTGAATGTGACAATGGGCCCTGGGGACAATGGGGGGTCCTGGGACGTCACAACGGGCCCTGGGGACAAGGAGGGATCCCCAGGATGTCACAATGGGCCCTGGGGACAATGGGGGGTCCTGGGACGTCACAATGGGCCCCAGTGACAAGGGGGGGTCCCCTGAATGTCACAATGGGCCCTGGGGACAATGGGGGGTCCTGGGACGTCACAACGGGCCCTGGGGACAAGGAGGGATCCCCAGGATGTCACAATGGGCCCTGGGGACAATGGGGGGTCCTGGGACGTCACAATGGGCCCCAGTGACAAGGGGGGGTCCCCTGAATGTCACAATGGGCCCTGGGGACAAGGGGGTGCAGTGGATGTCACAATGGGCCCTGGGGACAATGGGGGGTCCTGGATTGTCACAATGGGCCCTGGGGACAATGGGGGTCCCCAGGATGTCACAATGGGCCCTGGGGACAATGGGGTTGCCCAGGATGTCACAATGGGCCCTGGGGACAATGGGAGTCCCCAAGGTGTCAGAACGAGCCCTGGGGACAAAGTGGAATCCTGGAATGTCACAATGGCCCCCAGTGACAAAGGGGTTCCTCATGGTGTCACAATGGGCCCTGGGGACAAAAGGGGTCCCCAGGATTTCACAATAGCACTGGGGACAAAGGGGGGTCATGGGATGTCACAATGGGCCCTGGGGACAATGGGAGTCCCCAAGGTGTCAGAACGAGCCCTGGGGACAAAGTGGAATCCTGGAATGTCACAATGGCCCCCAGTGACAAAGAGGGTCCTCATGGTGCCACAATGGGCCCTGGGGACAAAGGGGGTCCCCAGGATTTCACAATGGGCTCTGGGGACAAGGAGGGTCCCCAGGATGTCACAATGGGCCCTGGGGACAGTGGGGGGTCCTGGGACGTCACAATGGGCCCTGGGGACAAGGGGGGGTCCCCAGGATGTCACAATGGGCCCTGGGGACAAAGAGGGGTCCCCTGAATGTCACAATGGGACCTGGGGACAAGGGGGTGCAGTGGATGTCACAATGGGCCCTGGGGACAATGGGGGGTGTCCAGGATGTGAGAATGAGTCCTGAGGACAAGGCGGGGTCCCCATGGTGTCACAATAGGCCCTGGGGACAAAGTTGGGTCCAAGAATGTCACAATGGGCCCTGGGGACAAAAGGGGTTGCCATGGTGCCACAATGGGCCATGGGGTCAAAGGGGACCCCATGGTGCTACAATGGCCCTGGGTACAAAGGGGGGTCCTGGGATGTCACAATGGGCCCTGGGGACAAACGGGGTGTCCCCACAGTGACACAACGGGCCCTGGGAGCAAGGGGGTGGCCCCAGGATGTCACAACGGGCCCTGGGGACAATGTAAGGTCCTGGGCTGTCACAATGGACCCTGAGGACAAGGGGGGTCCCCAGGATGTCACAATGAAGTCTTGGGACAAAGGGGTCCCCAGGATGTCACAATGAGGCCTGGGGACCAGGGGGGGTCCTGGGATGTCACAATGGGCCCAAGTGACAAAGGGGGTCCCTATGGTGCCACAATGGGCCCTGGGGACAAAGGGGGTCCCCTGGATGTCACAATGGGCTCTGGGGACAAGGAGGGTCCCCAGGATGTCACAATGGGCCCTGGGGACTAGGGGGGGTCCTGGGATGTGACAATGGGCCCTAGTGACAAAGGGGGTCCCTATGGTGCCACAATGGGCCCTGGGGACAAAGGGGGTCCCCTGGATGTCACAATGGGCTCTGGGGACAAGGAGGGTCCCCAGGATGTCACAATGGGCCCTGGGGACAAAGAGCGTCCCCAGCATGTCACAATGGGCCCTGGGGACAAAGGGGGTCCCCATGGTATAAGAATGGGCCCTGGGGACAAAGGGGGGTCCCCTGAATGTCACAATGGGCCCTGGGGACAATGGGGGGTCCTGGGATGAAACAATGAGCCCTGCAGACAAGGGTGGTACCCACGGTGTCACAATGGGCACTGGGCACAAGGGGGGGTCCCCATAGTGTCACAATGGGTCCTGGGGACAAGTGGGGTCCCCAGGATGTCACAATGGGCCCTGGGGACTAAGAGGGGTCCCCTGAATGTCACAAT